>NC_067403.1:5591250-5952500 GCF_016432865.1 Antechinus flavipes
AGCAATTTCTTGTGGGGGAGAAGAGAGGGTCACAGAATCCCCCTTGAACCACAAGATCCTATGTGAGACAAGAGCCTTGGAAGCCAGACCCTACAGCCAGAACTTCAGGTGGTCACCACTAAGAAAGCACTCAACTCAGGGCAGCCAGCAGTGGGGGGAAGAGGGTGGAACAGAGAAGAGAATAAATCTGGGAGTTCCCTATTTTTATGGATAATCCTTCCTAACTAGTTGCTAAACTCAGTTGTTTCTGTGTGAAGAAGGAATACAGGTCTGGTTGGGGCCTCTAAATTTTAGTGTAGAGCAAAGCCTTAGCTACTTTATCCCAGTCCTGATTTTGGGTGGGGGAGATATCTTTGTGATTTCTCAATGGGAAACCCAAAGCCCTGAAAGGTCTTACAAAATCAGAAACTCATAAATTCATAAGCTTTATACCTGAACGGGATTATTGTAGAGGAGTCCACTCCGACTCCTCATTTTCCAGAAGGGGAAACTGAGGCGAGAGTCGAAGTGATTGGCCGGAGCCCACACAGGTGGTAAGTAACAGAATGGAGACTTGAGCTCAGACCTTTCTTTCCAGGGCCTGCGCCGCCTCTAGGCATTGCTCTTAAAATCAACAGTATTTTTATTAAGTCTTCCCTCCCTTTAGGGGGAGGGGGCTGGAAGGCAGAAATGAAAAATTGCCAAAGAAAACAAAACCTTAGAGAAGAATATATTTGTCAATGTTCAGAGGAAGAAATCAACAATGACATGGAACATTGATTCTTCAGTTATATTTTCAAGTTAATTCAAGAGTTAGTGCATAGTCATTTAAAACAAAAATCATTGCCATGTTTTCCCCTGGACCCCAAAACAGTCTATAATAAATTAGAGACATGTAGAGCCCTGTTGACACTTAGGTCAGACTACTGATCCAAATATAGCTCACATTGCTCACCAGTGACCCCAAACTAAGAAAATGATTCTTCGGATAGACATGCTCTCACCCTCGCTCTCTCTGTTAAAATCAGCACGGTCTCCGGTGGCTATTTATTTCTGGTGGCTGAAATCACAGATATTTTAAGGTGTTCGGGATTGCCCAACTACACGGAAAGCCATTCATAATCTGTTCACTTCAAATGTTTCCTGCGTAGAACATTTATCCTTCAAATACTTGACCTATTGCAAACGTGTGTGGCAGCTCGCATTTATCATACGTTCCTGCTCTAGAGCATTTTCTTTTTCGGTCCAGTGGAAACTATTTTAATGGAGTTTCTCTGAACTCATCATGTTCAGTGGCTTTGAAGAAAAGTCCCCTGAAGGATTACACTCCCCTCCCTTTTCCGCAGGAGGGGCTTTGGATTTTGTATAGCTTCTATCTGTTTTTAATTAGGTGAACATCAACTAATTCCCCCTTCTGTTCAAGCACTGTGCTAGGTCTTGGGGTGCAAAGGCAAAGTGAAATACTAGTTCCTGACCTCAAGGAGCTTTTCTTCTTGGTGGTGGTTCTTCCCAGTGTCTAATGGCAGGCAGTTTAGCTCTGTAAGCGCCTCCACCTATAATCTTATTTGATCTTTACGACAACCCAGTGAGGTAGCTGGGGCAGGTCCCAAGTCTCTCTTTTTACTTTATCCAGTGACTTCATAGATTCCTGCTTGCATCACGGGGGGCATTCCCTCCATCAGCGCCAAGTGGAGGGAAAGTGACGCCCTAGAAATAGCAATAACTGGAGCCTCTACTTGAACGCGCCCCCAGTCAGCTTTTACTCCCTTTTGGGACATTGAACAAGGTGCTCCGCTGCCTTTAGACTTCACCTGCAAAGTGGGGAACGAGACAAGATCATCTGCAAAATATCCTATGATTGGAGTCCCTCGCCATCTAGTCCAAGCTAATATATGGCCTTCACTTGGACCACTACAAAGGAAGATGAAATCAGTCCCAAGGTGATCACCGGAGCACACACGCACAGCCTTAGGCCCTCCCTGCGCTGCTCCTTTCTTTGGGATAAAAAGGGGTGCGAATCAAAGTGTGAATCAAAGCAACAAATATTTACTAAGCGTTTACCAAAGCAGGACTTTGTAAACTTTTCCACTCGTTGCCCCTTTTGGCCTGAGAAACTTTGACATGATCCTGGCTAGAACTGTTATACAAAGCAGGTATACAAAGCAAGCGTTTACTGATAATAAATCATCATTTCATGACCCCCACATTCAGTTACGAGACCCCATATGAAATCATGAACCACAATTTAAGAAGCTGGGAATGAGAGTACCATGCTAAGTGCTAGAAAAGTAAGTAAGTAAGAAGATCTTAGAAAGTAAGATCTTTGCCCACTCTCTCTTTCAGTCTGGAAGGATACTATAACACAAGCAAATGATTAGGACCATTTTAAAAGTTCATAGAGGGTCACTCAATGAATGAGAAATGATCGAAAAAAGACAAAAGCTGCTGCCCTCAAGGAGACAGCAATCTAATGGTGTTGGACTTAAGAATTAGGGGCAGGAGAAAGAACACAAAGATAAATCCAGGTAGAATCCTATTCTAGTGAAGTTTGTAATTAAGTAGAACACCTTGACAATCCCTAAGACCTTCTATAACTATTCTTCTTACAAACACTAAAGCTATCCATAAATGGGAATTGTTATTATTAGTCCCTGACAGGCCTTCTAACCCCAACAGGGAAAACTCCCTACTTCACACAATGGGCCACAGAGTGAGGACTTTCTCTTGAACCTCAGGTGATACATCCCCACCTTGTTGTCTCCGTAACCGGCAGGCAGTGCCTCTAATTCTGGTGAATGCTACAGGTGATGTTTTTGGCAAACAGGCGGGTTCTTGTTTGCCGGGTTCCTTTTATTCCTTTTAATCTTTCCAGTCCCTTCAGTTACTGCGCCATGTATCCTCGAGACACGACGGCATCCCTCAGAAAGACAAAGTCTTAATTAAGACCACTGCCTGGCCAGGATCTGCACCGCGACATTGACCCTTGCATGGCCTTGTATTTCAGATTTTCCCCTTCTTCTCCCCATCCCCTCCCCTAGATGTCAAGCAATCCAATACATGTTATACATGTTAAAATATATGTTAAATCCAATATATGGAAACATATTTGCACAATTCTCTTGCTGCACAAGAAGGATCAGATCAAAAAGTAAAGAAAATAAGAAAACAAAATGCAAGCGAACAACAACTAAAAGAGGTTATGTTAAAAAAAGGTTATGTTATGGTATGTTTTATTTTCTAAGTTTGCTTCCAACAGCAGAGCAAGCCGGCTTGGAGAATCTCACTGCTCCCTTCTCCCCCGTCCTATTCCTTGCCCTAAGCCATACTCCCTCTCATTTGAGATTTCTAGCCCATAGATAATATTAAAAGTGGTTAAAATTACATCTCAGGTAGCTCGTTTGTGTTAGGAACTTAACCTTGAGTTCTCAGCTGTTGGGGGGCCATTAGTGAGCCGTGCTCCCAGTGGCTGAGTTGGGAGGCTTCGTGATCTGGTACATCGAGAAGACCCACTATGATGGTGGAGATGAATTGTGTGAATCAAAACCAGGAAAGAACAGATCTGATGGGGGAGGAAAATGACCTATGTCATAAAGAGGGCTTGGAGTTTTGTTTGCTTTTTGAGAAGGCTCAAACTGGCATTTTACTAGAGAGAGGAACTCCCTCTGCCCTGTAAATTAGCAGCTTATGGGTAGTTTATGGTCTTAGAGATGTCTGACTTGTCCAGAGTCATATGGCTGTTGTGTGTCAAAGGCAGGGTCAAAGGGCCCTTCTGCCTGCTGCTCCTCATTACCCCACACTGCCTCTCATTTTAAATGAGCACCAATAGTAATAGCTAATATAGTGCTTACCACATGCCAGGGCTATGCTGAGAACTTTAGAGTTATTATCCCATTTTTATCCTCTCAGATAAGATGGGAAATAGTTGCTATTTTTATGCCCTTTTTTTTTTTTACAGATGAGGAAACTGAGGTAAAAAAAAAAGGCGAAAAGCCTCCTAGACATGGTAATGAGCTACTAAGGCCAAAAACAAACCAAAAAACAGTCACCTGTGGTAGTCAGAGGACCCCTGGGTCAGGGTCTTCTTCTCTGAATTAGGCTGGGCTGGTCCTCGGGCGAGAGCCGTTCAGGTAACTCCCCAGCCAGGTCCACGCTGGAAACCTTTCCAGGTAGGCCCTGCCAGAGATCCGCCGCAATGACTTTGCATTCAAGAACCCGCGGTCGACTACTTTCCACAATAAGCCGTCAGGACGGGGTCCTCATGTCAACAGAGGTTCAAATTAAGTGTTCTCAAGAACGCCTGAGGTTTTTCCTCCTCCCCCTGTGGCAATCCGGTAAATGGAAAACCCTCCCAGATCAGTGTTCTAACAGACTTCGCTCTTCATTGTGACCCAGAGCGCACTGATCAGAGGCTCAGTGGAAAGGAGCCTAAATAAACGGCAGGGGAAAATACCCCCTGAATGAGTGGAAATTTAAGCTCCTGTGAGTATGCACTAAAGGAAAGGCTCTGGCACAAATGGAACAAAGGATCAGTCAGCATGCGGGGATCCATCCTGTGCACAAGAGCCAGAGGTGAGGGGCAAAGCAAGCCAGGATCCAAGGCTGAGTGCCTCTCCCAGGGGCACGAGGGCTCTCCCCAAAATGAGGTGCTTTCTCCTGAGGGAGGGCAAACGCCAAGTGGTCCACACCCAAGACACACAGATCACATTCAAAAGCTTGCTCCAACAATATGCCCCAAAGAAACAAGAACTGCTAACATTTGTACAAATGTGGCAAGTCCTCCAAGAGACGGAGGACCCATCGTCTTACTCGTCTCCCGAGGAAGCAACAGCTGGAACCGAACCTGGAACAGCTGATTGGTTAAGATTGACAAGGAAGGCTGGGCGTTGTCACCTTATTTATTTAACTTATGTGAGTACATCACGCGAAATGCCCGGCTGGATGAATTAAAAGGTGAACTTAAGGAGGAATATCAACAAGCTCAGCTTTGCAGATGATACCGCTCTGATGGCAGAAAGGGAGGAATTAGGAAGCTGCTTCATGAGGCTGAGAGAGGAGAGTATAAACGCTGGCTTAAAGCTTAAAAAAAAGCTAAGATCTTGGCAACCGGCCCCATCCTTTCTGGAGAGAAAAGAGAGAAGAAATGGAAGCAGGGTCAGATTTGATACTCCCGGGTGCAAAGACAACTGCAGCAGGAAATTTAAAATGCTCGCTCCTTGGAAGAAAAGCCAATCTGGACTAGAGACTAAAAAGCAGAGACATCACCTTGCCAACCAAGGTCCATATGGTCAAAGCTTTGGTTTTTCCAGTAGCCACGTATAACTGGGAGAATTGGACTATGCGGAAAGTCAAGGGCCACAGAATCAATACATCTGAATTGTGCTGGATAAAACTTTGGAGAGTCTCTGAGAAGACAAAAAGATCAAATGAGTCAATATTTAAGGGAATTAATTCAGGCTATTCACTAGGCAAATACTGAAGCTGAAGCTTAAAAACTTAGGCCACATTGACGAGAAGACAGGACTTGGTGGAAAAGACTTTGATTTTGGGAAAGATTGAAGGCAGAAAAAGGAGAAGAGCAGAGGGTGAGATAAAGAGCATCGTGGAAGCAACAAATATGAGCCTGGACAGACCTTCAGAGAGAGTGGAGGATAGTGGCAATCACAAAGAGTCAGACACAATTGAACAAGAAAACACTTATACACTGCTTTAAAGCTTCCAGTGCACCTTATAAATATTCATTTGATCCCCACAACAATTCCTGAGAGATGACTGCTATTATTATTCCCAATTGACAGGTGAATAAACTGAGGCATACAGAAGTTAGCTGACTTGCCCATGATCACACAGATACTAAGTATCTAAGGCTGGATTTGAACCCACTGTGCCAACTAGTACCTGAAAGAAAAAACAAAAAATAAACTTATTTTTATGTACTATCTGACCTTTTCCAAGGTACTTGCAAGCTGGAATTTGTAAGAGCTTGTCTAATGGATAAGGCTGAGTCAGGATGTTACATGGTAGACCCAACTTTGACCCATCAGCAGCTTCCACAACAAGATGAAGATTTTAGGAAGATAGGATGAGCCATTTGTATTCCTTTGATTTCACATTTAATTTCACAATCTAAATATCTCCAAATGGTTTTACTAGTCACGAATATCTAAAGATGACACAGATTCAGTAATTTTAGAAGCCATGATTATCTTAGTTGAGAACAGAGTGGGAGACAGGGGACAACCCCTTGGATGTAAGTACTCTCTAGAAATTCTGGTTGTAACCTGGCCTGGCTCTTCAATTTACCCTTACTCTTCTCCTAAACCAGAATTCACCTCTCCTCTGCCCTAGGCAGACATCAGCTTTCTAATACTCTGGGATTTACTTAAAATCTGCATTTAAAAACCCTGATTCCTGTAGGGATATGTAGGAATATAATATTCCTAAAAGCAAAAAAGCTAAGCTTGCCACTAACAATAATTTACTCTAGAAATAAATTACTCTGGAAACTTAACACAATATACTCAATATAATACTACAGGGAGAAAAGGAACTTTAATAGATTATAGGACTGTCATGCTCTCTTATTAATAAAAGACCATAGCTGAGCCAAAAGTCTGAAATATAAAATCAGGAATCAAAAAAAAATCTAGAAAGATAAACATATACAAGCAATTAGGAGAGTGTAAACCAGCTTTAACATTTTGTGTGTCATGGAACTCTTTGGCAATCTGATAGAGCTATGAACTCTTCCCAGTATAATGTTGTTAAATGTAAAATAATAGACAAGGTTGGAAATGAATCAATTACATTGAAATAGTAATCAAAATTTTAATAAAATAAATTCAAAGATCTTAGTTATAACTTTCCTGATCAAAATGATGATGAAATCTTTGCCTTCTAAGGGGAAGAAAAAGAATTTTACTCTCTTCAGTGGTCGAGTGAGCAAAGTAACACACAAACAGACACTGGGTGCTATTTTATTGGTTTTTATGGAAGAAAGAAAAGGGGAAAGAAACATGATAAAAAAAATAGGTGAGAAAAACTAAGGAAGAAGTTACTGGCTTGCATAACATAAGAAGAAGAGTGTGTAAAAGAAAGGAAGGAGAAAAAAGAAATGGGATTTTCAGGAACCTCACTCAGATCTGAACCAGATAAAGGAAATTAGAAGCTATATCTTCACATGCATGCATACATACATATCTACACACGGCTGAAGAAGAAGCAATTTAAACTCAACACAAGATGTAGCATCCCAAACCATTCTTAGGGGGAAATGTCTTTGTCTGAACATTATCAATAAAAGTAAGAAAGAATATAGGTGATTAATAAACTAGAAGAAGAACAAATGGGAAAATTTCATTTAAATATAAAAAATAAAATTCAGAAAATTAAAGAAGAAATTAGCAAAACTGAAAACAAAATTTTATTGACAAATAAAACTATCAATTGTGTTTTTTTCATAGGATTTTGGACCAGAGATTTGGAACTGGAAGAGACCCAAGAGCCTTCAAGTCCAATCCCTCATTCTATATGGGATGAAACTGAAACAGAGAGTTTAAATTACTTGTACAGCTTTTTATATATTTTAATAGAGTTTATATATTTAGAGAACTCTAAAGATTCAACCAAAAGAATTCAAACAATTATTGACTTAAGTAAAGTAACAGGATATTAAATACACCCACAAAATCATTAGTTTTTCTGTATATTACCATGAAAATACATCAGCAAGAAACAGCAATAAATTTCTTGCAAAATGCTATACCGAATAAATGGAATATTCCAAAGTTCCCCAGCCAAGACATTCATAAACTATCAAGTGCCTATAAGTATTCTTTTCATACTGGAAAACCTCTTTAGTTTCTTCAACTGATCCTTGGATAACATGGTTTCCAATGCCCTCCCCATCATGCTTGCCCCTCCCTAGCTCACTCCAATTTGTTGATGTTGATGTCCTTCCGGACATAGTATCCAGAATGAAACACGATACTCCAAACCTGATCTGATCATGGCAAAAGACAATGATTTAGCATTTCCTTCCTTTTGGATTTTCGAGAGCAAAGAAAAATCTTGATGTGTTAGCCTCCTTTAACAGGGACAGCCATTAAATAAATAAGGCATTAGATTAGGGGAAATATATCTCACACTTAGAATGCTCGTGGCTGGCTGACCAGTAGCCAGCCAGTGGACTTCAGCCGTGACTTAGTCTTTTAGGAAAAAATCAATAAATATAGACCAACTCAATCCTTTCACTAATTCTTCTGGTACCTGTAAATATCATATTAAAATGTACCTAACATCTACTCCAATAGGGACATGATAATGATCAAATGTGTAACCAGTTTTTAAATGGTAAGGAAAGGTCTTCAAGGAAAATATTTTGACTGGTAAATAGTAGTATACAAAGGTTAACATTTTTAACAATAATCACTTTCCCCAGAGAGAGTTACCACTGTGGCCTATCGTTACCAATTTGGAAGTGTTCATGTGTAACTACTAGACATTTATACCGGCCCCATTTAGCCACATTATCTCATATGCTCCTCTTAACAATCTTTTGAAGTAGTTTTCAAATGAGAAAACAAATAGGGTAAGTGACCTGACAATAATCACATATCTAACAAACCACAAGGCTAGTCCCAGAACTCAAGTCTTTTTCTCCCATACTAGGCCTTTTCCACTACTGACAGAAATTAAATAGTGTTTTAAGGAATGTGAAGTTCTTTATGGCATGTTCTCCATTTTATAGACAAGAAAACTGAGTCTTGGAGCAGTTAAGTGAATTTTTCCAGGCTCTTAAAGCTAGTAGGTATCAAAGGCTGGATTGGAACAAAGATTTTCCTGATTCCAAATCCATTTTCCACTCTACCACAGTGATTCGTTTACAGAGGACTTAACTGTTATTTTTGCTTTATTCCAACATCTGAGATAGAGGTGTTTAGCACCTAACTATTATATTCATCAGCATTGATCAAAGATATTAGAAAGCCCCAAATATGTCAACAGAAAGAAACTTTATCTTTTAATTATTGAAAATAAAAATGTAAGAATAAGCTTTCTTCCTTCTTCATCCCAGTTGAGCTTCTACTAAAGAAAAGAAGAGTTAATGAGTCACATGACTGGATTGTGGAAGCCGTTTTCTATTAGCACACAGGATCTTCATTTGAAATGAAATCTCCCTTTAAAAGGGGTCAAGATTCTCTCCCTTCTCTCCCCTCAAAAAAAATGAGCCTTGCTATAGAGTTTACAAAGCAAAAGTTGAGGATTTTTTGCTTCACACTCTCACAGGCCATAGCATGCAAAGAAGAAATGAATATTTATTGGGCCCTTCCACATCCAGGAGATCATAATAAGTGTTCTAACAAATATTAACATCAATCTGGGAAAGGCTTATTGATAATTTTCCATCAGGGAGGCTCTGTCAGACCTGCCACAGCCGTTCCTCTGGACAAGAGTTAGGAAGAAGCTCATTTGGTATCTTGGCTTTGGATAAGTCCCATCTTTAACCTCCGGGGAGCTGGAAGGAAGTATTGATGGCTTCCCTGACCTTTAGCGAGAGAATTCCAAGAAGCTGAGGTACTAAAAATTCTTCCAATTATGAGAGATAAGACCCTCCAAAGGACTTTATTTTCCTGACCTGCCAGTCTAGATTTCCCATTGTAAATTGTCATTTGCATCTCCTGCACATTTAGAAAACATGAAAAGAGAAACACAGGTTTCTCAAGGTGGCCGGCCATCAGATTAGCAAGGGTGGTGGCCATCACCAGCTCTCCCATCCTACATAAATGAGGCTCTCTTATACCTCTGCCAGAATGCCTTAACCTGTGTTGAGGATAGTTGTAGTAGTAGAAGGAGGAAGAAGAAGGAAGAAAGAGAAAGAAGGAGGAGGAGGAGGAGGAGGAAGAGAAGGAAGAAGAGGAGGAGGAGGAGGAGGAAGAAGAAGAAGAGGAAGAAGAAGAAGAAGAAGAAGAAGAGAAGAAGAAGAAGAAGAAGAAGAAAAGAAGAAGAAGGAAGAAGAAGAAGAAGGAGGAGGAGGAGGAGGAGGAGGAGGAGGAGGAAGAAAAAGAAAGAAAGAAAGAAAGAAAGAAAGAAAGAAAGAAAGAAAGAAAGAAAGAAAGAAAGAAAGAAAGAAAGAAAGAAAGAAAGAAATAGAAAGAAGAAGAAGTAATAGTAATAGTAATAGTAGTAGCAGCAACAGCAGCAGCAATAGTAGTAGTCATTTTGGACACCAAACATTTAAGGATTTCTGAAAGCAAAAATGTCAAAGGTTTTGTTGCTTTAGCAGGAAATTGGTTCTTAGGTTTCTAGCGACTCATGTTTTTAGCTTAATCTATGAAAACAATGAAATGGTGATCCTTCAACTGGGATTTCTGATCTGAGGGGATCCCCTTTCCTTTGCTTCCCCAGAACAGAGGAAGGAATGGCAGAACTTTCATAGTCCTTAGGCAATAGCATGAAGGAGGAAAAAGGGGGGACATCCTGTCTTTTTTTTTAATTTTCATTTTTTTTAATACAAGGGAGAAAGTGGGATAAGAAACACCTCATTAAACCTTTGTCAGCTTTCACTTGAAGGGACTCTTAAATGAAAGATTAGCCAGATGTGGAAAGCTTTGGAAACAACTCAAACTAGCAGAGAACCATGAGATTTAGAGTTGGAAAGCTGCTAGAAGATCATCTCTCCCACAAACGCCTTCATTTGACAGATAAGGAAATCAAAATGAAGGAAGCAACTCATCCAGTGATACCATGACAGTAGGAAAGGGCAGACTTTGATGTATTCCACAATTATCTGTTTCAACAATTCCCCTATTTAAAGGGGAAAAATTGCCATATTAATACCTGTGGCATCAAATTTTCTTACATTTAAATAGTGAGATAATTCTTTATTAGCATGAATCCGTGTAAAAAAGGGGGACAAGAAACTGGAAAATGAATGGATGCCCATCAATGGGAGAATGGCTGGGTAAACTGTGGTATATGAATGTTATGGAATATTATTGTTCTGTAAGAAATGACCAGCAGGATGAATACAGAGAGGCTTGGAGAGACTTACATGAACTGATGCTAAGTGAAATGAGCAGAACCAGGTGATCATTAAACACTTCGACGATGATACTGTATGAGGATGTATTCTGATGGAAGTGGATTTCTTTGACAAAGCATACTAACTCAGTTTCATTTGATCAAGGATGGACAGAAGCAGCTACACCCAAAGAAAGAACACTAGGAAGTGAATGTAAACTGTTTGCAGTTTTATTTTTCTTTCTGGGCTATTTTTACCTTCTGAATCCAATTCTCCCTGTGCAACAAGAGAATTATTCGGTTCTGCAAACATATATTATATCTAGGATATATTGCAACATATTTAACATATATAGGACTGCTTGCCATCTAGGGGAGGGGGTGGAGGGAGGGAGGGGAAAAATCAGAATAGAAGCGAGGGCAAGGGATAATGTTGTAAAAAATTACCCAGGCATGGGTTCTGTCAATAAAAAGTTATTATAATTTTTAAAAATACTATATTTCAAAAAAAAAAAAGTAAAAAGGAGGAGGGGGCAGAGAAGCTGGGCTTATATACCATATTGCCATTAAGTTGCTTGGTAACCTTGAGCAATCACTCAGATCTCTGAGGCTCAGTTCCCTCATAGGCAAGGTAGGAACAGTCATGCTGGATCATCAGCATAATTAGCTGCTTCCTAGGATTTCTGTCAGGTTCAAATAAGATATCACATCTCTATAACACCATAAAAAGACATAGAAATGAAATTATCTTTATATATAAGGTACCTTTTTAAAATGTTTGTAAATGGGACAGATTTAAAAAATTACTCTTGATAATGGGGGGAAATTTCCTAAAGGAAGCTAGCCTCTTGTAAGATATACTGTTATATTAAATATAATTACAATATTGTGAACAAGGAAGCAAACGTGATCTGAGGAAGATAATTTCTCATACTTATAATGTATGGAAGAGCTCATTTTTCATCATTCTTTTTTATCTTAGCACTTTGTACATCATAGGTAGGAAATAAATTTGTCAGACTGCATGGAATTCAACCAGACTCAGGAACTGATTTCTAAGTGTGGCTCTATCATTAACTGTGTAGACTTGGGCCAACCACTTTTCCTTTCCAAATCTCAATTTCCTCATCTGCAAAAAGGGAATAATACTATGCTTTGTAGAGTTATAAGAAGATTCACTGGACTTATGTAAATGAAAGTGCATTGTACTTCTCAGAGTAAGTTTGTGGTATAGTGAAAATGACATCCCGGTCTGATGATCAAATCCAGGTTCTAACTCTGCCAGTAATCAGGCGCTGGCTTTGGGAACATTTTGTAGCCTTTCTGCTCTTCATTTGTGCATCTATAAAGCTAGGGGGTGATAGCTGAGGTTTCTTCCAGTTGTAACATTCTGTGAAAGTGCTTATATTAAAGTGGCGCACATTGAATAGGTATTGTTACAATTCAAGGTCCAAGCTCTCTCCACTCTGTGTCTGCTGTTCTGGCTGGTTTCATCTCCACGGAAGGGGCTGCCCCTCCCAGGATGAGCTCATCACCATCACTCTGTGCCTTGACTGACACTTCCTCCCTCAGCCTCCTCTCTCACTCTGACTGGACAGTTGCAGGGTACAGTACCAGACTCTTCCCCAAACCTTCCTTTAGGGAGAACAAAAACTTGACTTTTCCTGTTACTCCACTCCCGACTACTGCTTAGTCTCAGCTCCACAGAACAAGATGCCTCCATGGTTCATAGTTTGAAGGAAGGACCTGCAGGATCAGAGCCTCCCACCTAACAGGGCTCCATAAATGTGGACCCCATGGCCAATAAACTGGAGCCCACAAGAAGGCAAGCAGAGTGGTGCAGGACCTTCAAGTCTGTGTGATATGCACCAAACGGGCGGTACCATGGACAGAGCATCAGAGCCTTTCATCTTTCTGGGTTCAAATCCAGCTGAGACACTGTGATGGTGGGCGAGTCACTAAAAAACACCCACCAAAAACCTCGGTTTGCTTCAGTTTCCCTGACTGCAAAATGGAAACGGTGACAGCAGCTACTTCCCAGTGCAAGATAAGATTGATAAAGTCCTCAGCAGAGCGCCCGCCATCTGGTAAGTGCTACAGGAAAGCCAGCTATTGTCACTGTCAGTAGCCGAATGAGTTGGGGACATTTGAGTCTGAAGAAGAGAGGAGGTTCAGGGTACAAGTCCCTCCTGTCCTCGGGCTGCCCCCCAGGAGAGGGAGCGGCCCGTTCTGTTTAGCCATGAAGTCTGGACAAACCAGCAATGATAGAGAGAAATTTCAGATTCATGGAAAACAGCACTTCAGAGTGACGCAGAAGGGGATGAGCTGCTTTGAGAGGGAGGACTGGATTTGGGGGCCCCTAGAAGTCTATATGTGCCATAGACTAAGGTCCCTTCCCAGTCTGAAAGGCTAGAAAGTTCTATCATCACTAAGCAACTGGGTCCTTGTTGGAGACTGGGGATGTTCTTGCTGGGAATGGGGGAGGTTACAAGATTCATAAAGGGCCTGCCATGTGCCAGTCATTATGCTAAGCACTTTAAAAATAATAATAATTATAGCCAACCTTAATACATAGCTTACCAGACACTGGGGTAAGTACTTTATAATTGTTATCTCACTTGATCCTCACAACTACTCTGGGAGGTAGATATTATCATCATCCCCATTTTGCCATCAAGGAAACTGGGACAGGTAAAGGAACTTGCTCAGGATCCCACAAGTAGGATGTGACTGAGGATGAATTTGAACTCAGGGCTTCCTGACTCCAAACCTAGCTCCAAATTGCAATAGCAAGTTAGCCAAAGTATAAGAGTTCATAAATGAGCATGGTCTTAGGAGTTAGAACCAAGATGGCGGAGTAAAGGCAGGGACTCTTCAAGCTCTCTCTCCCAAAGCCCTCCAAATTCCTTTAAATAAGGATTCTAAACAAATTTTAGAGCATCAGAACACACAAAAAGAAGGAGTAAAACATTTTTTCCAGCTAAAGACCAGTAGGAAAGGTCTTTGTCACCAGGGAGAGAGCCCAATGTGCAGCCCCAGTGCAAACAGCACCAGTGCAGACCCTTCCCCAGCTTGGACTTCCAGCAAAGCCAGAATGGCCTCTCAATCGGCTGCAGCCCTGGCAGTTTCTAGACCTCTCAGGCCAGAGACACTGAAGACTTGGAAGGTTGGCCGGAAACATTTGTTAGTAGGGTGAGAAGGCTTTAGAAAATCAGCAAATCAGGTGTGAGCATGAGCAGTGGGGGCAGTGGGAGCATTGGCTGCTTCCTGGGGCCTCGGATTACCGGATATTTCTTTACTATCACTGAGGAAGGACTCGGTTGCTTTAGTACACTATTAGACCTTACAGCCCCTGTGGAATGGAGACCCTTCTCAAAGTTCCCAGGCTGAAAAGAGTGTGGTCAGGTCCCTAGAAATATCTCTAAAAACAGTTGGGACAGTGCACCCTGCACCCTGGAAACTGAGTCCTACTTTAATAGTAATAGGCTGGGAGAATGAGCAGACAACAGAAAAAGTTACTATGGTGACAAGGAAGATCAAAACATACTCAGAAGAAGGTAACAAAGTCAAAGCTCTTACATAAGAGCCTCCAAGAAAAACAGGAATTGGTCTCAGGCCATGGAAGAGCTCAAAGGGGATTTTGAAAACTAAGTAAGAGAGAGAAAGGAAAAATTGGGAAGAGAATTGAGAGTGGTGCAAAAAAAAAAAATACAAAAAGCTAATGAGGAGAAGAATGCCTTAAAAGCAAAATGGGAAGCTTAATAGAGATTGACACCATTCCTACTCTTTAAAAAAAAGGGCAATTAGTGACTATTGCTGCCTCACAAAGATGGAGCTTCTCTACTTCCCTCCTCTTACAAGTGAGGCAACCAAGAATCCCAGGGGTAGTGAGCATCATAGGTGAAATACAAGTCCCCATTTCAGCTGATCAATTGAACCTTTGCATGTGCTTCATATGGGGCGGGGAGGCAGTCACTTGGGCTCAAGTCCCACTTTTGCTACTTAGTCTACGTGATCATGTGTAAGTCACTTTTCCTACAGACACATTGAGCTCCTGCTGTATGCTTGCCCAAAAAATCTGGTGTAATTCACTTAGCCATTTCACCTTAACCCAGCTTCAAAATGAGAAGCCTTCAACTAGATGGTCTAGGAGGTTCCTCCCTGCCTACAATAATCCTGTGGCCTGAACTTCTGTGGTTTCTGTTCACTTAACTCTAATAAATATTTATTGAATTGATTTAGAAAATCATCTAGTCCAATTCCGTCATTTGAGAAATAAGGAAACCGCAACCCAGAAAAGTTAAGCGATCTACTAAAGATTGATTTTACCAAATCAGTGTGCGCCCTTTAGTTATTTTTGGCATATTCTTTCATGATTTAAGCCTTTTTCAAAAGTGTCCACAGGTCCTGAATTCCACAGGCTGCTTCCTCCCAAAACAGAGTCAGATCTCTTAGGAGACTGCTTTAATTTTTTTTGGAATTTATGGAATAAAACAAGGATTTCCAAAAGATAATATAATAAAATAAAAAATGATTGCATATGAAACTGCAAAACTACTATACACAACTTGTGATTACTTTCAAATATAGAATAAAATTATCAAGTAATTTTTTCTTCCCCTCTTCCTCTCATAACGTCCCTAAATCTGGCTATTTTTTGACACAAATTGGGTTGTATATATGTGTGTATCCACATACATATATACATAGCTGCCCACACACACACACACACATATATATATATACTCATTATATACATCTATGTGTGTATATTTATGTATTTTTAAATTATTCCATATGTACTTTATATGTATTTTATATCATTTATATATCACTTTATCTGTACTTTATCATTTCTTTTTTTGGATGCCAATGGATCTTTCTTGATACGTCCTTTAGAATTAAGTTAAATTATTCCTAATAGTCAAAACAATTTATTAGCACAAAGTTGTTCTTCAACCACTTTTTTGCTGTTACTGCATATATGTCTCTTGATTCTGCTCATTTCTTTCTTCATCATTTCATACAAGTCTTTACATGTTTTTCTAAAATCGTTGAACTCATCATTTCTTACAGAACAGTAGCACATGCCAATCATACACTATAACTTATTCAGCCCTTCCAGATCGACTAAAATGATATAAGGGAAAGTGACCTGTTGAGGAGGATGTGAGGAAATGGGACAATAATTCATTATTAGTGGAATTGATCCAACCATTTTTGAGGGCACTGCTTTAAACATTCAGGACTCACTCATCCAAGGCCACACAGAGATTAAAGCTTAAAAGCATCATAAAGCCAGGACAAACACACCTGAAGACCCGCTGGAGAGATGAGAGAGGGTAACATTACCAAAGTCACTCATAGGTCTTCAGAAACATGGCAACCGTCATGGATCAAGGACACTCCCATCCCTCCTCCCTCCATCTCCCCAAAGAACAAAAACCCTTGAGAACGACAGAGTCCAAAGAGAAGCCAGCTCTTCATTTACTAATCTGTTGTTATCCCTCCAGGGGACATAGCAAGGGGCAGCTGCAGGATGCCCACAGGAGGAAAAGGTGGAATCCCTCGAAATGGCATTATGGCAGCTTCTCAAACACAAACAAACAGAAAGTCAGTGCTCTGAGTGACTTAACCCTTCGGAGAGGAAATGGCCTTATAGCCTCCTTAAGTGTGCCAGATCTCACACACACACACATTTTAAAAGTACTGCACTTAACAATGGTCACCTACCATCTCTCAGAATTATAGATTTTTTAAAACTACTAAGGAGAAACACAAAAGTGAAAGAAGTAGAAAATTCACATTTGAGGAGTATTTGTTAAGATCCCTGCCTAATAAGCATAATTTCTAAATGTTAGTCAAAATGTGCACAGCCTTTCCTCACATCAGCTGTAGGAGGTGGGTAGTGAGGCGTTGTTCTCCTTGTTCACAGGACAGGTGAGTGAGTGGCCAACAACCCCTGGGCTTCCACTCCATCCCCACCTGCCCAAAGCACATTTATAAGATCCGGAGCCAGAAGGACTCTTGGAGATCCCCCCATCTGACGGTCTGACCTTACTGATGAGGAAACAAGTATAGCAAGAAAATGTTGCCCCCGGCATACAAAATAAATCCCCATAAATCCTCAGCATTTTTATACATCACCAACAAAATCCAACAGCAAGAGATACAAAGAGAAATTCCATTCAAAATAACTGTCAACAGCATAAAATATTTGGGAATCTACCTACCAAAGGAAAGTCAGGAATTATATGAGCAAAATTACAAAAAAGTTTCCACACAAATAAAGTCAGACTTAAATAATTGGAAAAATATTAAGTGCTCTTGGATCGGCCGAGCGAACATAATAAAGATGACAATACTCCCTAAACTAATCTATTTATTTAGTGCTATACCAATCAGACTTCCAAGAAAGTATTTTAATGATCTAGAAAAAATAACAACAAAATTCATATAGAACAATAAAAAGTCGAGAATCTCAAGGGAATTAATGAAAAAAAAATCAAATGAAGGTGGCCTAGCTGTACCTGATCTAAAACTATATTGTAAAGCAGCAGTCACCAAAACCATCTGGTATTGGCTAAGAAATAGATTAGTGGATCAGTGGAAAAGGATAGGTTCACAATAGTGAACTATAGCAATCTAGTATTTGACAAACCCAAAGATCCTAACTTTTGGGATAAGAATTCATTATTTGATAAAAAACTGCTGGGAAAACTGGAAATTAGTATGGCAGAAATTAGGCAAGGACTCACACTTAACACCATATACCAAGATAAGATCAAAATGGATCCATGACCTAGGCATAAAGAACGAGATTATAAATAAATTAGAGGAAAATAGGATAGTTTATCTCTCAGACTTGTGGAGGAGAAAGAAATTTGTGACCAAAGATGAACTAGAGACCATTACTGATCACAAAATAGAAAATTTTGATTATATCAAATTAAAAAGCCTTTGTACAAACAAAATGAATGCAAACAAGATTAGAAGGGAAGCAACAAACTGGGAAAACATCTTCACAGTTAAAGGTTCTGATAAAGGCCTCATTTCCAAAATATATAGAGAACTAACTCTAATTTATAAGAAATCAAGCCATTCTCCAATTGACAAATGGTCAAAGGATATGAACAGACAATTTTCAGAGGATGAAATTGAAACTATTACCACGCATATGAAAGAGTGTTCCAAATCATTATTGATCAGAGAAATGCAAATTAAGACAACTCTGAGATACCACTACACACCTGTCAGATTGGCTAAGATGACAGGAAAAAATAATGATCAATGTTGGAGGTGATGCGGGAAAACTGGGACACTGATGCATTGTTGGTGGAGTTGTGAACGAATCCAACCATTCTGGAGAGCAATCTGGAATTATGCCCCAAAAGTTATCAAACTGCATATCCTTTGATCCAGCAGTGTTTCTACTGGGCTTATACCCCAAAGAGATACTAAAGAAGGGAAAGGGACCTGTATGTGCCAAAATATTTGTAGCAGCCCTGTTTGTAGTGGCTAGAAACTGGAAAATGAATGGATGCCCATCAATTGGAGAATGGCTGGGTAAATTGTGGTATATGAATGTTATGGAATATTATTGTTCTGTAAGAAATGACCAGCAGGATGAATACAGAGAGGACTGGCGAGACTTACATGAACTGATGCTAAGTGAAATGAGCAGAACCAGGAGATCATTATACACTTCGACAACGATACTGTATGAGGATGTATTCTGATAGAAGTGGATTTCTCTGACAAAGAGACCTGAGTTTCAATTGATAAATGACGGACAAAAGCAGCTACACCCAAAGAAAGAACACTGGGAAACGAATGTGAACTATCTGCATTTTTGTTTTTCTTCCCGGGTTATTTATACCTTCTGAATCCAATCCTTCCTGTGCAACAAGAGAACTGTTCGGTTCTGCAAACATATATTGTATCTAGGATATACTGCAACATGTCTAACATATATAAGACTGCTTGCCATCTAGGGGAGGGGGTGGAGGGAGGGAGGGGAAAAATCGGAACAGAAACGAGTGCAAGGGATAATGTTGTAAAAAAAATTACCCTGGCATGGATTCTGTCAATATAAAGTTATTATAAAATAAAATATTAAAAAGAAAAAGAAAAAAGAAAATGTTGCCCCCGGCTGTTCCAAGGCACCAAGGAAAGAAGTCGCATAATCGGGCTCTGAAGCAGGACTGTGGTAGAGTCGGCTCAGAGTGGAGCAAAGTGTTTTAAAAGATCAAGTCATGTATATAGCCTCGACTCACTGTTCTGTTGTTTTTTCCTAGACTTAAGAAAGTGATGGGGAAAAGTGTCAATAATGCAAATTAATCTTAAAACCTTAATCTGTGCACATTTTTTCAGAGAGCCAGTTGTTAAATATTTGCCAGCAGGCCTCTATTCCAACTGAGCCCAAAAGCAGCATTCTTGCCCCTACGCTAGCTGGTTAGTTTATCAGAAATAGGAACCACCTGCTCTGGAAAGCAGCTGTGGGTGTGGGAAGTGTGGGACAATCAGAAGACTTCGGTTCAAGCAGAGGCTCCTACTTCCTGACCTTAAGCAGATCACAGCCTCTTGAACCTGGTCTTCCCCCTTGGTCAAATGAACGGGTCAGATGATCTCAAAATTCCCTACTTCCTGTCTCTGTGATCCAGTGACCCAGTCTAACCAGTGTGGCCATGTAGGGCCCTTCATTCTCTCTTCTGATCTCCCAGTGATCTTGGAGTAACTAGCATGTTCAGGGTAATAATTCTAGCTTACTTGGTGAAGTGTCCATTTTCCCATCAGGAGTCCAATACCAGAGAACTCGGGTGAGTTGCTCGGTCGCAGAATTAATAAATGGCTAAACTGTGGCTTGAATCTGGGTTCTTTGAGCCCAAATGCAGTGTTGCTCTTCCGTCATTTTACAGGAGAGGTTAGTCAATAAAATTTTGTGTTTGGATCCAGGGAGACCGAGTTCAAATCCTGCCTCTGACCCTTCTTAACTATATGACTGGTTAACTCCACGTCTCTATTTCTGGTCCTTGGACTTGTCTACCAGCTCCGACAGCTGCTAATAATCAGCCGCCACTGAGCGGTCGGGAGCATCCTCTCCCACAAGCAGAGGGAAAGGATTCCAGTGGCTTCCGCCATGATGGTTCGGCTGGGAGCACAGTGCTGAAGGCCATCTCCCTCCTCCTGCTCCCCTTTCCCCTGCCTCTGTTCAGTGTAGCTGAGAAAACCCGACCACTATCTGTCCTGTTTTGCTATTGACCTACATATCAGTTGGTTCATTCCTCTGGTCTGGGGGCGGGCCGTTACTTGAAATAAGAAGGTGGGGGAAGTGGGAGGGCATTTCCCAAACTCTCTATGCTAAAACCTTGACACCATCATGAGAGAGTAAATGACTCCTTGGGGTGATGGGGTCACAGGTGAGTTTTCGAGATCATCACATTCCTCTCCCAAGCAGAAGCCTGAATTCGGGGGTCACTTAACTTCTCCCTGCAAGAATGAGCCGTTAGAAAAGGGCCCCACTAAGCGCAAGTCCGGGAGGCTACGCTGGCTCCCGGAAGAGCACGGCCTCTCCTATCTGACTGCGCACACTTAGGGCTGATGATGGGGGGCCCGAGCGGTATACATCTGGAGAGAACTGGATGTGCTTTTGCTTTCTGACTAATCAAAGCTTCGACTAAACAATTGTGTTTTTATTATATTAATCTGATTCTAAATGTTTAGAAACGATTCCTTACTTGCCGTTAGTGATGAAGAAACAGGAGTTCCTGCTGTTTACTTATTGGACAACGAATCATTCTACTATCCCTTGAGAAGGTCCCAAAGGCAAAGAGGCAGAGATGGACGCCAAGGAGGGTCGTGGCCCTCCAACCCCCAGATGGGTCAGCTGGACTTGAGCACTGAGTGAGGATTGAGAGGACTGCGGACCTAGAGCTGGACCTTCCCTTTACAGATGAGGAAACCGAGGCACAGGGAGGCTGAGGGGCTTGTGTGAGTCAGTTCCTTTGCCTCCAGAGCTGGTGTTTTCCTGCTGTGTTTATCCACTGCCTTCCAAGCCCTGACATCTGAGCAGTCTGATTCTAAAAAGAATCATCTCATTTTACTTCCAAGGGGGAAAAAACCCCGGCTGTGGACCCGTGGCCACCGAGAATGTGAGAAATAAAGAGGGGTAATGGGGAGGCGTTTAGTCAGCTGCGCAAAGGGGGGAGAGGAGTGAAGCTAACGGGACTGCGGGGTGCAGACCGGCTGATGGAAGGCGCTGCTGGGGGCCAAGCAGGGGCCACTTGCAAGAGACCTCTCCTCCCGTGTTCTTCCTCTGAGCACCAGAAAATGGGAATGTGCTGTACCTGCGGCCAGGCCCGAGACCTTCTGGCAGGATCGCGAAAACAGTTCCAAAGAAAGGGCCTTAGGTACGGCTCTGGAGGAGCCTCCGTCGGGAGGCTGGGAGGATGCAGATTAATAACCCTCTTCACTGTGTTCTGTGGTAGGGACACAGACGGATAAAGCTCTCCTCTTCTACTGGCGGGGAGCTGATCCAAGAAGCAGCCGGATGACTTTTCAGTTCCTTTCAAAGATCCACGATCATGTTCAGTTCATTCCAAACACCCATGACTGTGGGCATAGGACCGTGCTAAGGACTCAGTGAAAACTGTGCCTTTGATCCAGCAGTTGAAAGTCTTCAAAGCATTTTATTGGAGTTTAACTCACCCAGTCCCTGTAACACCTCTGGGAAGCAGGTACTTTGTTATCCCATTTTATAGATTAGGAACCTGAGGCTGAGAAGGTGAGTGACTGGCCGAAGGACACAGCACTACTGAAGCCTGAAGGTTCAGGCAGGATTTCTGGTCTTGTGCCTCCCGACGCAGCCCTCCCTGAGACCCTTAGTGTCCGGCCCACACCCAGGCGACAGCAGGAGAGCCCTTGTTAGACACGAATCGGGAAAAGCGGAATTCGGGTCCCCCTGGTTCCCTCACTAGTCGTGTGCTCCGGGACAGAGCCCCTCAGCCTCGGGCCCTAGTCTCCCAGGGACCGTTGGGAAGGACTAGTAAGACCACAGGCGGCAGGGCCAGGCCGAGCTGAGTTGGAGGGACAGGCTGTGCAGTCCGCGGGAGGTCTGGCAGGAAAGCTCATCCCGTGGACAGCGGGATGCGGGAGAGCGCCCTGGAAAGCTCCTGCCTCTGACGCTCGGGGAGAGCAGAGGGGCCACGTATCACCGCGTTCCAGGTAAGAGTTCTAGTACTGGTAAAGTCTGGCAGGAAAGCTCATCGTGGACAGCGGGACGCGGGAGAGCGCCCTGGAAACCTCCTGCCTCTGACGCCTGGTGAGAGCAGAGGGGCCGCGTATCACCGTGTTCCAGGTAAGAGTTCTAGTACTAGGTAAGGTCTGGCAGGAAAGCTCATCGTGGACAGCGGGACCCGGGAGAGCACCCTGGAAAGCTCCTGCCTCTGACGCTCGGGGAGAGCAGAGGGGCCACGTATCACCGCGTTCCAGGTAAGAGTACTAGTACTAGGTAAGGTCTGGCAGGGAAGCTCATCGTGGACAGCGGGATGCGGGAGAGCGCCCTGGAAACCTCCTGCCTCTGACGCCTGGTGAGAGCAGAGGGACCGCGTATCACCGCGTTCCAGGTAAGAGTTCTAGTACTAGGTAAGGTCTGGCAGGGAAGCTCATCGTGGACAGCGGGATGCGGGAGAGCACCCTGGAAAGCTCCTGCCTCTGACGCTCGGGGAGAGCAGAGGGGCCACGTATCACCGCGTTCCAGGTAAGAGTACTAGTACTAGGTAAAGTCTGGCAGGAAAGCTCATCGTGGACAGCGGGATGCGGGAGAGCGCCCTGGAAAGCTCCTGCCTCTGACGCCTGGTGAGAGCAGAGGGGCCGCGTATCACCGTGTTCCAGGTAAGAGTACTAGTACTAGGTAAGGTCTGGCAGGGAAGCTCATCGTGGACAGCGGGATGCGGGAGAGCACCCTGGAAACCTCCTACCTCTGACGCTGGGTGAGAGCAGAGGGGCCGGGTATCACCGCGTTCCAGGTAAGAGTTCTAGTACTAGGTAAGGTCTGGCAGGGAAGCTCATCGTGGAGAGTGGGACGCGGGAGAGCGCCCTGGAAACCTCCTGCCTCTGACGCCTGGTGAGAGCAGAGGGGCCGCGTATCATCACGTTCCAGGTAAGAGTTCTAGTACTAGGTAAGGTCTGGCAGGAAAGCTCATCGTGGACAGCGGGACGCGGGAGAGCGCCCTGGAAACCTCCTGCCTCTGACGCTATGGGAGAGCAGAGGGGCCGCGTATCACCGCGTTCCAGGTAAGAGTTCTAGTACTAGTAAGGTCTGGCAGGAAAGCTCATCGTGGACAGCGGGACACGGGAGAGCGCCCTGGAAACCTCCTGCTTCTGACGCTCGGGTGAGAGCAGAGGGGCCGCGTATCACCGCGTTCCAGATAAGAGTACTAGTACTAGGTAAGGTCTGGCAGGGAAGCTCATCGTGGACAGCGGGACGCGGGAGAGCGCCCTGGAAACCTCCTGCCTCTGACGCCTGGTGAGAGCAGAGGGGCCGTGTATCATCGCGTTCCAGGTAAGAGCTCGGTGATCACCAAGAGGAAGGACGGCTCTGGCGGATCTGAACCGGCTCTGAAATCTAGCTCTTTCCCGCTAACAGCCCCAGGAGCTGCCCAGGGTCTCCGAGATCATGCGTTCTCACTGCCTAAGGTGGCAGGCAGGTCAAGGACCTCCCCAAGCTCACAGTAACAAGCAGGCACCAGAGCCCGGGTTCCTTGGTCCAGCCCAGCTTTCCATCCCAGGAGAGGGATGCTCTAGCACCCTGCTTCCCCAGCCTGGGAGAGCTCCGTGTTACTGCACTAGTCACATGGATAATCGCTTATGACTAATTACTCTCCGTGTCAAAGAGATGGCCCCGGGAACATCTGGTTCCGATAATCCCCCTGGCCCTGCCCCCCAACCCAGCCTGAAACGTTCCACCAAATGTCGCAGAGGAGAGAAGAAACAGCCTGCTTAGCGTCACAGCTGGTGTATGACCCAGAGCCGCGGCCCAATTTGCACCCAGCCAGAAGATCCTGTTACAGCTCGCTCTTTGTCCTTGAGGGACAGCGGGGCTGCGGCATCTGGGAATTCCGTCCGGGAGGAAGCCATCAGCTGCCGGAGAGGGCTGAATCTGCTCTAATGGCACCTTCCGTCAGAAGAAGAGAAAATAGGGGGACGCACCCAACTGGCGGGTTGAAGAGATGGGGAGACTGAGGCTGGAAGCGGTTTCATCCAAAGATGGCAGCAGAGTGAGCGGATTAGAACCGACTGGGGAACTGCAAATGGTGAACCTCACCCCATCCCCCCAAAAAACAGGAAAAACAGCAGTGGAAATTCCCAGGTGGAAAACTGAAGCCCAAAGCCAGCCTTAAAATCTTAAATGATTTTTTGGGGGGGTCTGGTGAAATCTATCAATCGAGCCCCCTCCCAGGGCCATAAGCAGTCAAACAGAGAGGAACAAAACCCAGTTACTGAAATAAATAAAGAAGTCCTTTTTTGTGTTTAGGTTCACAGAACTCGAGATCTCTCCAGTTTCTGGACCCCAGGTAGAACCCTTGCCCTAGAGGCTGGACCTTGACAGCGAGCAGCCCCTGAGACAAAGGAGATCCCCCTTCTGAGGAGAGCCCCCTTTGAGTTATCAATAAGCCGGATCACCGTCAGCTGCAGAACAGGGAGGAATCCAGAGTGGGGAGAGACAGAAACAGACGGGGCAGAGGAAGGAGGAGAAAGGAAGCCCCCGTTTAGCTGGAAAGAGGATCACTATTCAAGCAGATCTACAACTGCCCCAAGATATTCTGGCCCATCCGAGCCCTCTGTGATGTGTTTGCCCAAGTTGGACCCAGAATGGCAGAATGGGGGGAGGGGGTTCCTCCTTCAGGACTTTCCTGGACACTGGGACCTTCCCAATACTTGGAACTGGAGAGGAGCATCAGCAGACATAACTCCAGAGGTTCCGTTTAGCGGGGGGCTTGCTTTCCTCTCCCGACATTTAAGAAGCAGATGACTATCAGAAGGGGGCAGGTTAAAGCCCCTCAGTTTGCTTTGTTCAGTTCTCTCCAGGAAAGCTCCGTCTCCCTCTTCCCCAAACACCCAAGAAGCTCCAGATCCATCCCAACTGCTCTGGAAAACGGTTCCCATGTATTCTGGCTCAGGAGCTCATGCAAGTCTCGTCTATTAAACATCTGCTTTGGGTTCAGGTTCTAACAGAAATGTGAGAGTCCCGGGGGCTCCGGGAGATCAGAGAAAGGGCAAAATTTGAAGCTCTCTCCTCTCACTAAAAGCAAGTGTGTGGGAAACTGTGACTGAGGGGAGAGGGGATAAGTCTGAAGGAGCAGACCAGGACTTCCCAGTTACCCGGGCACAGCCCCAGAGGCAGAGGTCGGGGCAGAAGCAGGGGGCAATGATGGTGATAATGGGAGGAGGGGCTTGCCTGAAGCTCTTCGGGGAGCAGGAATGGAACTGAGAAGATCTCTGGGGTGTCCAGGCCCACGGTGCCAAGGGATCTCAATGAGAACTGTAGCATTTTTAAAATGTTTTCTCTGCCTCTAACCTTTCAAGGGCGGCTGAGCAGGTATAATCACTCTATCAAAAAAGCCTATGGGATTTGCTTTTTATTCCAGTAGAATGCAAACCGCTGGCGGACGATTAGGGGGAGTCAGAGCACACTGAGCACCAGGTCCGGATTCAGGATCTCTCCTCAAGTTCAAATCCAGCCTCAGACACTAAAAAAAAAATCACTTCATCCTGTCTGCCTCAGTTTCCCCATCTGTAAAATGAGCTGAAGAAGGACAAGGCCAACCGCTCGGGTAACTCTGCCAAGAAAACCCCAAGCGGGGTCTCGGAGAATCAGACGTGGCCGCCATGCCCACTGGGGCCCCTTCCCCAGCACCCGGAGAGTCCTAACAAATGCTCTTTGGAGCCCAAGGCCAGGAAATGTTCTCGCTGAGCCCCATCCTGATGAGGACTGGGAGCACCAAAATCTTCGGGGAGGAGCTCCCGAGCGTGGCCAGAGCCAGAGGGAAGGTCCTGGCCCAGGTGAGCCTCGGCCCCTCCGGCTCCCCTCGTCCCCCGCTGGGCTCGGCTCCTGCCTCGCTCCTGGGCATCCGGGCTGTGAGGGGGAGCTGCTGAGGGGAACGTTTGCAGGGCAAGGCCGAATTCTTTCCTCTGTGCTCCTGCGAAGACTGTCAATAAATTAAATTGGTGGTTTTGAAGTTTTTCTGCCTACTTGCTACCTTAAGCCTCTAAATAGACCCTCTATAGTTTTTTCTCTGCAGTCCATCCTAGTGTTTATAAGGTGGTAGAAGTTGTGGGACGCACGTGTAGGCTTGCCAAGGTCAGGGAGAGCGTGGCTCGCCTTTATTGGAGTCTGGAAAGGTTCCCGTTGGGAGAGGCTCCCTCTCCGATGTAGAAATCGGGCCTGGAAAATACTGGGCTGACCTGCTGGCAACACCTAAGCCCAAATCGGGGCCGGGAAAGGCCCCGCTCCCCTCCGTCACCATCCGCCTGAGCCAAGTCGGCTTTTATTCCTCCCAGGTACCCCGTAGCCGGCCCTCAGAATTCACTGGCAAGAGGGTTCGGACGCTCCCCACTCTCCGGCCTTCGCAGCGGGACACAGAGGGCACCTTGTGCCAGTGCAGGCCGGGAATCCGGACTGCGTTCCTGTCTCTCTTAAAGAAGGCAGCCTGAGGGTGGGCCCCAAAAAGGGGTCTGAGGGTGCCTCCGAAGGCCGCACAGATCCCATCGAAACGCAGGGCCCGTGAGAGGCTGGGGAGGGGTCTCTTGGGCTGAGACCCTCTGTTCTTACGTGGGACGATTCTCCCACCCAAACTGCCTAGTACTGGCTTATGGGAGACCTCGTCAACATGACGACACACAGAGGAACATCCTCCCTCTGGAGAAGGAGAGCTATAGCTCCCCAGGCCTCCCAGCTCAATAGGATTTTTTCCATTTTATTATTATTATGGCTGAAAATTTTTATCACTTTGTTACCCATCCTGTGTGGCAATAGATCCACGGTCATTTTTCATCCTTGCAAGATTCCCAGAACTCGTGAGCAATCCCAAAGTCCTATCCGGCCTAACAAAGTGCTTAAAAAAAGCTAATGGCCTTAGAATTACACGCAAGATTGGCCCCTGAGAGAAGGGACTAGTTCATTGTTGCCTTCCTATCCCCATCCCTTAACACGGGGCCTAGCACATGCTCGGTAGCTAATAAATGGTTGACTGTTGTTTATATATGTAATAGTTTAATGGATCCAAAATCTTTTTTTTATTTTAAACTTAAATACGAAGTAAGAAAAGGGGAAAAAATATTGCTATGTGCATAGCAGAACATAAGACTCAAAATATAAAGCAATAACTTTCCATTGCAAGAAAGCCTACACATTGTATTGAGCCGTCCATCTTTTCTTTGCTTCCTATAGGTTTTCTTTTGTTCTCCGCTTGCATTTTTTACTTTATTCTTTCCCCTTTCTTCCTTCGCCCAAATGTCACATGTACTAAGTATGTATATATTTTACATATGTATATTTATGTACATACATGCATGCAGAATCACATACATAGATATCTACAATCACACGCATACATACACATGTACATTCACACACTTATATGCAAGACTATCCTATGCTTATTTCTACTTGTCCACTATTTCCCTGAAGATAAATAACCATTTCCTTCATGACTCCAAGTCTTCCCGTGTTTTTCTAAATCCACCAGGTCATAATTTCTTCTATCACAGCAATTTTCTAACCTCATATTGTCTAGTTATTTTAAATGATCTAAAACAATATTGATTAACACGGGTGACATATAGTGCGGTTTCCCTATTTTTCTCTTTTGACTAAATCTTTTTTAACTTAAAATTTGTCTAAGATCCTGAGGATCACTTCTGCTTTTTTACATAATGAGATCTTTTCATCTTTATTTTGTGAGTGTGCATTGTTGGGGTGGACAAGGATCCCAACAAAAGAGCGGGTCCTTGGTAGCAAGGTGGACCTCAGGAGAGGGCCTCTGTTGAATTGAAATGGCCTTCGTGGCAGTGGGCCCTGGGTGAATTCCCATGGTTACTGGACAAAGATTGCCTACTCTGTGAGGCAAGCAGGAAGGGACTGACCGGACTATCTGGTCCTCCAGTGGGCTGGGATATAGTGGTTCCTGGCTGATTTACCGCAGTTACTAAATCCAATCAGGAGATCAAGCCATAGATGGCAGCTCCGCAGGTTATTTCTCTCCTCGCTTCTTTGCTAATATCTCCCTTTTGGAACTTAACCCACCAGTCAATGGCATAATAAGCAGATCTTTGCCTCCTGGTCTGGAGATGGTCTGAGCTACAAATTTTTTTGAGATACCCCATGACACTGACCCAGATCCCCAATATGTTGAGGTCTAGCCCTTGTGCCCCACAATTTTTCAAGAGGCAACCTAGGAGAGAGTTCGTAGGAATAGAACTGGACTGCCCCAGCTGCACCACAAACCACAAAAAAGTTTCTATTCCTACAGTAGCCCACCTCTTTCAGCATCCCAAGGAGGTTTAAATAAGTGTGTGTCCCAAGATCAGGTATCCCCATTCAGGGGAACATGCTGAGCAGTGAGGTCTTACATGATCCAACAAGCCCTCCTAGGGGCTCCCGGCTATAGGAGAATGACAAATTCTCCTTGAATTGGAGGAAGGAAAGCCAGGACTTTCCCTGTATGGGCCAGCAGATGAGGGGATGCAGGGCTGAACCCCCAAAACACTGGGGATCTGGACCAGTGATGTCTCAAAAGAATTTGGAGGCTTAGACCAACTCCAAATGGAGAGGCAAAGGCTAATCTCCAAAGGGAGTTAGTGAAGAAGTGGGGAACAAAGAGGCTCTTTTATAGGAGAGAAAAACCTCAGGGACTGACATCTACAGTTTGGCTTCCTGACTCTATACAGTAACTGTGGGACTGTGCAACAGGCCCAGTGCAACAAAGACTCACTTAAGGCCCACTTAAATTCAACAAAGGCTCTCTCCTGTCAGCGTCCCTCCCTATGGCCCATCCAGCTGCCGAGGACCTGGTCATCTGGGGGTCTTATTCACCCCATCATGCAAGGCTCTCATTTTATAACATTTACTGAAAGCAAAATATTGCTAAGTTCAATTTTTAATAAACTATCTTCACGTTATTATTTTATTTTCCTTCTTCCTGTTTTCTTCACTTTCCTTCTCATCCTCTTCCTATTCCTTCTCATTCTTCTGCTTTACTTCTACTCACTACCCTGTCCTCCCATTCCCTTTATTATCTCCTCCCCGGCCTATTCCCTTGCCCTCTTATTTCTTTTTGAATTTGGAAGACTTTTATACCTTTCTAGATATATATGTGGTTCCCTCTTTGACCCATTCCCAATGAGTAAGGTTTTCTCACTACCCATCCTCCTCCCTACTAGCTTCCTTTGTATCTATTTTTCTTTTTTTGCATCCTTCGTATGAGATACTTGAGCCCTTTTATTTCTCCCTACACGGTTATATCAGCACAAGCTTTTCTTTCAAACTACCCAAATAAAAATGGGAATCACAGAAGAACTGATGTTTTCATACATAAGAAGCCCGCAATTTGACCTTATTGAGTCCCTCATAATTGGCCCTTAATCTTTATTTCATATGTCCGCTGGATGTTATATCCAGCAAGGAGAGAGGGCTCGTGCCTTGGGCATAGACACTATATTGAGTTGAGCTGAAAATGACTGATATCCTATCTATCAGAATATTGTAATGTCACATAAATTAATATTTCAATGGATCCAAGAGATTTCATTGACAAAGGTTTTCATTCCACTCATGGCCATCACAATCCCTCTCTTGATAAGTTTCTCACCCATATCTATCCATAGATTTCTCATAATGGGCCCACCCAATTCACCAGAGGCCAGCCTTACTGTGGGTCTTCCTATTTCTCAGCCATGGGTGCATCAAATAGTCCATCTGTCCCTTGCTCTCACTAGTAACCAGCCTGCTTCCTTTTTTGCTTATAAATACCCTCAAGGATATCTTTTAAGAAGTTGCCCCACATGGACCCACGCTTAACACCATACACCAAGATAAGACCAAAATGGGTTCATGATCTGGGCATAAAGAATGAGATTATAAATAAATTAGAGGAGCATAGGATAGTTTACCTCTCAGACAGAAGAAGGAATTTGTTACCAAAGAAGAACTAGAGATCATTATTGATCACAAAATAGAAAATTTTGATTATATCAGATTAAAAAGCTTTTGTACAGACAAAATTAATGCAGACAAGATTAGAAGGAAAGCAATAAACTGGGAAAACATTTTTACAGTTAAAGGTTCTGATAAAGGCCTCATTTCCAAAATATAGAGAGAATTGACTCTAATTTGTAAGAAATCAAGCCATTCTCCATTGATAAATGGTCAAAGGATATAAACAATTTTCAGATGATAAAATTGAAAGTATTTCTACTCATATGAAAAGGTGTTCCAAATCATTATTGATCAGAGAAATGCAAATTAAAACAACTCTGAGATACCACTACACACCTGTCAGATTGGCTAAGATGACAGGGAAAAATAATGATCAATGTTGGAGGGGACGAGGGAAAACTGGGACATTGATGTATTGTTGGTGGAGTTGTGAACGTATCCAACCATTCTGGAGAGCAATCTAGAACTATGCTCAAATAGTTATCAAACTCTTCATACCCTTTGATCCAACAGTGTTAATTTGGGGCTTATATCCCAGAAAGATACTAAAGAAGGGAAAGGGACCTGTAGATGTGCAAGAATTGTTTGTGGCAGCCCTCTTGGTAGGGGAAAGAAACTGAAAACTGAATGGATGCCCATCAAATGGAGAATGATTGGATGAATTGTGGTATATGAATGTTATGGAATATTATTGCTCTGTAAGAAATGACCAGCAGGATGAATACAGAGAGGCTTGGAGAGACTTACAGGAATTGATGCTGAGTGAAATGAGCAGAACCAGGAGATCATTATATACTTCAATAACAATACTGTATGAGGATGTATTCTGATGGAAGTGGATTTCTTTGACAAAGAGAAGACCCAATTCAGTTCCAATGGATCATCGATAGGCAGAATCAGCTACACCCAGAGAAGAAACACTGGGAAATGAATGTAAATTGTTTGCATTCTTGTTTTTCTTCCCAGGTTATTTTTACCTTTTGAATCCAATTTTTCTTGTGCAACAAGAGAACTGTACAGATCTGCACACATATATTGTATCTAAGATGTACTTTAACATTTTTATCATGTATGAAACTGCCTGCCATCTAGAGGAGGGGGCTGAGGGAAGGAAGGGAAGAGTTGGAATAGCAGTGACTGCAAGGGATAATGTAAAAAATTACCTATGCATATGTTCTATCAATAAAAAGCTATAATGAAAAAAAAGAGAGAAAATCAAACTTTCAATATCAAAAAAAAAGAAGTTGCCCTATTTTTTTATAATCGAGAAAATAATTTCTCTATTCTACTAGTATTGTAAAATTGCTTCCTCTGGTGCCACATGATCCCACTACAAGGTAAGCTAGAACTGACCGGGTTCCAGATGCTAGGAAAATGCCAGAGACTTTCCAATAGCCAAAGACTGAATCAATAGAACTGATTACCTGAATGGTGCTGGCTGTAGAGTCAAGAAAATATGAATTTAAATCTCCTGAATGCAACGTTTTCCCCCTTTGCCCTTTAAAAGGTAGCAACACCATGAGGTAAGGGAAAGAGAATGGGATTAGACATTAGTTCAGATTGCCACTCTACAGTGATTCAGTCATCACAACCTGAGACTCAGTTTCTTTATTTGTAATGTTAAAATATCAAACAAAAACATCTTTAATCCCAACTATTTCAGTTCTGAAATCTATATATTCTCATTTAAACAAGTTTTTAGTAAGGCCAGCTGTGAAGACAATCAGCCGTTCCCTTATTAATACAAGCATCCCATACCCAGCTCCAAATAAGACATTAACCAGTTGTTAAAACTTGATAAAAATACATTTCCATTTCAGAGAGAACAGAGGCTCTCATCTCTTTTTGCTGTTCTCTCTGGGTCTGGCTCCTTATGAAGGGGCCTCTGCCTCCATCTTCAGAGACACAGGTAGCAGAATTAGAGAGTCTCAACCTTGAACTTGTAAAGTTAAACCCCTTCTGCTGGATAGCCAAGTCTTCCCAAATACAATGACCCCTGGAATTAGCACTTAGGATGCTGCACTGGTGTTCAACACATGGATACACATGATCCGTCAAGGGAGCTTTCAATGAAATAAGAACATTTCCTCCAGTCAACCAGTGGGAATACCATTATCTGTTTTACAGATGGAGAAATGGGCTCAGAAAAGTTAGATTTTTTTTTACCTATATTCACATGTTAGTGGGAGAGCTGGAACTTGAAGCCCGGTCCCTGAATTGTCTTTCCATTGCATATTACAGCAATCATGGACATATCATCTAAGATTATCCAAATGTTACTTCACAAAAAATAAAAACATGACTCAGAGAATTTTGTAGAGGAATTGGTGTCTGCAAAACCAGGAGAACATCGGACATAGTGATAGCAATATTGTAAGGATGATCATCTGTGAAAGACTTAGCAATGCTGATCAAAATGATCCAAGATAATTCAAAAGGACTCATTCTGAAAAAAGCTATCCACCTCCAGAGAGATAACTGATGAACTCTGACTGCGGATTAAAGCATACCTTTTTTAACTTTGATTTTCTTTCTCCTTTTTTGCAACATGGCTGACACAGAAACATGTTTTGCACGATTTCATATGTGTATTGGATATCATATTTCCTTCCTTCTCAATGGAAGGAGGTGTTAGAAGGATGGAAAGAATTTGAAGCTCAAAAATTTTAAAAAAATAATATAAAGATAAAAGAAATCATAGGACATAGGTGTGAACCCCAGTTTTGCCACCCAATACTTTTGCAATCTTCAGTAAGCTATTTAACACCCCCCCATTCTGTATGTACATTGCATACATGTGTATGCAAGTGTTTGTGATCTTGTCAATGGCTCCAAATATCACCTTTATGCTAATAATTCCAAAGCCTTTATCTCTTCTTCAACTTCTTCACACGATGTATATCCAGTCATATTTTCAGCTAACTCTGCGCCTGAATATTGGAATATTATGGTCAAATATTAAATTCATTTCAAAGTGAAATACATGATTAAGAACATGTGTGTGAAGAAGTGAAGCAGCCTTATGAATAGGAGGAATTCAAACCAATTCCACACTTTATTTCAGTAATTACTGTGTTTCAATTACATACCAGGGGCTATAGAAAGACAGAGGCAACTGAAGTGAAAGATAGACCCTGCCCTCATAAAGCTGCTATGCTGGATAGAGAGCTGACATACACAACAGAATAACACAATATATGATGGAATGATAAAAACAATGACTTTAGACTGTCAATGCAATTGATCTTGAACCTCTAGGGGATGTCAACATTGAAAAGTGCCTAGAGAAATTATTGAGTCACTTTAATAGAGTCAGAAACTAAGACTACAAGAAGGAAGGGTCCTGACTGACTTGTCCAAGGTTACACAGTAGATAGTTGCAGACACGGAGAGTCACTAGGTCTTTGAATTCTAAATAAAGCATTTGATAGCACACTGCATGAGCTTCAGCTGTGGACAGTTCCCATTGTGGCTCTCTAAAAATCTTAAAGCAGCTAACTTAAGATTTAGAGTTAGAAGAGAATTTACGGTTTATCTACAATTTATCTTATTAATCAGTAAACGTCCGAGCAAGGGGAAAAAAGCTATGCCCCATTGATGAAAACAGAAGTAATCCTAAAAAAGAACTCATAGAATTGCACAACATGACTAATATGAAAATATATTTTAAATGATTGTACATGTATAACCTATATCAGATTGTTTGCTGTTGTGGGTAAGGAGGAGAAGAAGGAAGGAAGGGGGAAAAATTTGGAATTCAAAATCTTACAAAAATGAATGTTGAAAACTATCTTTACATGTAACTAAAAAAATAAAATACTGTTATGGGGGGAGATAGATCATGCCAGACTGACCTCCTTTTCTATTTAGACAGAGTTATCAGGCTGAAAAATCAAGGGGCATTACACATAAGAGTTTTATCTGGATTTTTGAAAGCAGTTTGAGAAGGAAAAGGTTGTTGTAGAAAAGACAGAGAGTTCAGACTGTCTGAACAGAAAGCCAGGCAGCTCACCTCCTACACACCTGCTCCAGCAAAAACCTAAAAATTACATTAAACCAAGCAATGACCCGTAAATCCAATGAGAAACTCCAGTGACTTTCTTCCACCTCAGACTAGTACCAAGATAAAATCAACAAAAAACCGAATGGTGATAGAAAAGGAGGCACATTGAGAAGGGCCTCACTTGGCTTGGAGAGACCTACATGGACTGATGCTAAGTGAGATGAGCAGAACCAGGAGATCATTATACACTTCGACAACGATATTGTATGAGGATGTATTCTGATGGAAGTGGATTTCTCTGACAAAGAGACTTAACTGAGTTTCATTGGAGAAATGATGGACAGAAACAGCTACACCCAAAGAAGGAATACTGGGAAATGAATGTGAACTATTTGCATTTTTGATTTTCTTCCCGAGTTATTTTTACCTTCTGAATCCAATTCTCCCTGTGCAACAAGAGAACTGTTTGGTTCTGCAAATATGTATTGTATCTAGGATATACTGCAACATGTGTAGCATATATAGGACTGCTTGCCATCCTGGGGGCGGGAGGAGGGAGGGAGGGGGAAAAAACGAAACATAAGTGATTGCAAGGGATAATGTCGTGTAGAAATTATCCTGGCATGGATTCTGTCAATGCGAAGTTATTATTAAATAAAAATAAAATTTATTATAAAAAAAAAAAAAAAAAAAAAAAAAGAACTCCTTTGCCTACTTTACCAAGTAGCTTATATAGTATTGGAATTAATTGTTCTTTAAATGTTTAGTAAAATTCACTTGTAAATTGATCAGATCCTGGAGTTTTTCTTAGGCAATTCATTGATGGCTGGTTCAATTTCTTTTTTAAAAGTGATGTTATTTAAGTATTCTGGTTCTTCTTTTGTTAATTTGAGAAGATTATATTTCTATAAATATTCATTTCACTTAGATTGTAAAATATATAGATATGTTTGAGCAATATAACTCCTAAACATTGTTTTAATGAAGTTTAATTAGTGGTGCATTTACCCTTTTCATTTTTTAATGTTGATAATTTGGTTTTATTCTTTTGTAAATCAAATTAAGCAATGGTTTGTCTCTTTTATTGGTTTTTTTCATAAAAACTATTTTGTAGTTTTAAAAAAAAAAAAAAAAAAAGAGAAGGGCCTCACTTTACATGAGGTTTGGGTGTTTGTCATCTGTTTTAATGGAGATGTTTATCCTGGAAAAAAAGAAAATTAGCTATAGTCAGGCATTTCAAGGGCTATCAGAAGAAGAATAAGACTTGGGATCTCTCTAATCCTCTACTTGGTTGATCTCCACAAGTAATGGAAGGAAATTAAGAAATAGGAAATTTTAAGTTTAACGTAAACCTCCCTACCCATCATTATAGCCACCCAAAGTACAATGGATGCCTCAGAAGGTTCTGGGCTCCCCACATGAGAGGTTTTCAAATCAGGAATGAGTGGCCATTTGGAATATTAAGGGGGATTCAAAAGTTGACTCAGCTTCTGAGGCCCCTTGCAATCCTAACTTGTGACTGAGTGCTAGATTTTTGGTTCAGTTACAAGCTCTGATATATTATCTGTTACAAGGCAACTTGCTGGTTCTCACTTCTCCTCAGCCATAATATAGAAACAATAATCCCTGTGTAACCCTCGTCAGAGGAGGTATGAGGGAAATTCTTTCTGGCCTTCAAAACTGCTTCCAAATTGGAGATATTATGACTGTCTCCCAAACTTGGGTGCACAAACACTTAACTTGCATTGCTCAGGGAAGGCACTGCTGGATGGACCGGATGATGGATGGCGAGCCCTTGCCCAGAGTGACAGGGGGAGCGTGTGAGAAAGGAGATTGTTGATTCTCTGAGCCACCACGCTGAGAGAAGCCACACTTTCCTTTGGAATCATTCCCTCCAGAACTTTCACTCTCCGAGGCTGAAAGATCTTTTGTATTCATGTTCCTTTGATTTTATACAACACTGAATGATGATGATGAAGTAACTGCCAATGCTGGAGGGGAAAAATACACATGGATTTGAGTGACATCTGATTTAAGGAACTCAGAACCCTAGTGTCGGTCCCTGGAGCCGCCATCTTGCTGGTTCTGGCAAGGTGAACAGTGTCGGGAGAGCGAGGGCCCTTGAATGTGAGCAAAGCACCCAGATGGCAGAGCTGAGTGAGGTGTCAGATTCTTCCAGCTAACTCACCAGCCAGTGGCTTTAGAAGCTACTGGACTATGTTTTCCCTGATAACTCCCTACTTCTGGTCAAGTTTTTTCCATGGAAGTAATTTCCTATGTATTCACAGGCTCACAGATTTAGAAGTAGAAGAGACCTTGCCATCTTTTCTTCTTCCAGCTGAGGAAACTGAGACTTAGAGATACAAAGTCACACAGGCAGAAAGTGGCCGATTCAGAATTGGAACCCAAGCCTCCTACTCCCAGTTCAGAATCCTTTCAACCCAACCATGCTGCTTTTTGGCTCAAATGACGCTTAGTGTCAGAAGCAAGATAGAAGAGTTGGACCCTGTTTATGGGGTTGTGCTCAGTTTTAAGAACCACAATTTTGAAAAGTCATTAATAAATTGGAGAAGATCCAGTGTATGACAGTCATGATGGTGAAAGGAGTGGAAACTATGGCACTCAGGACCACTGAAAGAATGAATCTAAACAAGAGTCAGAGGAAACCATGAAGGCCATTTTCACATATTTGAAGAGCTGTCATATGGAAGTGACTTTCGACTTCTTCTGCTTTCTCAAAAAGTCAGAATTGGGAGCAATTGGAGTGGCAGAAAAGCAGGTGACTTTGATATAAGAAGAGGCTTCCTATTGGTGAAAGCCCCAAAGGAGTGTATATTGGCAATCATGAGATCCCCACTGGTGAAGATGGGATGACCCCTGTCAGAGAGGCTAGAGAGAAGATTTCCTTTCACTTAGAGATGGTCGTTCTAGATAACCTCTGAAGTACCTTCTAGCACTGAGAATGATATTCAGTGATCAATAACTCCGATCTTAGCTAGACTTCGTTCTGATCCAATCTCTTCAGCCTCCGGTGAGCCATTGCATTTCCCAGAGTCAGTGGGGAAACGCTTTATCTCCCCCACAAAACGGGGTTACAGTTATCTCTCTTACAGGGCTGTTGGGAAGATCAGACAAGACAATCAGTAGGAGAAAATACCCTGAAAAATATCAGGTGGATGCGTGGTCAATGTATATGGGTTTGCTTTGTTTGACTGTGCTCATCCAGGTAGCTAGAGGACATCACAGTGCAGAGAGTGCAGGGTCTGGAGTCAGAACCTGAGTTCAAATCCAGCCTCAGACACCTACCAACTGTGTAACCCTCGGCAAGCACTTCACCCTGTCTGCCTCGGCTTTCTCATCTGTAAAATGAGCTGGAGAGGAAACAGTGAATCTCTCCAATATCTCCGCCAAGAAAACCCCAAACGGGATCACAAAGAGTTGGACACAACTCGTGTAATTCAGCAGCAGCAACAATAACATGGTCTTAAATATTTTGTGATGGCAAAGGAGGGTTAGAGGAAAGGGAAAGGTTCCTGCCTGCAGGGGTTGGTCAAATCCAGAAGAACAAATGTGCAACAAACATAAAGCATTAAATACACTTGAGGTATCATGTGAAGGAAAGGGGATGAGAATCATTCCGTTAATCATTCCACAGATTCAATAATGAATAGAACCAGCTACACCCAGCAAAAGAACTCTGGGAAATGAGTGTGAACCACCACATAGTATTTCCAATCCCTCTGTTTTTGTCCACCTGCATTTTTTATTTCCTTCACAAGCTAATTGTTCACTATTTCAAAGTCCGATTCTTCTTATGCAGCAAAATAACTGTTTAGACATGTAGACACATATTGTATTTAACTTATACTTTAATATATGTAACATGTATTGGTCAACCTGCCATGGGGGGAAGGAGGGAAAAATTGGAACAAAAGGTTTTGCAGTTGTCAATGCTGAAAAATTACCCATGCGTATAACTTGTAAATAAAAAACTAAGATAAAAAAATAAAAATAAACATGCCACAGAGTATCCTGGCAAACCTTTGTGACTCCAGGCTCAGTTAACCTACAGGAAGAGAGGTTCTGATTGGTTCTGAAGTCAGTCGCCCATTCTTCTCAGAAACTGTTCTTTACTTGGGCTGGGTTTTCCCCCATCCTTCCACTGCCCTCAAATGCTCACCTGCCAATTAACCTTTTTGGACAGATTGTTCTTTGCCCTTTAAATCTAAATCCTCCAACAGCAGATGCCCATTGCTTTCTACTCCATGGGCAGCACGTGGCCACAACCTCTGCTTGTTCCACTTGATAGAGCTGCCCTGAAGAGCCAATGAAAGCTGGAGACCACATGCTCTGTGAAATATGGCGCCATGAATATGGGAAAGGATGGCAAGAGTCTCTGGTTCACAGGACCTGAGATAGAGATAGAGGGACCTAGAGAGAGAGACAGACTAACAGAGAGAGAGAGACAGAGATATAGACCAACAGAGACAGAGATAAAGAGACCAACAGAGACAGACAGATTGATAGAGACAGAGAGAAAGAGAGACAGACAGAGACAGACAGGGAGCACTCTATTCCCTTGCTGCCACTTGGTCCAGCACGTTCTACAGCCACCGCTCCTCATAGGGCCATGACAGACACAGCTGGACAAAACCAAGTCATGGGCACAGGACAATGAGTTTCTCACGCTGCACTGAAGCACTCTCATGTCCAAGTACTTTCAGAGGGCTTAGTCCCAGTCTGATTATGGAGCCCGAGGGACCCCTGACCCGAGTCCCGTCCCACCCAGGACCCCCCATGTGAATGTGAGGGAGTCAAACGGCTTCAGCGATTCTCCGGCACAGCCCCCAATGGGGCAGGCAGGCAGCCCAGCTGAAACAGCGAGTCCGGTACTGTTCATTGTGTCCTCCTTGCCTTCCTGAAGCCAGTCTAGCACCCTCTGGTCCAATCCCAGATGAGGATACCGAGACCCAAAGGGGAAATTATTTGCCCAAGATCCCACAGATGTTTAGTGACAGCCTGGCCTGGAAACCAGAGCTCCTTCCCCTCAGGGAGCAGTGCTAAAGAAGGAGATGGTGGCTGTGGAGGGCAAGTGACTGCATACTACACTTGAAAATAGGGATTTCCCCTCTGAATCACTTGTCCACAAGAGTATTTGAGGCAAAGGGACGGGGAAGGGAGCCTACAGTCCCGGGAAGCTCACCGGCTAGCTCTCCTTGGCCACCTTAAGAACCCCTTTTTCTCTCCAGTGACAATGATTCCGTATAGCCTAGGCCTCTTTTATAAAGAAGGAAAAGGCTCCGATAAATTCATTCACACTCAAAGGTTAGTTGTTGTGAGAATTAGATTAAGAATTAAGCTATTAGACCACCCTTTGTAGAGAATATTCATTGCTTACCACAGGAAAGAAATCCTACAAAAACTTTCCAGAAGATGAAAAACCATCTAATAACTCTGTCGCCATCCACTTTGATGATGACAAGGCATTCCTATTCACCCAAACAATAAATATCTAAATTAATTTATTTGATAAAAAATTGTGTGTGACTCTGAAGAGGAGGAAAAGAGAGAGCGCTGAGGGTAAGGGAAGGCAGCTGCTCCCATAGGTGAATGTCCAAGAGACCCAAGGGACCCTGGACTTTAACTGACTCTGAAGCAGCTTGCAGCAGTTCTGACAAGAGACTTGCTGAAGTAGCTTCACCTGCGGCCTTTCAGTTGTGAAGAAACTTCTGGGATGGAAGCTCTTAAAGCTGCCACAGCTGTCTGGATTTCTTTGTATTGTCTTCTATTTACTGAATCACGCTCTGTATTTATTCCTCCACCTAGGGCTGTCGGTGTCTGCTATAAGGAGGTCTTTGTCCATAAGGGTAAAAAGTAGACCAAGTAGTCAGGAAAAAAAACATGTAAATGGGGAATTCTTCACCTGGATGCCCAGGGATCCTTGGGAGGTTTATAGATGGAGTTCAGGGAATCCATGAACATGAAGAGGAAAAAAAAATACATCCTGATTTTCATTCAACTCTAAATGAAATTTAACATTTCTTCTATTATTTTAAAATGTTATTCTGGAAAAGGGTCCACAGGCTGCCAAAGGAGACCTAAGACCTCCAAAAGTTTAAAAAGTCTTGGCTATAAATCTAAAGCAAAAATTCCAATATTAGAGAGTCCACAGAGCAAAGATAGAATGAAAAGAGAAGTAGGTAAGAGGAAAGCAATGTTTACGCCAAAAGCCCAAATCAGAAAATCAAATCATTCTAGAGCGGGAAGTGACCTCGGAGAACATATCTATAAACCTCAAGGCATGAGTGAAATGTGCTTGATTATCTAGTCCAGCTTTTTTATGAAGGAGGCACAGAGAGAAGGAACAAAATCCTGATACAATAGCAGGCCTATTGGGACCACATCCCCTCCTCCCAAATCCTAAAACTGGAACAGCAACCTTTCCATAAAACGTTTTAATACAAAAAGGGTTTTATTAATGGGTTGTGGTTAAACATTTCTGTGGTGATGAAGTAAATATTTTTAACAAAAATACAAACAACTCTCTTCCTCTTAAAAAGTTCATTAAACAGACTGCTCAAAAGAGAATTGTGTCCCTATCCAAACTGGCTTGGATATGAAGTCATCTCAGGCATTTGTGTAAATCCCCTTCTTTTCCGCCATCCCCGGGAGAAGGTGAGCTCCCGCTTCTTAAAAATCTCCTCACATCTCACCTGGTTGTCTCTTTGCGCAATCTCCCCTTCCCGTTTGCAAACTTTCCCCTTCCTTTCTCTCCCAAGACATTGTAAACTCCTTCTAGAACAGAGCCTCCTTTGTATTTTTGGATCCTCGGCTACTGGCATAAATGTTTGATGAATAAATGAATGAAGACAACTCCGGTAACAGCCCGAGGACGTCGATACTCAATCCTTCTTTAGTTGGTTATACTTTCAAAACAAAAATGGTACTGAAGTTTTGGTCAGAAAACTTCAGCTGTAACTTTGGTTTTTCTACTTGGTGACTAGGCTACCTCTACCAACTGTTTCCTCATCTGGAAAATGGGAATTATATTACCCACTCTACCTACATCTCACGTTTGTTGGGATGTTCCAATGTACATGAAAGTGCTTTGGCAATAGTGTGATGCAGAAGTGGAGTACCGGTATAGAGATATAATGAGATTTAAGTTCAAAGCCCACTTTTTGCTCCTTATTAGCTGTGTGAGTCTCTGAGCTTCAAAAAGAAATGTTGGGAATCATCTTGACACATATTTGGAAAAAATAATATAATCTGTATAAAAGGAAATAAAAATAAAATGAGTCAGAGAAGAAAAAAAAAAAAAGAAATTCTTTGTGATTAAGTCCTTAGACCTTGTAGAGTACTTACTTCACTATAAAGTAACATGCACTTGTATAGATAAACCAGTGCAATTCGACTTATACTTCTCAATGTATGTGATCAAATTGAATTAATCCAAGTATGCAAATACAAAAACAAGCCGCCGTATTGGTGCTTTCAAGCTAGGCTTATTATTTCTCATCTTGACCAGCTGAAAACTATAACTCTCATAGAACCAACTTGGATTTGCTTGAGTCTCCAGGCTGGAGAATGTAAGAGCCAGCCCTAGTCAGACCGGCTGTGATTCAGGAGCAGGTCAATGGCTGGGCTCTAAATTGGGTTTTTTATACTTTTAGTTGCAGATATCCTTGATTATCATATAATTTGATTATTTTAAAATGACTGATAAAGTTGTTGGAAACATTTTTTCATTTGTGGCTCACCATCAGAGTCCATATATAATAAGAATACACCCATGTTGCTCACTATCTCATGCCCATAAAGCACTTATTTAAAAGCCATTTACTTTACTGTGATTTTTACCTCAATCACAAAGTCAGTTCACTCATTTCCCAGTCAAGACCCCACTTGGATTTTTCTCAGCAAAGATACTGGAGTGGTTGGCCATTTCCTTCTCCAGCTCACTTTACAGATGAGGAAACTGAGGCAGAAGAGTTACCTAACTTTCCACCTGGGTTTGCAAAAATGCCTGGCTGTCCAGTGCTGGGGAAGCCGGTTCCCAGAGGCAGGTTAGCCAGAGTTACCCAGCTAGGAAGTGTCTGAGACCAGGTTTGAACTCAGGAAGGTGAGTCTTCCTGACTCCAAGCACCGCATTGAGAGCATCTGAGAGTTAGGAAAGAAAAATCAATGCGAGAAGAGTCTGGAAGCTCATTGTGGCCAAGGAGGTGGGGCAGCCATCCCGGGGAGCTTGGGCATAAACTCAGCAGGCAAGGAGAAAAGACACTGCAAGACAAGGGAAGTGGGAGCAAAAGAATTTAATTGCCAGGGAGGTAGATGGCCAAGAGGGCAGATGGTTGTGGAAGGGGCTAAGGGGAGATGCTCCTGCAAAGTGGGCAGTGCCAGACTGTGGTGGGCTTTGAATAGGAAAGAATCCTCATCCTGGTTGGCTGGACTCCTTCCCAGAGCCTCACACCTGCAAGTGTGGTTTGCACTGATGAATTACCCTTCGTTTCCCCAAAACTCCCCTTCCAACGCTCCTCCGGCTCCATGTCTGGCTCACTCAGGAGCGTTTAGCAAGTCATAAGTGTGAATGATATTTTGAAATTCATGCTGGTTCCATTAACTGCCCTTGGAGGGGAACTGTTCCTAGGAGAGTTATCTCTTTAAATTTGTCCCCATGGCCCACTTCTTAGCCGAGCTTCCGGCCCGTGGAACAGAGGAACCGACTGAGGGACTGCCAACGAAACTGGGGAAATGCTACTTGGGCCAAACTTACTGGACAGGCTTTGCCTTATACCGCTTTGCGGGTCTCCCATCGAAACCGTCATCCAACAAAACGCAGCCACACTTGCCTCTGAGGAAGCGAATTCTGATAAATCCTGCAGAAGGCCGGACCATGAAGCAGATCAAACAGAAGGCCAGCTGGCTGCCGGGAGAGTTAGTGAGCCACCCCTGGGATCTCAGGATGGGGCAGGAAGTCTGACGGACTCAAAGCAGGAGCAAGGAGGAAGGATGTAAACATGGGGGTCCAAGGAGGAAGGACGTAAACATGGGGGTCCAAGGAGGAAGGATGCAAACATGGGGGTCCAAGGAGGAAGGACGTAAACATGGGGGTCCAAGGAGGAAGGACGTAAACATGGGGGGTCCAAGGAGGAAGGACATAAACATGGGGGTCCAAGGAGGAAGGATGTAAACATGGGGGTCCAAGGAGAAAGGATGTAAACATGGAGGTCCAAGGAGGAAGGACGTAAAGACGGGGGTCCAAGGAGGAAGGATGCAAACATGGGGGGTCCAAGGAGGAAGGACATAAACATGGGGATCCAAGGAGGAAGGATGTAAACATGGGGGTCCAAGGAGGAAGGACGTAAACATGGGGGTCCAAGGAGGAAGGACGTAAACATGGGGGTCCAAGGAGGAAGGATGCAAACATGGGGGTCCAAGGAGGAAGGACATAAACATGGGGTCCAAGGAGGAAGGACGTAAACATGGGTGGTCCAAGGAGGAAGGACATAAACATGGGGGTCCAAGGAGGAAGGATGTAAACATGGGGGTCCAAGGAGAAAGGATGTAAACATGGAGGTCCAAGGAGGAAGGACGTAAAGACGGGGGTCCAAGGAGGAAGGATGCAAACATGGGGGGTCCAAGGAGGAAGGACATAAACATGGGGGTCCAAGGAGGAAGGATGTAAACATGGGGGTCCAAGGAGGAAGGACATAAACATGGGGGTCCAAGGAGGAAGGATGCAAACATGGGGGTCCAAGGAGGAAGGACATAAACATGGGGGTCCAAGGAGGAAGGACGTAAACATGGGGGGTCCAAGGAGGAAGGACATAAACATGGGGGTCCAAGGAGGAAAGATGTAAACATGGGGGTCCAAGGAGAAAGGATGTAAACATGGAGGTCCAAGGAGGAAGGACGTAAAGACGGGGGTCCAAGGAGGAAGGATGTAAACATGGGGGTCCAAGGAGGAAGGATGCAAACATGGGGGGTCCAAGGAGGAAGGACTTAAACATGGGGGTCCAAGGAGGAAGGACGCAAACATGGGGGATCCAAAAGTCTCAGAGCCACTCTGAGCTCATCGAGTTTGCATCAGAGTGTAGCTTTGGTCCTTCCTTTATTGCAGAGGGTAGCAAAGGAAAGCAAGCCGGGAGGAGTCCATTTCTATCTATGGACCGTGGATCACTCGACCTCCAGCATGTATATGAGTGGAGAGCACAGGAAAAGCCACCTCTGTGCAACTCCAATTAGCATCCCTACCATTAGAGCTCCATGATCTCTCCCACATTTATCTCCCCTGATTCAGACCCTCCCTTCTTCTTGCTTCTTATAAAACACCTACTCTCTTTTCTCTAAACTTTCCTTCTCAAAGCCACGCACAGATGCCCAAGCATCTTAAGAAAGAGTCATAGCTACGTCACTCCCCTACTCAAAAAGCCCCAGTGGCTCAATTGTTTTTGTGATATGTTATTTCTGTAAAACATGCAAAACATATTTCTGCATTTCCAGAATAAATGGATGAGTAACTCCAGCAACAGTTTATTAGTATACCTATTTTCCTTCAACTTCTTCAGCATTTCTCATTTCTGATAAGTATGAGGCAGTACCCTGTTGGAATCATATTATATTATTTTAAAAGAAGAAAAACACCAACATCTACCCTAGAGTTGTTTTCATTTTCATTTTTCTAATCAATATTGATTTAGAGCATTTTATATGACCATAGCTTTGATTTCTTCTTCTGAAAACTAACTATTCATATCCTTTGATCATTTATCAATTGGGGAATGGTTCTTATTTTTATAAATTTGACTCAGATCCCTATATATTTGAGAAATAAGGCCTTTACTCTAGAAATTTCCTGATATTTTTATATTACTTCATTGCTTACAATATCTTAGCAAAATATCACTTCCTGATTATTTCTTTACATTAGGTCTATTTTTATTTTTGCTTTATCTGAAATCATGATCACTACTCCTGTTTTTTTTTTTTACTTCAGCTAATGATGCATAATAGATTCTGCTCTAACCTCTTATATTAATGTTGTATGTGTCTTTCTATTTCAAATGTGTCACTTGTAAACACTATATTGTTGGATTCTTATGTCTAATCCATTCTGTTATTTGCTTCCATTTTATGGATGAGCTCATGCCATTTACATTCACAGTTATGATTACTATGTATTTCTATCTTATTTTCTTTTATTTATCCTTTTCTTTTTATTTTTATCCAGTTTTTCCTCAAAAGCCACTGACCACTGCTTTCTTTTTATCAACACTCCCATAGCTCTTATCATTTCCCCCTCCTGTTTTCCTATTAAGTCAGATAAATTTCTATAGGAAACTGATTGTGTGTGTGCATATATATAAATTTTATATGTATATATATATACATATATTCTTCCCACTTTAATCAATCTGATGAAAGTGGAATTTAACCGACCTTCATTTCCCCTTCCATCATATTGCTTGCATGCCTCTTTTTGTTAGAAAAATTTTGCCATTTTACTTCTCCCCCTTCTCCCAGGGCATCCTTCTTTCTCACTATTTAATTTTTTTTAGATCATCCCAACATGATTATATCAGATTTCTATGTTTTCACTATGTTGTTTTTCAGTTTTTTCAGAGGATATTCCAATTTAATCTGCCCTATTAGTATTTTCTCCATCACTTTTTCAAGTTGAAGTTAATTAATTAAAATAATAAATCAAGCCCTGATTTGTAGCATTGGCCAATTCCCAAAGTGTATATGCCCACATGAAAATTTAACAATTTTGCCAGCATACTCAAGTGAAGAGAATATGAGGTTTCACTATAATTGTTGACTTTTAAAAATTGGCTCAGCAGAACAAAATGCCACCTTGAAGGTTTTTCTCCAACAAAGTATTTCTCAGGAATATATTAAGAGCATGCAAAATTCCTTGAGAGCTATAATTCTGGTCCTCTGCTAATTAATGACAAGGAATGGAGACTAGACCCAGGATTTTATTGGGAATCCTTCGATAAGGACGCCTGTCAGCATGTTACATGGATCTGCTTCTGAGGCTTTATGGAAGGACACTGATGGGAGGGGCACAGGATGAAACATAGCTGAACTTGGAGCTATCCCATTGCACTAGCACCCATGGGCAAGCGATTGGTGGGTCACTTCAATATATCCACAAATGGGGGTTAAACAAGGATCCCCTCTGCACTATCCTTAATGACGCTCATCCAGCCTCTGCTTAAAGGTTCATTTTCAAAGAGGATCACAGGATAATAGCTTGACTCATACATCAACTGAATTTAAATGAAGAACAATTGCACAAAGTCATCAGCTCCTTTTCTCTTCCCGAATTATCGAGTCCAGTGGCAAGACAAAAGCCAGCATGTGAATGACTTGGGCATCTTTGGCTCTGACCGAGCTCTAAGCTTTGTAGAGCATCTGTTTCAGCCTTTGGATAAATCATTCTTCTCCACCCATTCCACCAGGGAAGTCTACCCATGCTTAGGGTAGATCTTCTCTCAACTCACCTGAAGCATGTGAGTCACCCTCAACATTCCCTGATGGTTTTACAGGAGGGTAAAATGAGAGTTGGGTAAAAGGTGGACACCAAAAGTTGGGTGAGCAGTCCCGAAAGCAAGCCCTCCCACCAGAGGTGCTGGCCCTTCCTGAATACTGTAGCCTTCTCATACCTCTAATTGTGATAGACTGGACACAAAATAGGCACCTAATTAAAAGCTTATTCTTCCCTTCTTCTATATAAAATCTCCCATTTTAACTGCCCCTCTTATGACACAGTCTAGAGCCCCTTCCCCGTTCTGGTCCTCTGCCACTGGGTATTCTTCAGCTTGCCAATGTCCTTCCTAAAACGTCATTCCCAGAATAGAACCCAGAGTGCCAGCTTTGCTCTGGGGGCAGAGGACAGAGGAGCTCTCCCTGCCACCAGTCCTGATGTTTCTGTTGATGTCGCCCAAGAACTCAGATCGACAAAACACTGTTAGTTCACGGGGAGCCCAAAGTCTACGAAAGATAGTTCGACTTCTTTGGCGGAACAGCTGCTATTTAGACACGTCTCTTCCTAGTCTAAGTAGAGGAAATGAAGTGGACCTAGATAACATAAAATGAAACAACTCCTAATAAGCGCCAGGAGAGGGATCAGCCCAACGCTGTGAAAGAACGAAGGAAAGAGGGCTCATTTCTTCTGAGCTAGACTTGGAAATATGGGGAAGATGTCATCAGGAAAGGAGCAGACGGTACTCCAAGCACAGCACATCCCAAGCAAGAGTTGTGCCCTCTTGAAAACTCCTTTTTTTCAAGGGGTACATTCTCAATCTTGAATTGGAACAACTGGTTTCACACCCATATTTTCTGTAGCACGGAGAATGGCTTAGTCCCAGGTGGCTAATAGCAACAGAACACCTACCGAGCTGTTAGAGTATGTAAATCAATTTTAGCTCGAGTGGTCCATTGCTTTAAGTGTAGTCTAGAAAAAGAGATCAGTGAATGAATCTATTCTGTGTTTGTCTAGTGTTGGGGTTTCAGACCCAAATTCATTTCAAGGGTAATTTAATCCATATGTTCCATATTCAAATACACTATACTTTTTCCTTAAAAAAAAAATTATGGAAGTGGATTTCAAGGCAAGCAAGTCATTTCAAGGGTGACTTTTGATATTTTGGCCTGAGAAATACAAAGAATTGCTAGCTAATAAGCAAGAAAATAAACACTCCAAGGTTTGTGGTCAGTATGAGCTCAGGGCTCCCAGCTAAGTGGCTTCAGAAGTTGGCAAAGTTGTATCATTCTAATTGGATTCAAAACCAACTGGAGGGACTGAGGAGAAGCAGTAATAATCTTCAGAACGGACCACGCATCGGCCTGGTTGTGGACTCGGATCATCACGGATACAGAGAATGCTGAGAGAAATCTGAGAGAGCTTCCTCATTCTATCTCCTCATTTTTCCAGATCAGGGAACTCTTCCTTCCAAAAACAGGAAACTTAGCTGCTAAAGACAGACAACTCATTGGGGGGCAGTACAAAGAATAGGTTTTTTTAACTATCAGTGGTTACAGGGAGTAGTCCATTAAAATGTCCAAGAAAGCTTTCAAAACTAAGTAGTAAGGAAGAAAATCCTGTTCTAGCTGTGTGTGGCGGTACCCGCCTGTAAGCCCCACTCCTGGAGGAGGGGAAGGTTGGCAGATCAGGAGCTCAGAAATTCTGAGCTGTAGCAGGGCTAGAGTTGATCAGATAGCTGCGTGTCTGGCACCAGGGGATCAGGGGATAAAATCCGACTGCCCAAACAGGAGTGCCCCATAGGCAGACATGAGCAACCATTGAAATCCTATCATAATAGCTGGGGAAGGAAATGGCAAACCACTCCAGTACCTTTGCCAAGAAAACCCCCAAAAGGAATCACAGAGCGGCAGACGTGAATGAAAACCGACGGAACAATTGAGTATTATAATATTGCTCTCAGTAGTCAAGGATAACACTTTTTGTTTAGAATGAGGAGAAAGACATTTGTTATACATCACCGTGCAACTTTAATGAAGATTTAATAAGAACCTGCCTGGAATAAATCACTATGATAAGTATATGGTTTAAATAAGGCTGTCCTGACCCACATGGAACTTACAGTCTAAGAGAGGGCTAAGCCACAAAACCAAATAACATACGTCAATAGTTCCAAAACCGTGTGGTCTCATTGGTGTGGGTAACTTCTCCATCGGTACATATCACAACCCATTAATGCCTCCTCATTCTCTGGGATTATTGCTCATATCCTTCCATAAACCTTCCAGAGAGATGCTATCCAATGCACTGGAGACCTTCTGGTTTTTTAATACTCCATGGATACCAGTATAACCCTCACGCTGACCATAGGCTAGCCCTCAATTTCTCTACATGACCAACCCACTTCCTCTTCCAATCATACATGCTTTTCCCCCATTATTTTGTGTCAAATTGCAGCTGTCCACATTCACCACGCCCATTTCCATTATCCTTCTCTGACTTACAACTTTGATTTTTCTGAGATCCTGAAATTCTATCATGGACAGCGATATAATATCCCTGGGAGAGAATATTGGTATTTTAGAAAATGTATTATGGTGGCAGGGAGCAACTGGGATTCCTTAGTAGTGAGATTAAACAGATCCCCAGAAGGAAAAGCTAGGAACACTAAAGCAAAGTTTCAGAGAGAAATTTAGGCAAACTGATATCAAAAAGAGCTCTTTAGGAAAAAAAATGGACTGCCACAAAAGGTGGGGAGTAGGCTTCTTCTCAGTTAAGGTCTTCAAGTAGAATAGTCAGGATTCTAGTTGACAGATTCCCATTGAGGTGTGGTGTGGACAACAGAGCCTCTGAGGTTTCTTCTGAATCTGAGATTCTGCAATTCTGGGAAAGTACTTTTCAGTTTCTCAGATGTCCTCAAATACCACCCAGCCTGCTTTCCTCTGGGCCGCAGTTCATTGTCCATCTTCAATGTCTGTCCAAGAGATAGGAACTGAGCTACTCATTCAGTGAGGCAGCCCTCCAACTCTGTGTCACAAACTGAGCAACTGATATTCTTCATCCAATTGGTTCTTCCAAATAGTAGCTGGCTAGAGCAGCTACTGGGTCCAGAGAAATTCAGATGAAGAAATCAAAACTATCTATAATCATGAAAAAATGCTCTAAATCACTACTGATTAGAGAAATGCAGATTAAAACAGCTCTGAGGTACCACCTCATTCTTCTCAGATTGAACAAGGTGACAGAAAAGGAAAAGGATAAATATTAGAGGGATGTGAAAAGTGGAACACTAATGCACTACTGATGGAGTTGTGACCTGATCCAACCATTTTGAAGAACAATATGGAATCACACCCAAAGGACAATCCTTTGATCCACAACTAATAGGTTTACATCCCAAAGAGATTTAAAGGGGTGGGAAGGGAGGGAAAGAACTCCCTGTACAAAACTCTTTTTGTGATAGCAAGGAATAGGAAATTGAGGGCAAACCAGTCAATTGGAGAATAATTGGCAAGTTCTGGTATACGAATGTAAATTTCTGGTATACTATAAGAAATGATGAGCAGGAGAACTTCAGGAAAAATCAGAGAACCTTACATGAACTGATGCAAAGTGAAATAAGCAGAACCAAGAGAACATTGTGTACAGCAACAACAACATTGTACGGTGATCAACTACGAATGACTTAGTTTTTCATGACAACACAATGATTCAAGACAATTCCAAAGGACTCTGGGTGAAAAATGCCTTCTGCATTCAGAGAAAGAAGTGATGGAGTCTGAATGCAGATCAAACAGGCTATTTTCACTATTTTTTTCTTTTGGATCTGTTTATTTTACAATATGATTTCACATATATAATCTATATCAAATTGCCTATCTTCTTAAGGAGAGATTAGAAGAGGGAGGGAAATTTTTAAAAATAATTAATGTTCGAATTTGTCTTTATATGTAATTTAAAAACAAAATACTATTATAGAAAAAGAATTATTAGGTTTAGATTTAAGCTACACAACATTGAATTAGGGACCACTGGGAGAGGGAAAAAATAGGAAACCTGTTTTGCTACCCTCATTTAACTGATCATGGACTGGGCATCTGCAAAACTGCCTTGAGACTGAAGATCTGCTTAAGTGTGGAAAACCATTAGTAAAACCAAGAGTATAACTACTAACCATCTTCCTAAAAATGGGTAAACTCAATCAACAGCTGTTTATTCAAAATCTTCCACATACAATAAAAGATTTTTGATGGATAGATACATGCAAAGCTTTGTACAAAAGACCACCACAACACAAGAGGTCAAAAGAAATAGCCCTTGTCCTCAAGAAGCTTACATTTTGGTAAAGAAAACAGAACGCATAAATAAATTACAATAAATGTTACGGTAAGGTGGAAAGAGGCTGGACTAAAAGTCAAAAACCCTGAGTTCCCATCTCAATTCCAATAAGAGAGAAAGGAAGAGAAAGAACAAAGAGTATCCCCTTTGAAGCGTATGAAATCTAGTTAAAACCACACAGGGCATGTTTCTAGGACAATAAAATAGATGATTCTTGTTCAGAGCATCAGGTTTTCTAAAGAAGGATAATTAAATACATAGTTAGAAATGCATGTTTTGGCCAGATTTTATAGGACTTTGAATTCCAGGTTAGAGAGGATGGATTTTATCCAGTAGAGTATTAAGTGTTTTTGAGTAGAGAAGTGAACTGACATAAAGAGTGTTTGGAGAAGATTAATTTGGATGAGGTGTGTGGGATAGACTGCAGGAGAAGAAAAACTAGAGGCAGAGAGGGTCATTAAAAGACTACACCATTAGTCTAGTCTTGACATGATGAGAGCCTATTGGCAATGAGGATGGAAAAGTAAGGATCCATATAAAGGCACTCAACAAGCCTTGGTGACTGCTTAGTTGTGAAGAACAAGGGAGGGGCACTGACTCAGAGTTGACTCCAAGGTTTCAAGTATGGAATAAAAACAAGAGTTTCAAATCATTTGGCTTGGCCACTTGAGTCTTCGGTTAAGTAGTGCTCTACAATTGAGGACAACTTTGAATATTTTTCTCCTTGTGCAATCGTTATCTATGAATAACTTATCATCCTGGGTTTTAAGAACATTCAAAAGAATGAAATAGGCTCAAATGGATCCATAAGAAAGGTCATCTGTGGCTTCATGGGAGTTTATTTAATTTTTTTTTATTTAGAGGTTGTGATTTTAAGTATGTGGTCTACTCTTTTTGTATGATAGTTTGCTTAATTTTTAAAAGTCAGCAACACACCTCATAAAAATTTAATGCTTGGGAGCCCAACCCCTTTTACTATTTAAATAACACAAAATTCATATTCTCTGCATGTTGAACACGTTACCCCTGCTAGCGACCTCTCGGGGAACAAGGTTCGTCCACAATCGGGATGGAAAGGCCATTTGAGGTAGATGGTTGCTTCTAGGAGAGAGGCTTATTTGAGGTGATTCCTTCTTTGAAGGAAGGAGCCACAATTGTGCCAATTATGTATGAAATACCCTACCTAGTTACCTGAAAGGGCTTTTTCTTTAACCTAAAGAGTTCTACTTTTATTTCAACATTTCTCAAAGGCCACTGGGAGACTGATTCACTCAGGAACAATTACCTGCTTTAGGGTATATCTGTTGAGGTTAGGTCCCAAACCACGGCACCTTAACTAGCAGGTGCTCCACACGCGCTGATTCAGTCTGTCCGTGTTCATTTGGCAGAGTCCCCTTTCCTCTGGGTAGACACTCTGAGTTAGTGGAGTCAAATCGGCGCCAGAGGGAAATTACCACGCCTGACCCACACAACTCTACTCAGATGCCATCTCAGTACCTTAAGCATCGATGAGTCCATCGCTGCAGAACGCCCGTCCCAATATCACCTGTGCTTTAATGATGGATCTTCAAGAGCTGCAGGGACCTGGAAGTCAATCTGATCTCGAGCCTCTTCAGTCTTAGCCACACTGATCCTTGCATGAATCCCCTTTTCATGAAGGCAGAAGTGGCTTCTGAGTTATAGAATATACTTAATAAATGATCTTTAGTGATGGCAGAGGTACTGTTCACACTAATGTTCACCATCAAGAGTGATGGCGATTATATGTGTAAAGGTACGCCAAGGAGGATGAATGGCTACTATCTCTTCCCAAAATGTTTTTTAATTAGGTTTTTTTTCCTAAAATCCATTTTTCTCTTTCTCCTGACCTCCAAATGAAAAGAAAAAAACTCTTTAGAGAAATATAGAAATAGTCAAATATAGTTCAAAAAAGCCATTTTCTGTATTGAATATGTCTAAATATATATATATATATATATATATATATATATATATACATACATACACATATATGTGTGTGTGTGTGTGTGTGTGTGTGTGTGTGTCTCATTCTCCATTCTGAGTCAACTCTTTTTTTTAGGGAATTTTAGTAGCTTATTGAATTACTAGTTCTGGAATCATAGTCATAAATTGATTAGGGTTCTTAAGGCTTTCAAAGTTATTTTTTACAGTATGATTTGCATTGCATAAATTGCCTTCTTCCAGCTTCTTGCTCACTTCACTCTAGATCAATTCATACAAATCTTCCTAGGTGTTACCCTTTTTCTTACGATTATATTCATATATCATAATTTGTTCAAACATTCCCCAATTGATGAATATACCCGTCTGTTTTCAAAATTTTGCAACCATAAAAAGTGGCTATAAATTCTTTTGCACATTGTGACTTTTTCCTTTTTCTTTGGGCCTAATACTAGTAGTATTTATTGCTGGGTCAAAAACTATCCACAATTTAGTAACTTTGGGGGAATAGTTCGAAATTGTTTTCTAGGATTCTGAACTCCACCAACACCACATTAATGTGGCTGTTTTCTGCAATCCCGCTAATGTTTGTCATTTTCCCTTTCTTGTTTACTTTCCCAGAAGGAGAAAGATTGGAGCAGGTCAGACCTCCATGGGCCGTAAGTAGTCCCTGCACTTCCAGCCAAGGTGAGATCAGGAGAGCCGGTGTTTAAAACAAGGGGGAAAAGAGTCCATTCTGCACTAACGTTATTTGCCAGTTTCCCAAGATTCTCAAAGTTTTGTCTATCTGGATAAGAACCAATAACCACTGCTCCCACCTTCCTTGCATTCATCTGGACGGGTCCTGGTTTGCTGATGTCCCTCTACAACACAGTCCTCAGGGATGGGCCCGCTATTCTTGATGTGTGCTCTGGCCAGGGCAGAACTCAGTGACACTATCAAGTCCTTCCCTCCGAACACCGGAACACCTCCATGAGCTCGGGATGGCCATGTAGCATGGTCGACACCAAGACCCCTGAAGCCTTCTGGTCTAACCTTGCAGCCTCCCCAACGGACAACTCTGTAGGGACTTTATTCATCTGAGTGACCCCCTTCTGGTCTATTTGTTTAAAAAGAAAAAGTCTCACAATCATAGACGTCCTTTGCCTTTCACAGCAAATTTGGTCTGGGGACATCTATCGGTGTGAACTTACCCAGGTGACTTACAGGAAACAAAGGAAGAGACTATGGAGATTATGGATGGAGATGGCATTTTAGCCCCCCAATTTAGAAAATCCAGAGGCCCACACTGTAAAAAACATCCTGACCATGCAAACGGGAGCCCCCCATTTGGAAGGAAGGCTGTGGCTGATTAATCAGGACGGGAGATCCACATCAACAAAGTCCAGCCAGGACTGCACCTCCAGGGTATTTTTAAATGCCTGGAACTTCAGAGTTATAAATAAGAGCCCTCCCTTAAATTATATAAGCACAGCGCTGTCTCGGAGGGGACCGGCCAATGCGGATTTTTTATTGCGTGCCGCTGGGATAGGAGATTCCCATATATGGCCGATGGGAGACGGAGAGGGGGGAGAATGATGTCCTCCGGTGGATGCTGAATCCACATTCCGGGTCTGCTTTGTGTATCGGCATCGTGCTTATGACAGGTGTGCATTCCTGTCGCTCTGGCTGCGTGTTTGGAAAACGGGGAATATTTGGAGCCATCCTAAAGGCGAAAATGCTCTTAAGATCCATTCAATTTGATGATGTTTATTGAGTGCCTACTGTGTGCAGCCCACTGTGTGGTGCTATGAGAGATGCACGGTTTGCATATAGCACAGTCCCAGCTCTCCTTGAGCTTCCAGTCACCTGGGGGATAAGTGCAAACTAATAACCTTAATAAACCATAATCAATCAATCAACAAAGTGCTCTACCCACCTCGGGCTCTATGGCCAGAGACTTAGTGCTGGCTGTGTGCTAAGTACTGAGGACACAGAGAAAAAGCAAAAGTGGTTCCTGCCCTCAGAGAGCTTGTTGGGGAGAAGTCGTGGCAGGAAATGTCCAAAGCAGCCTTAAAAATGGAGAAGGGCAGGGAAATGTTCCCACAGAAAGAAGCGAGTTGTCCGAGCTGAGCCTGAAGTCAGCCAAGGATTCTGAGAGGGAGAGCTAAGGAAGAGGAGCGGTAGGAATACCTGGATGGGGTTCCGCTGCCTCCATTGCCCCCTGAGGAACTGGACCAGGTCCTTTCCAGCAGTGATTCCAAGGGGGAGAGGTCCCTTCATGCTGCAGGAGGACTTTTAGGAGGAAAAGACCTTCATTCCAGACCCTGAGAAAGGAGGGCCTTCGAGACAGAGCAGAAGACCACGCCAGACATACAGGAGAGCGTGACGGAAGGCACCGGGTGGCAAAGGGCAGGCAACGTGAGCCTGGTCTCATTGGCCAGAATGCCCAACACGCGAGGGCAGGCGATCCAAGACAAAGCCAAGATGGCGAGCCGGAGCTTCCCTCTATGGACACAGACATAGAGTGAACTCTGGTCGACGGCAGTGGGAAGCCTTGAAAGGTTTTTAAACAAGCGAGTAACATATTTTGGTATAATTAACCTGGCAGCTGTGGGCAGAGCGCATCAAAGAAGGCAAAGGGACCACCTGTAGGAGTTCAGTGTGGGCAGCACGAGCCTGGCAAGACTGGTAGGGAAGAGAAAATAAAAGTGGGGTAAACACAAGAGATGCCACATGTTTGTGACCAGGAGCAAAGACTGCGAGACAGGGACAAAGGAATAAAAAATACAAATGTCAGACTGTTTCTACCCTCAAGGAGATAACAATCTAACTGGGGAACCAACACACCCACGGGCAAAATAATTATTAAAAACACAAATTCGTACAAAAACAATGGCGGGGCATTCCAGGAATGAGCAAAGGCTCTGCCAGGAGCAGGCGTGACACTGGGGGTCCCTGGGGGTCCAGCCTTGCAGGAGGACACTGGGCAGCTCGAGGGTAGCAGTGACCACCAATCACTCCGCCAGCCCTTGTCAAAATTTGTGACGCTCATCGTAGGGTCGGGTAAAGGGAAATGGAGTCAGAAGAATTATGTTTGAGCTTGGGCTCGGCCACTTGGAAGCTGTGGCCCTCGGACAACTGACCACCTCCCTTTTCCTCAGTTTCCTCCTCCAAAAGGCATCGGTTGAACGAGATGATCTTAGGTCTCTGAGCACCGACGCTCCCCGATTCTGTGTGTCTGGGGGGCAGAACATACGCCTGAGCCTGCTTACTAAGGACCGTGATGTTTCTGACACAGAGAGGGGTACTCGGAGGCAAACAGGTCTCCAGTTCCAGACTCGAGGCGGGGGCGGGGGCGTCCGGTGGCCAAAGGCCACCGTCTGCCCCGCAGTCCCAGAGACACTGACTCACACAGCAGTCTCTAATGTTTCTCTCTCCAAACTCTGTTTATTTCTTCTTTTAAGTGGTCACAAGGCCAATGGCTAAAAATGCCATTCTTCTCACTGTCTCGGTGTGAGAAAAAAAGGAAATTCTCCCACAGGGAGCGAGCACATGGTCTTGAGGGGGAGAGATTTTAAACCCCAGCAGCAATAAGAGCAATAGGTCCCCTTGTCAAAATCAGGCAGGAGACATGTTAAATTGCAATTGATCTTTTAAAGGGCTCGAAACAGAAAAAATAAATAAATAGAACACACAGGCCCAGTCACTGGGACTTCCAGAAGGGTTTTCTCCGTCTGCTTTTTTTTCATCTTTGTCTCCCTTTCTCTCTGTCTTTCTCTGTTTCTCTCCCTCTGTCTCTGTCTCTCTCCGTGTCTCTCTCCCACACAGCTGGAAGCATGAAATAGGGAGATTTCATTACAGGTCTTTTAGAGTCCATCATAGGGCCTCGTAACCTAAAAGTTTTACACGTAATAAATGCTCAAAAACTACTTTCGTGAGGAATAAGTTAATTCCTTTCTTTGAAAGAAAGAAAAATTGGGGCAGAGGGGAGGGATGGGATGATGGAAAGCATGGGGGCTCTGGAAACGGACAGTCTTAACTCAGACCCTGCCCCTGACACTTAGGGATCTTGTGAACCTTCACCTCCATGGCCCTCATCTTCTTCATCTGGGTTTGATCTCAGGTTCTCTTAGATGTTGTCTAACTCAGTGACTTCAGGGCCCACAGAGGACGGAGCCCAGACTACCCACACCTAATTCAGAGCTCTTTTGAAAATAATAATAAGTGCTAACATTTTTGTATCGCTTACTATGTGCAAAACACCGGGCTGAGTGCTTTCCAATTATTCTCCCCTTTGATCCTCACAAAAACTCTGGAAAACAGATGCCATTATTATCCCCATTTTACAGAAAAATAAACTGAGTCAAAGAGCTATCAAAGGGCTTGCCCAGAGCTACACAGCTAGCAAGTGTTGGAGGCTGCATTTGAACTCAGGGCTTCCTGACTTCAGGCCGGGCATTCTATCCCCTGTCCCGTATCAGGATAGATGTATGTGGACATGCCAGCAGACAGACAGACAGGCAGATAAGTATCTATCTCTATCCAAAGATATGTACCTATAGTTATTTCTATCTAGGTGACACGTATGCAGAAAATGTGGCCAAATCTATCACAAATAACCAGTGCCCTACGGGAAGTCTCACCACACTGTTCCACATTTACATGTCCATTCCTTTCAGTGACTTTAAAACACACTCCCGGCTCCCTTTGAGCTCTTTTAAAGCCCTCCTTAAGCAGCTCTCCAAACTTGCAGAAGGAAAAGGTAAACTGAGTCAGCACGTCGCCTCCTGACCCCACCTTCCAGGAGCAGAAAGAATGACTTGGTCCTTATGACTGAAAAAAATGGTCGGAATCCTGGAACACAGCGTTAGAAGGGCCTTAAATATCACCGGCCATCTCGGCCAGAGGTCCCGGACTCCTGGCTTCCCAGCCACCTGGGACTTGGCAGTAAGTCTGGGAGCCCGCTGAGATTCGGGAGCTGCACAACCAGCCAGGGCAGCGTGGGAAGCTAGACTCGAAGCCGGTGCTCTTCCTCGGGCTGCAGCCCTCCCTCCTCCCTGCCTGGACGCCCCTTCCCTCGACACACGAGTAAACCGAGGCCCGACTTCAGGCCGAACGAGGCCGCTCTCCCCGGCTCCCTCGGGAAGCGGCTTTCTGGCCGGGAATCTCCCCACCCTGACTGGCCGGGCTGCGCGAGCTGCCCCCCACACGCATTCGCGGGCACTGAGCGTGGCGATTATCAGTGGCTCTGAGCTTCTCAGGCTCCCACTGCTGAGGGACTCTCCGGTGTCTGGGCGTCCTTCTGTCTGTCCACCACCCGGATTTCCCATTCCGGACCCAGTAACTGCCCCTTCCCCAAGGACCCCATTGCTGTCCCCGAGGCCGAAGTCTCAGCTGGTCCACTTGTCAGGAGCCGTCAGTTCTGAGCTCCACGTGAGCATCCCTCCCCTCGGCTTTGCCCAGCTTCTGGTGGGTCACCCACTTGACTCCTTATCCAAAGGATCTGAACCTTTTCCCAGATTCACAAATTGAGGAAGTTTGAGGAGAAGAAGCCAAAATGATGTTGCTGTAAGTAGCAGAATCAGGATTCTTGGTCTCAAATTCGGGGTCTTTCCTTTGAAATTGCCTTGAAGTTCTCCTGTTGCCCATCACTGCATTTCGGGGTCCCCCCCGCCGACACCTTCCGGCCACGGAAGGAGACGTGAGCTCATCCCGCAGATGCCCTTTCGTCTCCGTCAGCTCCCAGGGTCCCCGTGGGCAGGCCCCACGCCGCGGGTCCCCGGGCCACCGGACATTTTCCATGTTTTCTTTCAGACGGAGCCGGAGGGCCGCAGTCAGCCATGTAATGAGGCCCGAGGCGGGGAGAGAGGGCCCTTGGGGGAGGAGGCGCGTGCAAAGCCTCGGAGCTGGGAGGGAGCCGGCCTTGGGTCTCCCCGCTGAGGAAACCAGTTTGCTGTAGGTCTGCAGAAGGTCGTGCCTTTTCTTTCAGCCCTAACCCAGCGAGGTTCTGCAAACATGTGTGCGTGTCAGGGATCCCTTCCTGAAGGAGGCAGATGATGAAGAAGAATGAGCTGTTCCCGGCTCCTGAGGGGCTCCGCGGGGCTTTTCAAAAAGCCAGTCAGGGAAACAGCACATTTCTGAATGTCATCATCGTCAAATGCATCAAACCTCCTTACAAAGACCCTAAGGTGGAGGACTTGTGGGACAGAAGGATTACAGCAGATTCGAAGCTGGAGAGACTGGCAGAGCCGGGGGATCTTAGAACATGGTATAAAACGGGCATGAGCCTTCGGGCTAACCCAGTCCCATCCCCTTCCCCTACAAATGGGAAAAGCGAGTCTTAGAGACAAGGGACTCGCCACTTCCAAATTCCCAACCATTATTCCCATTTCATTAGCACAAACTGCTTCTTGTGTCCTGTTAAGTCTAAATTAAAATAATAATTGTATTAAGTTACCTTGGAAAATGGGAAGATGGTTCATCTGAGCTAGAGACTTTTCCTGTCTTAGAAAAAGGTGATGGTGGGGACTTTGCAGCTAAATAGTCACTTTTAAGTCATCTCTTCTCCTGTTGAATTTCACCATTTAAAACCCAATGAAAATGTCACTTCCTGGATGAAGTCTCCCCCAACCTATTCCCCGTCTTCCGCCATCAGAAACAACCAGCAGGACTCAACCCAATGCTCTTTGGGGTCCCTCCAGCTCCACACTCGTATGCGCCCAGAACACCCAGAATCCGTTAGCTGGTTCCCCTCGGAGGTATTCGTCCTGTAAAGACTGTCTATTGCAGTGATTTATTATTTTGTCTTATTCCTCAGGTGAGCCTAGTACGTAAATGCAAGAGCACGAACTCATCCAAATTTTCGGATTTCCCAGTGCTTAGCACTTCTAGCAAAACTTGAGGGGGGGGGAGCTTAAGCAATGCTTGTTGAATGAATTAGCAGTGTAATTTGGGGGGGGGCATCTCCCCATAAAGCCTTCAATTCCCCTGCTCATATGAGGCAGTTGGACCAGAACATGGAATCACAGATGGGGCTCAGCATTTCTAATCATGGCTGACTCTTCAAGACTCATTTGGAGTTTTCTCAGCAGAGATTCTGGAGGGGTTGGCCATTTCCTTTTCCCATTTTACAGATGAGGAAACTGAGGCAAACAGTGTTAAGTGTCTTGCCAGGATCATACAACTAGTACTTGTCTAAGGTTAGACTTGAACTCAGATGAGTCTTTCTGAATCCAGGCCTGACATAGATTTAGGGACCTCAGAGGCTCTCTACGAAGGAAGAGAGAAACGAGCATTTTAGTGTTTGCTGTGTGTTCAGCACAGGGATTTGAGCAGAAAAGGTCCATGTTTCCATTTTACAGATAATTTCTGTCTCCAAAAGACAAGGTTTTCTGAGGAGCGATTCTCCCATTCCTCCCGGTGGGTGCCCCCTCCACATCATAAAGGGGGAATCCAGTTAAAAGAACCGACGATTCTTCACTTGAAATGCCAACTGTGACATTTTCACTGGGATGGAAAGAGAGGTGTGCTGAAAACCTTGGAGAACGTCTGCCCTTCCTAAGCTTTCCAGGCCCGCTTTCAGACAGACTAATGCTGGATAATTGTTTCTAATTGGTATCTAATCCAGATCATATCCGCCCTTCGAGCCACCAGTCCATCCCTGGGCCTCTCTTTCCTGGCATTAATCCGACTACCGTCAGGGACAATTCTCCACTTTTTACGAAAGGGGGAGGGGGTTACGGGGGGAGGGCGTCACGTGTCTGCTCCGGGCCTTGTTGGTGCTTAGTTGGACCTACAGTCAGAGCCACGGCTCCTCAGTCCTTTCCACTTTGACCTTTGTTTGTTTGTGGGAAATTAAGTAAATTGACACAATTCTGCTCCCCACAGCCTGAAACCATCCTGGTCTCTCTAATCTACATATATGCCTTTCTCCCACACAGAGAAGCGCAATCTCGGGGCTCACATTTCTTAAAGCAAAGACTTGGGTAGAAAGAGTCCAGAACTTGAGTTCCGGTGCTACCCCAAGGAAGTCCTCTTAGCCCCCTGAGCCTGGTTCCCTCAGTTGTAGGAGAAGGATGATCAGTTCTTCAGCATCAACCTTGGGCTCCTTGTGGATCAAATGGGGTCATGCATGAAACCTTTTCACAGACCTGAAATTGCAGTATAAATGACATCTTTCCGAATCGCTTTCATCATTGAGATCGTGCTAAGTTGCTTAAGAATCAAAAACTGCAAATTAAAGGGAAAAAAAAAGGCTAAAAGTTAAAAAGGTCCTTAGGAAATAGAACATGGATTGTCGGGGTATACAGAAGACTTTGCAAGTGCTTACTAAATGCTTTTCTTCATTCATTCGGAACGGGAAAGGGCCTTGGAACATGGAACGTCAAAGCTGGGGGAAAGCTATTCATCCAAGCCCTCATCTTAGGGAAGAGGAAGATGTAGACTAGCGGCTCTCCATCTACCTGATGGAAAAGGTAAACAGCACGATCCCGTTCCTTATGGCATGGCTGCCGAAGTCCCAAAGCTTGAAAGAGGAAAAGGAAGTGGAAAGAGCATGGCTGGGAGTTCAGGATCAGCCTTCTGGTCTGGTGTGGGAGGAAAGGCTTGGAGGTAGCCCGTGTACAGTTATTCTCCCTGGAAGAGCGGGCCCAGTTCTGCACGGCCTAGGCCCACCAGCTTCCCTCTGCCCACCATTTTCCACCAACACGCCGTTACCACGACCATCCTCCTCATCTCCGTGGCCTAATCCCATCTCTCCCTTTTGGAAGCAAGAACCTAAGCCTCACGTCAGCCTCGGACCTTTCCTGATACCGGTATCATACCTTCGTCAGCAGGGTGTCGGCTGGACTGCCCGGAGCAGCACATCCAGGGGGCCCTCCTCTCCCCGGGACACCCCAGGGAGCACGCTGCCCCGCAGAACTCAGCTGCAGCCCTTAAAGCTCGTTTCTGGAACCATCCTCTCCGGCCAACAGCCTCTGATAGCGATTCCACCTCGAACCAGACAAACTCATATAACACGTACAACGATAACCACGGGTTACATTTACACAGAACTTGTTTGTATCTCATCTTATTCTCAGAGGGGAAAGATTTTTGTCTCCATTTTATGGAAGGGTAAACTGATACATGAGTAAGCAGGACTCTGGGAATCAGCATTTAGAGGTGGAGAATTAAACATGGTGGGGCAGCCAGGTGGGGCAGTGGCCAGAGCACTAGCCTTGAAGTCAGGAGGACCTGAGTTCAACTCTGGCCTTAGACACTTCCTGGCTGTGTGATCCTGGGCAAGTCATTTAACCCCAATTGCCTCAGCAAGTAATAATAATAATAATAACAATAAAACATGGGAATAAAATGATGAGAGATGAAGTTGAAATGAGATGATAGGAAAAATGATGAAAGGGGCAAACAGAGCCAAAATTTGAACTCAAAACTCTTAACTCCCGAGCCAGTAGGAAAGACCTGACTAGATCGCAGATTCTGAGCACTTTGTGGGAACCGAGTCTCATTAATGTGTTTTTGACATCACGAGAACCATTGCCCAAGCACTTTCATTGCCATCAAACCAGCTTTTACCGTCAAAATCTTCCTCTCTCCCCCTCCTCTTCTTTAAAACAAATCTGAGTGACTGAAGGCTGGAAATCCACATGGAAGGCAGAGGAGTTCATGGTGTTAAAAATCATTAATCATCTTGAGGTCAGCCAGCGCCTTCCCTATTTCCTCCTCAAGGGCTGTCTTGCAGCTGATCTGCAGCCTAACAGGTTTTGTATCGCTCAGTTGTAAAGAGTTCCTGATGAGTTATTGTTGGCACTGGGGCCAAAACCTTGAAGGCCCGAGTCTGCAAAGAAAAAGCAGACCCTCTCTCCGCTCCAGCCTCGTCCGGCAGGCAGAAACAGACCACGCATTGTACGCCCCCGAGAGGGTCTGTAACCTCTCCCCGCTCTCAGCCGGGACGGCGAAGAGCTGAGCCAGCTCACTTCTGAACTCATGTCACAGCCGGACTCTGCCGGAGCTTAAAGGCAACTCAGTCTATAAACCCTACCTGGGCACAAGGTAGCTGAGGAAAGCGCCCGTTAAAGTGCTTTCTCAATGTGTTCCTACTGGTTCTCACCCCTCTCCCCTCCGTGATCTCATTTCATCCTATAACAATCCTGTGAGATTATGAGTCAGGGGTTATTATCCCCATTTTACAGATGAAGGAACTAAAATCCAGCTAGACCAAATGTTTTAGTCAAGGTCCCACAAGAGTTTAGTAAAGAGCTCCCACTCAAACCCAGGTCTCCTCATTCACAGAGCGGAGCTCTTGCCATTCCTCTGAACTCAGAGGAAATGCTAAGAAAGAAGGGCTTTCTGGACCTCGTCTATAAAATAAAGACATTAACAGCCAGATGATCCGGAAAGTCCCCTCCTAGCACTACCAGGCGGCAAAATCTGCAGTCCCACAGACGATCTTCGCAGAGATAAGCCTTGAGCCAGCTTCATCAGGGCCAGCTCAAGCCCAGGGAAAGCTCTCCCGGAAACAAAATCTCTCCCCTCCTCACCTGGTGGCTAAGCCCGAAATAACACCCTTTGGTGAATTAATTTACTAAATGAGCATTCACCACCCATCACCTTTCTGGAAAAACAGAGTACAAGGTTCTAGGTGATACATTCACTCTACTCTCAGACTGGGTAAAAAAAAGGCTATTCCTGCCTTATTTCTTACCTAGGCTTAAGCACTGAAAGGGAGCTGTCTTATGGAACTGAGGCCCGTTAAAGACCTTAGCATAGAAAGGCCGGGGTCTCCACTGCATCCAGGCCATGTCCAGTTGTCCTGCCTTTCTCTGGCCACTGACCCAGATGGCTCTGGAGGAGACCGGAGACCTTGCACAGCCCGCCCTCACTTAAATGCAATCCACTTGCCTGTCATGGCACCCTCTCCCCTGTTTGAGAACAAAGAAGGAGCAACATCGTGTAACTGGGCAGAGGGATGCTACAATCTGAGAAGGCTGGGAACTTGAAGGTCACGTAAAGACTCGGGGTGGGACTAAGGAGCCTCAGCCTCTTAGCAAAGATGCTTGAGAAAAGGCATTTGTGACCCAAAAAACGAGCTGGGTCAATCATAGAGCCAGAGTAAGGCACAGCAGACAAGTGATGTGCCGGGAATATCGAGACCACCGAGGAAGGATTCCCTCATGTTCGGTAGCTCCTTTTGGAGATTTGTGGGAAATATTTCACACAAAGTAGCTGGATTTGAAATTTGATTTTAATGAAGGCTGAGGTGTGTAACAAGACTTTCCTCTAGATTACTGATTATTAAAGCCAATTTAAAAAATTGTGTGACATCTCACGCAGATCAGATTGGCTAAATCGATAGAAGGGGGAAGTGACAAATACTAGACATGTAGAAAATTTGGGACACTAATACGCTAATGCTGGAACGGTGAACTGATCCGTCCATTTTGGAGAACAAGCTGGAATTATGCCCCTAACGGTATCAAACTGTGTTCCTTTTGAAATCCCACTGTTAAGTCTGTTTCTCAGGGTGATCAGGAAAAAGGAAAAAAAATCCTCTGTATTCTAAAATATTTATGGCAGCTCTTCGTGGTGGCAAAGAACTGAAAATTAAGGAGAAGCCCATCGACTGGAGAATGGCTAATCGTGGTGTATGATTGTGATGGAATACTATTGTGCTGCAAGAAATGGTGATATTTTAGAAAAGCATGGAAAGACTTGCAGGAAATCATGAAAAACTTATTACAATGAAATACTTGCAGTGAAATGAGCAGAACACAAGAGAACATTGATATGGTGACAGGGATATTGTCTAAAGCAAGTGAGAATGGCTAGTCTGAGTATTATAAATATTCAAATCAACTACAAAGGAACTAGGGGAAAAGAGGCCATTCACTTCCAGGGCAAGAATAGAAGTCTACATGCTATGGTTTTAATGCGGGTGAAATAATGGCCTTTTCTGGGAGGGTGGGGGGAGGATGAGGGGAGCAGAGAGACAGCTAAGAGCTTAAAATTTAACCAAAAAATATTAAGTTTTTTAAAAGACTATTAGGGCTGAAAGGAAACTGGGAGGTTATCTAGAGCACAGTGCTTTCCTTTTTTGCTGAGGAGGAAGCTGAGATGGAAAATTGATTGTCCTGAAATCATACCTGGGGAGATAACCTTTATGCTTCCCCTTTACAGCCTGGCTCCAACGCCACCTTTTCCAAACTCTCAAAAGAGCATCTTATTTTCTAACCCTAAACAGGCGTGCGCTGGAGCCGGCTTGAGAGAGCTCAGGAAAGCTGGTTGCTAAATGTATACCTTGGAAACCAGCAGGTGCTAATCAATAAATGAATCGGGGTTTGATGCGTCCTTCTGTTGATTGCCTAGGCTTAAGAATGTGATTGAGAAAATGTTAATAATTTTAAGCTTTAAAGTGGCGCACGTGTACATTTTCCTTACCAGCACGTGACTTTTTCCAATCTACGTACGTATTATTTTACATTATAATAATTATTTAGAGCGGACCGGAGGACCCGAGTTCAAATCTGGCCTCAGACACTTAGCACTTCCTGCCTGGGTGACTCTGGGCAAGTCCCTTAGCCCCAGTTGCCTCAGGGGAAAATATATATATAATCATTTAGATCATTTTATCACATCTTGGGTTAAATTATCTCTGTGCCGATGGCTTTCCGTTCCATGTATTGACGTATAATCTCTCTCTTGGGTTCTATCCCACATGACTAAGCACCAACTGGGTGCCCAAAGGTAATGACAAAAATCATGGTCCTAGTTCACATTCATACATTTCTTTAAGGTTCGCAAAGTCTGTTCCCGCCATTATTTTGTTTGATTCTCCCAATAACCCAATAAAGTGGGTACTAAGAGGATTCTACTTTTCCGCAGACCAAAAACCAGAGGGAGATGCAATGGGGGTCGGGAGGTTTCTTTTTCGCCGCCCGGAGCACTTCCGGCTCCTCAGAGCCCTTTACCCGGAACCTTTGCTACCAATCGCCCAACTTCCGAGTCCCCGGGTCCACGCCTGCGGAGTCCTCCCCATCCTTTGCCCTTTGCCCTCCCTGACCCCTCATGGGGTCACTGTCGAGGCGACCTTGACACAACTGTGTAGCCTCCCAATGGTCCCCAGCCTCCAGATTCTCTCCCCGCCGTTCTCTGGCCACCCCCAGAGCACGCCTGCTCCCATCCCTCCCCTGCTCCAGAAGCGCCATCGCTCCCCCTTGTCAGCCTTTAACGTCCTTCCCAGCTGTCCCCGGCCACCTTGCCAGGTCCAGAACCCGCTCGGCCCCTTCAGGTCCCGGCTCTGCGGTCAAACCGACCCACTTCCGGTCCTCCGAGGTGATGTCACCTTTGCCCCTTTGCGGCAGCTCCCGCCAGTGCCGGAAGGGGCGCTCTCCGTGCTCCCTGTGGCGTCCCCAGCTCCTTAAAGGCCCAGCTCAGGGGCCGGATGCTAGAGGAAGCCGCTCATCCCGGCTCCCAAACACCCCCGTGCGTCTGTGTGCGTATCGGGGACACGTTATCCTATGTGTATAGGACACGTTCCTGTACTTTACACGCACCTATGGTATATGTATGCATGGATGTATATGTGAGGATGTACATATGTGCCCCTCTCTGTGTACATGCATATGTATATACGTATATGGTCTTTATCCGCAATGATGACCTCCCGTCATTCCCTTTGGCCTTAGTTTCCCTGCGCTATCTCAGCGCCGGGAGACAGTTAACAAGCAGCGCCCTTTCCGGGCGGACGAACACCGCCATCGGCCACACTGGCGTTACCGCCGCTTTGCGGCTGACTTCGCGTAGCTCCGCGCTAACGCTGTTCCGGGACACCCGCGGCGGCGTGTTGCATTCTGGGACGCTGTGAGCTGCTTGGCCAGGCAAGGCCTTCGGAAGCTCTGGGGCCGCTCGGAGGCGCTCGGCCCGAGACTCGGCCTCTCGCCCACTTTGGCCCCTCGGAGCGGAGAAGGGCTCCCTCGGGCCCTCCGGAGGGACCGGGCTAACCTTGGAGAGCCTTCTCCCAGCCTGCTCGGCGTGTTAGGCACGAGCTCGGTTGTGTTTTTAAAGCCTGAGGAGAAGCAGGATGTGGACGGCGAGCTCTGACACGGCCTGCGGGGAGCGGCCGAGCCCGGCGGATCTGGCCTCCACAACGTGCAGGGCTCTCCTCGGGAGGGGGTTAGTCTCAGCCGCCGGGGGCCCGACGAGCTCCCTACCTGGCCGGCCGCCCCCGCGCCCCTCCTCCGCCGGGCCGACCCTCCCGGGCTCAGGAAAGGAAGCAGGGCCCTGGCAGAGCCGCCCCGTGCCCGCGGAGCGGACGTGCCCCGGCCTGGTTTTCTTTTCTGAGGAAAGCCGCTCAGCTGTAACACGGAAAGGCCTACGCTTTCAAGAAAAACATTCCCGGTCCATTTAGCGCTGGCAGCTCGGCAGCCTGGCTTCTGCCAAGCCCGTTTCAGGCAATGCGAGCCGGTCTTCAGAACGCAGACAGAATAGGGGGCAGTGGGGGGGGGGGGTTCGCCGGGAGGGGCTGGAAGAGCCCGAGAACCTTCCAGATCTCCTCCTGCCCGATCGGTAAGGGCGAACATGTATTTAACGGGAAAGGTTTTATCCCACAAACAGCACTGAGGAGCAAAAGGCAAAGTTCCCCGAGAGAAGAACAGCAGATTTCTTTCTAGAGTCCTTCACAGCTTTAAAGGACTTGGCTCATAATAGTTCTATCAGGAATCATTACTCCCATTTTATAGATGTGAAACAGGCTCATAGATTTATCCTCGAGTAAGCGCTACAAGCTGAGCCCCAATCCTCCTAACTCGGCTCTGTACTCCTCAGAAAGGAAATGCCTTTTATTCTGTTAAATATTTCCAATTTAAAGGCAAAAAGTTAACGTTCTTTTTTTGGAAATTTTAATTTCCAGATTTTCTCCTTCCCTCTATCCCTCCTCCACCCATTCCGAATGCAAGTGGTGTGATGTGGAGGGGAAGTCACCAAAAACTTATTTCCTAGCAGTCGTTTTGCAAAAGAAAACAGAGAGAATGCTGGCCCTGAAGTCAGGAGGACCTGAATTCAAATCCAGCCTCAACACTTAATACTTCCTAGCTGTGTGACCCTGGGGTAAAGTGACCCCGATTGCAAGGGAAAGGGGAAGGGAAAAGAAAAAGGGGAAGGGGAAAGGGAAAGGGGAAGAAGGAGGGAAAAGAAAAAGGGGAAGGGGAAAGGGAAAGGGGAAGAAGGAGGGAAAAGAAAAAGGGGAAGAGGAAAGGGGAAGGGGAAGAAGGAGGGAAAAGAAAAAGGGGAAGGGGAAAGGGAAAGGGGAAGAAGGAGGGAAAGAAAAAGGGGAAGGGGAAAGGGAAAGGGGAAGAAGGAGGGAAAAGAAAAAGGGGAAGGGGAAATGGAAAGGGGAGAAGGAGGGAAAAGAAAAAGGGGAAGGGGAAAGGGAAAGGGGAAGAAGGAGGGAAAAGAAAAAGGGGAAGGGGAAATGGAAAGGGGAAGAAGGAGGGAAAAGAAAAAGGGGAAGGGGAAATGGAAAGGGGAAGAAGGAGGGAAAAGAAAAAGGGGAAGGGGAAAGGGAAGGGGAAGAAGGAGGGAAAAGAAAAAGGGGAAGGGGAAAAGGAAAAGGGGAAGAAGGAGGGAAAAGAAAAAGGGGAAGGGTGTTAGGAGTTCAAATGTTGGAGTTCTTGTTCTTCTCAAAACACAGCCGGTTTAGCTTAGAGCCCTCCAAATATCTCCAAATCCAAAGGTTTTGTCCTTCAGCCTCTGCCTCTGCTTTCTTCAGCCTCCAGCCAGCACAAAGGTGGAATGAATCTCTTGTCTCCTTCACTGGGGGCTCGGCCAGCTTTCTGGTGAGTCTTTCAGACCAGCTTGGTCTCAGTGGGGGAAGTGCAGGAGCCCAGCCACCAGCTACAGTGGGGTGAGATGAAGATGAATCTGGTTGTCCGCTGAACTCTCCACTCGTAGCTTTATCCTCTGAAAACTCTTCGTCTGCCACCAGCAGCCAAGTGGAATATATTCTCCTTGCCTCGGAGAGAGGGCTTCTGGCGTAACTCCACTGAAATCCCACCGAGAGCCTCTGTCTGTTTCTTTTATCCAAGAGGGAGGAATTGTGGGATACGAAAGAGAGGGATTATGGGTTTTCTCCCATAGTGCTCTCTGGCCCAAAGAGCTTTAAGGTGTGGTGTAGAAAGTTTACTTTGTGAAGCTGGCATACTTGTGAACTCCAATGAGTAAAGGTGTGAACACAAGCTTTGTACTAATTAGTTCTACTTAGTACCTTGTTTCAGGTTCTGCCCAAAACATCTTCTTGTAAGATTAGATCAACTCTAATTAGTTAGCAGTTAGTAAGGATTCCAACAGAAGGGGAAAGGGAAAGGGGAAGAAGGAGGGAAAAGAAAAAGGGGAAGGGGAAAGGGAAAGGGGAAGAAGGAGGGAAAAGAAAAAGGGGAAGGGGGAAGGGGAAGGGGAAGAAGGAGGGAAAAGAAAAAGGGGAAGGGGAAAGGGAAAGGGGAAGAAGGAGGGAAAAGAAAAAGGGGAAGGGGAAAAGGAAAAGGGAAGGAGAAGAGGAAAGGGAAGGAGGAGGGAAGGCAAGGGAAGGGAAGAGAAAAAGGAATAAAAGAAAGGAAACAGAGAAAGTTGTAAAAGCATGCTTCAAGCTGCATTCAGGGTCCCTCCCCAGCACTCTCTCTGCAGGTGAAGAGCATTTTCCACCATGGATCCTTTGGAATGTTCTTGGATCACTGTCTCAATCAGAGTAGCCACGTCCCTCATCCTTATAACATGGCTGTTACTGTTGACAATGTTTTCCTGATTCCTCACCTCACTTTGCATCAGTTCACATAAGTCTTTCTGGGTTTTTCTAAAACCGTTCTGCTCATCTTTTTCTTTGAGTGTATAGTTTCTTTATAATCATAACTTTGCTCAGTCATTTCCCAATTGTTGGGTTTCCCCTCAATTTCCAATCCTCCATCCCCACAAAATAAATATTTTTGTACAAATAGGTTCTTTCCCCTTTTCTCGGATCTCTTGTATTGCTGGATCAAAGCATGTGCATAAGCAGAGTTTTGTAACTTTTTGGGCACAGTTCCAAATAGTTCTCCAGAATGGATGGATTAGATTACAACTCCACCAACAGTGCATTAGTGTCCCAGTTTCTCCACAGCTCCTCTTTGTAGCTTGTCATTTTCCTTTTCTGTCATATTAGCCAATCTGATAACTGTAAAGTTGTATCTATAAGTTGCTTTAATTTCCATTTATCTAATCAATAGTGATTTAGAACTCTTTTCACATTATTATTAATAGTTTTGGTTCTTCTGAAGAATCTATACCTTTCAATCAATTATCAATTGGGAAATGACTCATGTTTATAAATTTGCTCAGTTCTCTATATGTTTGAAGTGATCAGGCCTTTATCAGAGAAAATTGCTGCAAAATGTTTTACCCAGTTTCCTATTTTCCTCCTTATTTTGGCTGTATTAATTTTGTAAGTTCAAAAGCTTTTTAAGTCCATAAAATCAAAATTTTTCATTTTACTTCCCATCATCCTATCTCTTGTTTGGTCACAAAATTTTTCCTTATCTAGAGATTTGACAGATAAATTTTTCCATGATCCTCTCATTTACTTACCTTTACATTTACATTATTTATCCATTTTGTCGGTTCTCTACTCTTTCCCATCTAATGAGCTACTTCCTCAAAGAAATAATAATTCAAGTATTTTCTATTTGATCTTTAAGTGTGGAGTAAGTTAGCCTCTAAACCTGACCTCAAAAAACAATGTCCTAGAGGACTTGGGATACATACAAAGATAATTATAATGGACATAATGGATTCTGGATTATGGTGAGTGCATAAAAGATGCTCAAAGGAGAGAAAAGGGTGGCATAGTGGACAGAGCCTCGATAGGGTCAAAAGTCAAGAAAACCTGAATTCAAGCCCCTCTTTGGTCACTTAGTAGCAGTGCCTTAATGTATCATTTATCATGAGCTCAGCTCCATTTTCTCATATATCAAATGAAATAATAACAGCACCTCCCTCTCAGGGCTGTAGGGAGGATAAAATGAGATATTAGTTATAAAGTACTTAATGCCTGGAACATAATAAATACTATATAACTGTTAACTCCTATTATAAATAAAATCCTATTATAAAATGACTTCATCATCACTCCCTTCAATCTACCTCTATCCAGAAGGAAAATGGAAATGGTCAGATTGATGCCAATTAAGAACCAGTGTCCGAGTTTACTCTTCTTCAAACTCACCCCAGCCTTTCTATTCAGTGCAACTGCATTTATTAAGCACCTGCTATATGCCAGGACCTGGAGATTCAGTAGCATGGTACAATGGGCAGAACACTGGCTCTGGGTTCTAATCTCACTTCTGACTACCCATATGACTTTGGACAAGCCAGTTTAAATCCAAGGGTCTTAATTTTTTTAATAAAATGAGGAGGTTGAACTAGAGGGCTTCCAGATTTATGATTTTATGAGAAAACAGTCTCTACCCTTGAAGATAGTAAATCATCCTGTCTTTCATCGTCCTGGGAAAGCTATAGCATGCATAAAAAGAAATAAATGCAAATATATTGCAAATTCTGTATCAACGATTCCAATGCTGTAGGAAACCCCCTGTGTAAAAGCTCACTCCACTGACACATATGTGCAGCTCATCTGGAATTCTATCTCTTCGGAGAAGGAAAAGGAAAGAAAGTCTTTATACAACACCTACTATGTGCTAGTCCTGGGCCAAGTGCTTTTTGCAAATTTGGAATGTTACCTAAAGCCTCCAGAGGTTAAGGGATCTCATGTTACTGTATGTTAGAGGTAAGACTTACACAGGTCATCCTGACCCCAAGACAGGCCCTTTAGCCACAGTTCCTCATCTCTTTCAGGGAATAGGAGATTTGCAAAGACTTCTGTAAGATCTTTACACTTGGTGGTCTGTGCATGAAGGATCTTTCTCCTTCCCTACCTCTACTTTCTTCTGCATCTCATCTTTATCTTATTTCCCATTAGTCCCATTTGTGAGGGAAGAAGGAGATTTCTTCCGTGATAACTCCAAAGAAAAACACTTTTAACTTTGGGTAGAAGTTGAGGGAGAGAAGCCAAAGACCAGAGAGGGCCAAATTCTGGCTCAACAAAAGGAAATGACATTAGTCTGGTATGACCTGTTCTCAATATAGCCACGCTGGTTCTTAGAGATGAGCATTTCCTTTTCTGGTTGTTCAAGAACATAATGTGCTCTGTCCTTTTCTAAGAATGAAAGCCAAAGTTCCTGTTTTTGTCCTGTTTTTTTCCAAATCATGAAAACAATTGTCCTTTTCAATCCTCTTACACTTTTCCTGTTCTTCATAATCTTTCAGATCATTGACCCTAAGTCTTAACCAAACAACAAGTATTTCTTTAGCCCCTACTATGTAGTTTTCTGTCTTTTTTTACTCCTAGCATTTATCTCAGTGTCCAACACATAGTAGGTGCTATGTTCATTGAGTTGAGTTGACTTAGTTCAACTTGACTGAGGATGTGGGAACTCTGAGCCAAATAACTTGTCCTCAAGGGCAGCTGTTTTACTGTTTTCTTATCTTAGGGATCAGCTCTATTGAGGTCATTTCTAGCTTTCATGAGCGGCTTCAGCTCAATCTGGGTTCTACCAATGCTAACTGTACTTTTGTAGGACCACGCCATACTTTCGTATTGACCCTTCGTTACTTTCCTTTGCTTTGATCTTCTGGATACTCATTTTAAAAAAAAACGAGACAGCTGGTAAAAGTTCCTACATCAGTCTCTTTAAAGTCCGAAATTTTCAGCAGCATAGAATGTTGGGCTGAATCCAAGAGATAAAATTTAAATATACAGCCTTACAATGGGGGTTGCTTACACAAATATAGAATTGGGAGAGGGGTGGCTAGATAGCAATCTATGAGGAAAAACGTTTTAGGGGTAAAAGGCTGAATTTGGTTCACCAAACTCAATATTGAATTGGAGCACCAACTCAATACAGATCAACAGTTTGATAAGACAGCCAAAAAATCTAATGCCATCAGCTTACATTAAATAAAGCATAATGTCAAGAAGTAGAGCAATGATCATCCTGCTGTGTTCTGTCTTGATGCTATCACTCCTTTAAGGCAGGGACTACTATTTTATTTTTGTATCTCTAGTGCCTGAAACAGTAGAGACATTAATCATAATTATATTACATAATATCATTGTGTTATATAATTATTTTTAATTAATAGCCTATTGATTGTTTTAAATTCTGAACATTTTAGGAAAGATACTAATAATCTAGATAGGAACAATGGAAAAAACTGGTATTACAAGAGATTACCCAATAAGCCCAGGCCCTACAAACAGAGTGCCATCGGTGCAGGACTTGCTTCTAAGAACATAATGGAAGAGTCCTGAAGATACTCTTCAGGATGGATCAATATTCTGTGTCTGGTCCAGAACTGTGAACCATGGGGTAGGTCTCTTCCAGTGGTTACAGAGCAAGAAACGGAAAGGAGTTTGAAAGGTCCTTCTCCTTAGTCTGACTTCTCTCTGGCTGACATCTTGCCACTAGCCATCATCCCAGAGGGACAACGAGCAAGGGGAGAGACCCAAGTAGGGGCGTCCTGTGCCCGCCAAAGTGCACAGAATCAAAGGTGATCTTGTCAGACGATGCCCTGGCAGCCATGTCGGTCGTGGGATAATGACTGAATTGATGTAAATGTGTTTCTAAATGAAAATGTGAGCGTTCTTGCATATCACTTAATAACTATTTTATTGAACATTTTATACTTATTAATGTGCACAAAGAGTGTGTTGCTATTCTGTCTCTAATGCAAAACAGATGGACCTGATAGAGGTAAATGGGAACGCGAGGGTGTGGCCAGGCAAGATTCTATTTTCCCGGAAGGCTTTGAACCAGGGCCAAACCAGACCCAGAAGTTCCCATTCACCCCAGACTCACACATATGATATTCATTAGCAAAATTGCCATGTTCTTTTCTGCAGAAAGTGGTTCTGTTATTATAATAAAAATGTGTCTATTATGAATCAATTGCCACCTACGTGGTGGGTAAGGAAGACAGGCAGCGAAAGCACAAGGAAGCAGACAAAGAAGAGACGACCTTGCTGTCCAAAGTCAGAGCCACCGAGCGCTTCCTCTCTTCCTTCAGGTACAGTGAACCAGCGTAAGAAGGCAAAGGTGGAAGATAAGAGGTAGCTGCTGCTCACTGCAAGGGGTCAGGGGATGGGCAATAGGAAAAAGGAATGAGCTGATGATTTCCAGGAAACAGATTCAAAGGTTGAGTAACAAGTGAATGTGCAGAACTGAAATCTATAAGGAACCTTAGCAATCATCCGGGCTATTCTCCTAATTTCACAGGTAAGAAAACTGAAGTCCAGAGAGTGATTTACTTGTGTCCTTCTTGTCTGTGGTCCAAGTAGTAGATAACAAAGGTAGGATTCAAAGCCCGTGTATTCAGACTCCAAATCCAGTGCTTAGCTGGACAATTCATGTGGACGGGAAGAAGGATGACAAAGGTGGAGGGTTCACGGACCCTCTGCGAAACTTAGAATCCAGAGCAAATGAGTGTCTGCTTTGTGTGTGTGTGTGTGTGTGTGTGTGTGTGTGTGTGTGTATTTGTGGAATTTGTGGTGAAGGGTAGTTTCAAAGTGATTTCCAAACAATTCTTTTGAAATTTGAATTCCAAACAACTAGTTCTAGCAAGCAGAAACCCAGGAAGATGCTTAGGCCTCTGTTCAATCACTAAGAGGAGTTTGCTGTGCTCAGCACCTGCTCTGTGAACACGGGATTGTGGATTAACAAGCACAACCCATCACAACGACGCATTCAACTAGCTCCCATTACCCACTCACTGCTTTTTACCAGAAGAGGAAAAGCCCTCAGAGAAGTTCTGTTTGAATTAAATTTTTTCTGCATGTTGATAAAGGGCAAAATGGGCTGAACTGTTTTACTATCAGAATGGTTTGTTGATTGGTTGGTGTCTTTCATTCTCAAAAAGGACCAAAATGAAAAAATTAATTAATTTTTTTAAAGAGCTAAAATGGCATCACTATATTAAGATCAAGGTACAATGGGTCTGACTGTGGCTGATGGGAGCAACAAGCTCAGAAGAATACAAGCTTTACCACAGGTCAGGCATAAATAGTCCAAATATTGTTAAATGTCTTTCCCAAACACACACACACACACACACACACACACACACACACACACACACATACACACAGTAAAACCTTTGTCTATACACTTTTAAAAGGAAGAGCTTGAACTAATGATCTCTTAAGCTCCTTCAAGCTATAACCTAGAACTTGTAGATTCCAAATTCCAAGGTCCCTCTCAGAAGCGACATTGCATGTTTTCTTCTTACACAATATGCAGCCCTTGATTAGACTGACATTGGAAAGGACTCAGGTATTAGGACTCATATTCCAGGACCAGAGATGATCCTGCACATCCGGCTCCCAACCACTTTGTCTTTTACTCTTCCCTTGCAAGCAGGAATTGAACTATTTATCATTTTTCTAACTTACTTGTGTCTCCATTGCTGATAAAGACTTCTTTATGGCCAACTATCCAACACATGGTCAGGTACCACTCCAGCCCAAAGGGTCTTCAGTCCCCTCTCCCGAAATGTCCCATAGTATTTCATACTTCCCCTAGGCAGCCCCATTTTACAAACTGTATGATTGCTATAAAAATACATGCTTGATCTTCCCCATGTCATCTCTCTAATTCCTTCATCACTTAGCACAGTGCTCAGAATGTAGCAAATGTTAGAATTTCACTGAATCTAGCCTTCACACAGCAATTAATAACCTTTTGGTTGCTTCCTATGTGTCCAAAGCTAGTCTAGGTGCTCAAGAAGCATAAGATATATTCCTTACCTTGCCTTCCCTCAAGGTATCCCTTCCTCCAAAGTCTTCCCCTCCTTTCTTTCTCCTCAGATTTCCCAAAGCCCTTTATCTGGACTCCTCCTTTGTGACTATCGCACTCGGCCTTGTATCACTTATATTTCCTAACTGAACTGCTTACATTTCCCTTACTTGTGTCTCCTTTGCTGATGAAGACTCCTATACGGTAAACCATCCAAGATATGTTCGGGTACCACTCCCAGCCAGAAATGTTTTTCAGTCCAATGTCAGTCCAAAATGATTTTCTGCCTTCTAAGTCCTATAGTGCTTCGTATCGCTCCTAGGCAGTGACCATATTACAATTTATATGATTTCTATAAAAATTTCCAATTCTTTGTCACCACCAAAAACGTTGCTAGAAATGTTTTTGTATAAATGGGGGACACTGGGCACATGATGGTTGAAACTTGAAAGCACATGATAGGTCACTCAAGAAAAGGAGGAAGAGGAGAGGTCACAAGGAGGGAGCAGAGAAAAAGAAGTTAATGAAGGAGACAGGGAAACTTCAGAGAGAAAGGAAATGATCCAGAAATATCTGGGAGCAAAGTTTCAAGAGAGGAAATATGTAATAGAATGAGATGCTTCAGAGAATCGAACAGGGAAAAAGCTATTACATAATCTGGGGATTAAGATCTAACTCTCAATGAGGTCCCTTCATCCCCGGAGTAGTGGCAGAAAACAGATTACAGGGATTGATGGATGCCTGTATTCAGGAAGCAACCAGATGGATAAAAAGGTAATGTCTAAGAACAGATCTGGATTTCTAGGTAAATTCACAAACTCTTGGCCAGGAACAGAGTGCACCCCAATAAAGGCTGGCAAAACTGTGATTTGTTTCATGTCATGAAAGCATGAAAATCAAAAGTACTTTAAAGGAAAAAGAATGAGGGATGGAGAAAGCTGCCTGTATAGATCCATTGAGCTAGCTAGCAGAGAAATTAGGTCTAAGGAAAGAAGAAGAGTTATTGACACTCAGATTCATAAGAAACAAAAATCTAAAAAAGAAGCCAGTAGCAAAATTTGTGGCCTCCTGCCTAAGTTTCAACAACAAGTAAGGCAAGCGAAGTGAACAGGAGACAGGGAAACTTGAGATCAAATCTGGCCTTGGACACTTACTGGTTGTGTGGCCCTGGGCAGCTCATTTAACTCTATTTGGCTCAGTTTCTTCATCTGTAAAATGAGCTGGAGAAGGAAGGGGCAAACCCCGAGAAAACTCCCAATGAAGTCACAAAAAGTTGAACAAAACTGAAACGACTGAACAATAACAAAAAAAAAAAAAAGAAAAATAGGTACTATCACATGGAGGCAAACTGGACCACAGCGGGATCAGTGAAATTTGATGGGATAAATCCCCTAACTGGAAATATGGAACTGAATGAATAAGCTCTATTCAAAAGAAACAAGATAAAAGAAGAAGGATGGCTAGAGCAGCATTGACCAGTAAGAAGTTATACCCATGTGAAAAAAAAATCAGGAATCAGAGGAAGGGAGCACATGGAAGAGAATTTGGGCAAAAATTATGGGATAGATAGATATGATTTGATCATAAAAGATAAGATTTTATCACTGGAGTCTACTTGCAGATCACCTGAATAGAAAGAGGAAATAAATGAGGAGTAAAGGATAAAGATCAAAAGCCTGGCAGAGATCAATGGCATAACACTAACAAGTTCTCCAAACATCTAGAGAAACTCTCTGTACCAAAACAAGAGTAGGTCATAATTTCTTGACTTAAATTTTTAATAATTTCATCCTTCAAGTAGTGGTGACCACAAGGAATGAATATTCTGTGCTGGATTTAATTCTGGCTAACTGGAAAGAATTGCTTTCTGGGATTAAACAAAAAAAAAAAAAAAACAATTAACTTGGGGAAGGAGGAGGAAATGGTCATTCTCTCTCTTAGAATTTGTGACAGATAAGAAAAAGAGAATCAAGCAAAATCTGACAGGCATTCTAGATTTTAGTAGAGCAGATTTCAAAAGTTTAATGTTAGCTTCTCAAGAAGTCTCCGGTGGTATCCCCTGGAGAGTTGTGCTCGGCCCTGTGTGTTTAATATTTTTCTCAACAACTCGAATAAAGCATGAATTCCATGCTCTCCAAAAATCATAGATGAGACCAAGCTGGGAGAGATCACAGGTTCGGGATCTAAAACAATCTAGAATGTCGAGTTGGATCCATGAGCTAGTTGGGCAGTGGGAGAGCTCGTGGGACTCTGGGCTTCATTAAGAGAGGCAGAACTTCCAGGTTGTCAGAGAGTAATCACTTCTCTCTAATCTTCCAGTCAGTCAGACCACATCTAGTTGATCATGTTCTGTTCCCAGCACCACAGTTTAAGGACATTAATAAGCTGGTGAGAGTCCAGAGGAAGCCGACCAGGGCGGTAAAAGGGCCCTGAGCCCATCTCTGATGAGGGTCTATTGACGGCACAGCATGTTTACCTTGAAGGGGACAAGACTCGTGGGAAACACGATGGTTGGGTTCAAGTATTTGAAGGGCTGTCATGGGGAAGAGGCACTGGGCTTATTTAGCTTGGCCACAGAGGATGAACCAAGAGCAAAGGATGTGTTATTCTGATGTTAAGGTGCCAATTTACAAAGAGATCAATTTAGGTTTGAAGTCAGGGGAAAACTTCTTAACTATCTGAGCTACCCCAAAATGGGACAGGCAGCTGAGAAGGTAGCGAGCTCCCCTTTCAAACAGAGGATGGCCACCAGCCATTCAGCTGGTGAGAATCCCTTTTCTGGCATGGGTCGGATGAGATGGCTTCCAAGGGCTTTGGGACTCTGCATGTCAGGTGCCCTACTAAATATCGGGGTGTCACCCAACTGTCCCCAACCCCCAGCAATTCAATCTCATTAGAGAGATATCTGTTAAGGGTCTGCTCTGTGGCAGGCACCCTGTCATACACACAGAGCTGCAAAGGCTTTTAGAAAATGAAGCACTTCTTGACTTCTAGGACTTATAATCCACAGGCATTCATAAAGTCAGTGTAGATGAAAATGGGAATTTGTGGGGGTAAAAGAGAGAAGCACTTTCAGCTGCAAGTGTAAGGAAACCTGGAGACGATGGCTCATGGAGGAGGCGATGGTTCATTGAAAAGGTGCTTCTGAAAAACCAAAGAGGAAGAAGTCTCTGCTAAGTTTAGGAAGAGCAGCAGGGAATGGCATGTGGAGTTTGGGTAAAATGGAGTAGTCTGATTCTGAGCAAGACAATTCCAAAAAACCTGTAACAAAAAATGCTGAGCACCTGAACCCTTTGCACCCTGGGTGCAAAGTAGAGGATGATTTTTTTTACTTTTTTGTTTTTCCTTTGCAACATGACATATAAAATTACCCTGGCATGGATTCTGTCAATACAAAGTTATTATTAACTAAAATAAAATTTAAATTAAAAAAAACATGACATATAGAATTTTTTGCATGATTTCACATGTATAATTGAGAGATTGATTGCTTTCTCAAAGGATGGGGAAAGGGCTAGAGAGAGGAAGAGAATTCAGAACTCAAATTTTTGAAAAATGAATATTGAAAAGAAAACAGAAAAGACAATCTGATGGAGTCCAGTGCAAGGAGTTTAATAAATGTTTGTTAGATGAATAAGACACAGTCTCTCAAGTCATATTAAGTAGAATGTACCATCTTACTGGAAAGCTGGCCCTAAAGCTAACTACAACTCTTTCTGTTTCAAAAATCATTCAGAAAAATAATGGGAAGGTCTCTTAATTAAGTACTTATAGCAAAGGAAGCAAAGATCACCATTTACTTAAATAGCATCCACAGAGCCAAGCATGTAAGAACAAAATTACGTGACTATAGAAATCATAAAAATGGGAACCACCCACTTTTCTTCAGCAATTGGCAGTTTACAAAGGGCTTTCTCAAAACAAAATCCAATCCTGTGAGGTATAATTATTAGTTCCATTTTTAGAATGGAAACCTGAGGGTCTGGAAGATTAACTGACTTGGACAAAATCACATCCCTATAAAAAGCCAAGACTTGAATCCAGACCTCTAGTCCTAAATCCAACGTGGGTTCTACTCTCCCCCATTGTGGAATGTAGATAAAATGGTGACCAAAATAGTTCTGTGGGAGAGAAGGAAGGAAGGAAGGAAGGAAGGAAGGAAGGAAGGAAGGAAGGAAGGAAGGAAGGAAGGAGGAAGGAAGGAAGGAAGGAAGGAAGGAAGGAAGGAAGGAAGGAAGGAAGGAAGGAAGGAAGGAAGGAAGGAAGGAAGGAAAATAATAACATCTCTAGTGCATTCCAGGAAAATCAACACAGCAAGAGATACATCATGGGGCAGCCTTGGATGAAACTGTGATGAAAAAGCCTGAGACTCGACCAGGAGTAAGAAGACACATCCAAGTGCTGCCTTTGCTGCCTCCTTTCTGTATGACTTAAGACAACTTAACAGTATCAAACTTGAATTTCCTCACCTATAAAGCAAGAATAATAAGAGCACCTACCTGGAGAATAGGAAGAAATAATCAATGCATGCTGTAAGCTCCATCAGAGAAAGATTAGCCTCATAATTACCTTTGCATGTCCGAGGCACTTAATGAATGGTTGTTGAATGAATAAAGAAGATGAAAATGTTCTGTAAGTTCAGAGTACTCTACAAATGTACAGCATCACTATCATTAAAGCTTATAGAGCTACTGGCAACAGTAGCTGGGAAGGGTGAGATTGAACCAATCCATAGAAACCATTCGCTTTCGTTTTTCATTTTATAAAAGGAGAAGATTCTCCCTGTATTAAGTGAAGGTCTTGTATTCATACTGTCTCACAGTTTTCACATCCTAGGTCCTCTGTGCGAAGGTCCCTTCTGGTACTAACATTCTATCCTGTTCATTCTATTCTGTTCTCATTTCCAACAGGAGGAGAAAGGGCCACAATTAGCTTCTGCAATCAGCCCAGTTCAATTGGGAGATTACTTTGACCCCTACTGGTCACTCAGGAGTACTGCCTGGATCCGGCTCGGGACAGGTCCTAACGGCAGCTATAAATGTGGGCTCTGTTATTCCCATCGTTGTTTCGGGGGCTCCTGAAGCTTTCTTAGTCCTGCAAAGTGAAGGTGCCCATGGACTCCCCTTGTTCATATCCCTAGGGAACTGAGCCAGCTGTAGTGTCAAGAGTCAAGGCTTCCCTTACATCCTAGAGGGTTACCAATCTAAGACAATCCAAATGTAAAAACAAACCAAGAGCTGAGACCCCAGCAGGGAAGAAAACCTCGAATCCTGAAGGAAACAGAATATTCTGACTGGAAAGAACATTAGATTTGGATAACAGAGAACTGGATCTGAATCTCAGTCCTAATATGTATCAGTTACACAAGGGGTCAAGTTATTTAATCTCTGGCCCTCCAAAGCTTGGGATTTTTACTTTGTCGAAGATAAGTACTTGGTCAGAGAAATTTTTCTGCATCTCCTAAATAAGAATATGGTTTTTAATTTTTTGTTTTTAATACGATTATGCTGTTTTCCTAATTGTGAACCTTTTCCCTTTTCATTTTGATCATCCTTGCTTCCCTGGTATAATAATTTGGTGTAGTAATAAATAAGAATATGGTTTTTAATTTTTTTGTTTTTAATATGATTGTCATTTTCCTAATTCTGAATCTTTTCCCCTTGATTTTGATCATCCTTGCTTCCCTGGTATAATAATTTGGGCATAACAAATGATTTTTTTAGTAAACTACTTAAAGAGCCAGGAAATATGGAATATTTATTGCCCAAAGGGAATTATATAAGTTGTGATTGGGATTTCTTTAGGGAGAATGTGAATACTGAGTTGAATAAGATGCAAAAGCGTTCCAATATCTTTGCCAAGAAATTCCATGCATGGTATTAATGTACTACGGTCCAGAGAGTCATGAAGACTTGGACATGATTGAACAATTCAACAGCAAGAGGAGTCTCCCAAAACTTCTGAATCCTGTCGATCTGATTGTATTAAGAAATCTTAGGTGAGGGACAGTCACCCATCAAATGGTGGGATGAGACTCGAGGTTGGACATAAACAGGACTAAGCCTGCAGAGACATGGCTCATCAGCTCTTACCCAAAGGAGACAGGAAGTAGAAAGCCACCTCTTTGCTCCTGGCTTTCTTTCTGTCTAGGGCCCATCCTTAGAATGCTTTCTCTCCTCAATTTCTACTATAACCTCCCTGACTTTTTATAAATCCCTACTAAAATCCCACCATCTATAGGAAGTTTTCCCCAAACCATCTTAATTCCAATGCCTTCCCTCTGTTAATTATCTCCTAGTTATCCTGTAGATGGCTTCCTTTATTAATATAATTAATATATTATATGTAAATTATATTAATATAATAATAACATGAATGGTCTCCTATTAGATTATAAGGTCCATGAGGGCAGGGACTGTATTTTTCCTCTTTTCGTATTCCCAGGACCTGGCACATATCAGGCACTTAATAAATGTTGACTGATTGTTAAATGTGAGTTGGGAGGGCAAGCAGCTGCTTAGAAAAACATAGTGGTGTTTTCCTTTGGTTGGTGATCAAGTTCTCGGGACACATGGCCACATGTGGGGAAAGGCCTTTTATCCAAAATGAGTCCTTTAATAGGTCCTTATTGGACTGAGTTGAATTGAAGAGGAAAAACCCAAGGAAAGCAAAAGAAGGAAGAGAAGGACCCAATAAAATCTGGGATAAACGTTTGTCCAGCTAAATCGGTCTTTTCAGTCCCAAAGTCTCCACAAACAGGAGACTGATTTTTTTTCAGTCCACTTTTTGGGCACAAAGTTACCAAAATGATCTTCCTCAGTCCAAATTCTACCCTCCCCTCCTCTGACCAATAGCTTCCTATCATCTCCATGATAAAATACAGGATCCCCAGATTGGCATTCAAAGGCTCTGCATTCGATGGCTTGATTCTACTGCACCAGACTATGATCCCATCTCATGAACTCGACTTACCAGCCAAATGGGTCTCCCTGATGGACCCTGCTATTCCAGCCCTGCCTGGGAGACATCTCCTACTCGTCGAAGCTTTAACTTTCTTTCAAGGCTCCTCCCGAGTGCCACATCCCACAGGAAGCTTACCAAGATCTGCTAGTTGTCTGCGTCGTCTCCTTCCTCAAATTATGTTATTTTTGTTTATTTGTGTAAATGTTGCCTTCCCAGAATATAAGACCGTTAGGGAAAGGGAATGGGGTTTTTCTCCCATTTTGTATAGTAGGAACCTAATAAGGGTTCATTGGTTTGGAGTGAATACTTTAAGGACATGTCATTTCACTGTGGTGAGCTCTCCCTCCACCCGTTCAGATCGGGACGCCTCCACGCCTTGGTAGATAATCTTACTAAATTTCTGTGGCTAAAAATCAAATTGATTATTCAATAGCCAACCTCCCGATGATGAATTTAGCCAGACTGTTCTGAGCTGACATAGCCAAGATCAATCACAGGGCCCATATAAAAGTCTTCCCGGTTAGGAGAACCTTCCAGAGTGTGTGCGATGCTGTCTTAGCCATTGAGAAGCAAGAGTCACTTCCCCTTCATAAGGAGGAATCAAAGTAAAACTTTGCTGGAGAAACCTAAGGGCTCTACGGGAACTGTTACTGTATGTTTTAAGCATTAAAAATATCAAAAGCAAATTCACCGGCCCCCATGTAAAGCACCACATTTTTCTCACTGCCAAATTAAACTCCAAACAGCTCATAAGGAGACGTCCATCCCCGATGACAGGTCTGGACTTGTGACACCCAAGGGAAGACAACAATTTCTGGCACAAAATTCGCCTTGAGAGGTTGGGGTGGGGCCAGGGAGGCGGGGCGGGAGGGACAGAGGGGAGGAGGTCAAGGAGGAGATAAACCGTGATTGACAATGTCGTGCCCTCAGCATCTCCGAGAGGCTCAGCCTGGCAGCTCTTGGCCAAATTCTTCAGTTTGACGGACGGGAGGCAAGGGGTTTTATTCCCCACAGTGCACTGGGACTCCAGCCCTCACTTATCCCAACGGCCTTCAAAGGTGCTCATTCATTCCAGAAGAGACGGGAGAGCTCTGGAATGCACGCCCTCCAAGGACGAGGAATCCGAGCGGCCCGACAGCCAGGGCCGGCATTCCTTGGGCAAAGGGAGAAGGCTCCTTCTGAACCGCAGGGTCTCCGGGATAAAAGCACTTCAAAGACACCTCTAAGGGCATAAATTAGGCTCTAGAAGGGGATGGGAACTCGCAGGTCATTAGGGCTGCAAGCTGGGGCCTTGGAAATCCGCTGGGGCATCCCTCTCGTTTTACAGATTAAGAAAGTGGACCTCGGCAAGAGGAAATGAAGGACTTGAGCGGCGCTGGGGAACAGGACCTAGAGATCAATTGGCCCAATCCCTTTATTTTTCAGATGAGAAAATGGTAGCTCTGAAAAGTAATTTACCTAAAGTCACATAATAATAATGGCAACGACAACAGTAATAATTTCACACAGTGTTTTGAGGTTTAAAAAGCATCCTCTATACATTATCTCTCACCCCAAAATGCTAGAAGCAGAGATGGCTACAGTCCCCATTCTATAGAAGGCTGAGAGAGGTGAAGGGATTTGTCTGAGAAACTAGTAAGTGTCCGAGGCAGGATTTGAACTCAAATCCCTCTGATTTCTAGTGCTTTGTCTCTTGAAGATTCTAACGATAGTTGCCAGGTGAGGTGTCCTGGCTTCGCCCACAGGCATCAGGTGCTATTGCACCATAGCACCTCCCCTGATCAAGCACCCCCTTTCTGAATGAAAAAGTCCATTTTTCAATTTCATGACCATTTGCAGAAAGCCAGAAGGCAGACGAAAAACGGCTCCCCTATCTCCAGTGAAACTGGAGACCTTCTGGTTTGTCTCACTTTTTATGGGCTACTCCTAGTACCAAACCCCACAGATGGACACCCAGTGAAAGCAGAGCAGACCATGAGCCAGCAAAATGAAGGCAGTATGGAGCCAGGAGACCCTGCCCCAGAGTGGGCTCAGCCAACAAGCGCTTTTCAAATATCTACTTCTGTGTAGAGTTTCAATATTTGTTCCTGGGTAGAGAGATTTTTTAATACCTACTTCTGTGTAAAGAGAGTTTAAATACCTACTTCTGTGTAGAGAGAGTTTAAATACCTATTTCTATGTAGAGGGAGTTTAAATATCTACTTCCATAGAGACATTTTAAATACCTACTTCTGTGTAGAGAGTTTAAATACCTACTTCTATATAGAGAGGTTTTTAATACCTACTTCTGTATAGAGTTTAAATACCTACTTCTGTATAGAGTTTAAGTACCTAGTTTTGTGTAGAGAGTTTAAATACCTACTTCTGTGTAGAGAGAGTTTAAATAACTAGTTCTGTGTAGAGAGAGTTTAAATACCTACTTCTGTGTAGAGAGAGTTTAAATACCTACTTCTGTGTAGAGAGAGTTTAAATAACTAGTTCTGTGTAGAGAGAGTTTAAATACCTACTTCTGTGTAGAGAGAGTTTAAATACCTACTTCTGTGTAGAGAGAGTTTAAATACCTACTTCTGTGTAGAGAGAGTTTAAATACCTACTTCTGTGTAAAGAGAGTTTAAATACCTACTTCTGTGTAGAGAGAGTTTAAATACCTACTTCTATGTAGAGAGTTTAAATATCTACTTCTGTGTAGAGAGAGTTTAAATAACTAGTTCTGTGTAGAGAGAGTTTAAATACCTACTTCTGTGTAGAGAGAGTTTAAATACCTACTTCTATGTAGAGAGTTTAAATATCTACTTCTGTGTAGAGAGAGTTTAAATAACTAGTTCTGTGTAGAGAGAGTTTAAATACCTACTTCTGTGTAGAGAGAGTTTAAATACCTACTTCTGTGTAGAGAGAGTTTAAATACCTACTTCTGTGTAGAGAGAGTTTAAATACCTACTTCTGTGTAGAGAGAGTTTAAATACCTACTTCTGTGTAGAGAGAGTTTAAATACCTACTTCTATGTAGAGAGTTTAAATATCTACTTCTGTGTAGAGAGAGTTTAAATAACTAGTTCTGTGTAGAGAGAGTTTAAATACCTACTTCTGTGTAGAGAGAGTTTAAATACTACTTCTGTGTAGAGAGTTTAAATACCTACTTCTGTGTAGAGAGAGTTTAAATAACTAGTTCTGTGTAGAGAGAGTTTAAATACCTACTTCTGTGTAGAGAGAGTTTAAATACCTACTTCTATGTAGAGAGTTTAAATATCTACTTCTGTGTAGAGAGAGTTTAAATAACTAGTTTTGTGTAGAGAGAGTTTAAATACCTACTTCTGTGTAGAGAGAGTTTAAATAACTAGTTCTGTGTAGAGAGAGTTTAAATACCTACTTCTGTGTAGAGACATTTTAAATACCTACTTCTGTGTAGAGAGTTTAAATACCTACTTCTATATAGAGAGGTTTTTAATACCTACTTCTGTGTAGAGAGTTTTTTAATACCTAATTCTGTATAGAGAGAGTTTAAATACCTGCTTCTGTGTACAATGGGTTTAAATACTTATTTCTGTGTAGAGAGAGTTTAAATACCTACTTCTCTTTAGAGACATTTTAAATACCTACTTCTGTGTAGAGAGATTATACAAAGGAGGCAGCACACTTCTAAGCCGAAGAGACCTCATAGGCTAATTTTTCAAACAATCCGTGAACATTTAAGTCCTGGCTGTGTGCAGAGCACTGTGCTAGGCACATCAATCAACAAACAAGCATTTACTGAGTACTGACTCTGTGCCAGGTGCTATGCTGAGCGCAAAGATGAAACAGTTCCTGCCTTCCTCATTTGGGGGGAGACAACATCATATATGAATAATGCAGAATAGCTATAAATAACTTTTAAAATTAGCTGTGATCAGATTCCTGACCTCATAATATTTCTGCTCCTGGCAAAGAAAAAAGACTGACTCACGAACGACACAAGGAGGAATGTCAACCAAAAACCTGACAAAGGCGTACGTAATTTCAGAGGAAGAAGAGACAGAAGAGGCTTCCTGGGGAGTCATCTCATCTCTCTAGGACTCAGTTTCTACAACTGTAAAGGGATGGGAAGATGGTGCTGGTATCTCCAATATCCTCTCCAACTCTGGCTATAATCCTAAAAGCCATGAAGGGTCTTTAGAGATGGAGCATGGAAATATGGGCAGGAATTAGACCTGGGTGAGCATGGAGGGAACCTAAAAGATGGAAAATCAGGAGAGCTCCTCAGGGAACACAACAAAATACATAAATGGAGGATTAAGAGACAGGCTGTCACCAGATAACGGAGGATCCAGAATGGCAGGACAAGGAGTTTGAACTTCAAGCGATGGGGGGCCATTGAAGTGCTTCTAGGGAAGGGGTGATCAGGGCTATGCAGATGGTAGGAGGATCCTGGAGGCAAGGGGAGCACTGAAAAGGTTTTAGTCACTGTCCATGTGGGAGGAAATGAGGGGTTGAGGTAGTGGTTGTTTTCTTGTTAGTATCTAGAAAGAATTAAGCACTCCAGAAAATACACCGGTCATGAGAAAAAGCCAACCAGCCTGTGAAGTTATGAGCTCCTCAGGCGTACAACGTCAGCACGACTCCGGAGCCCTCTCGCCCTCTTACACCACAGCAGTGCAAGCAGTTACCAAATCGTGCCGGTTCCACCTCCACAGCATCTCCCACGTCTGCCTATCAGCTCTGTTCTTACCAAGCTGCCTCTTCGATCAGACCTTGCCCATCTCACCCTGAGACCCTCAAGTTTGCCTCAAGTTTCTTACATCTCCAGTCCAACCTATAAATGGCAGCCAAAATTATTTTTCTTAAGAATAGAGCTGACTCTATCACTTTAATATTCAATCATCCCTAAGGGGATCCCTAGTGTCCCTAGGACAAACTCTAAATTACTCCAGTTAGCTTGTAAAGCTCTTCACAACTGGCCCCAGCCTCTCTCTCCATCACATTGGAACTCGGCGTGGTCTATTCAAGTTTTCCTTGTCATTGGTCCTCCTCCACAATGTTCCGTCACTCCTCTCGACGCCTTTACCGTGGCCCTCCTCTGTTTCTAAAAGTGTTTCTTTCTTTTCTCCACCTCACGGAGTCCTTGTCTTCCTTTAAGACCCAAGTCAAACCTTTACTTCTCCATGAATTGTTACCTATGTTTTAATTTTTTTTGTTACTGTATTTTAGTGGACTCTAGAAAAAAGAAGTAAAATACTTGAGGGGGGAAGAGGAGAAATAAGAGGAGAGAGTATAAGTTATAGAGGTAGAAAGGGGCCTTACAAATCAACAAGCCCAACCTTTTATAGATACAAAAAACAAAATTTTGAAAAGTAAAGCAATTCATCTAAGGTTACATGGCTAGATGGTGGCAGAGCCAGGCAATAATAAATTCTAATAATAATAATCTTATTTATATTATGTCTGAAGGTTTAAAGGGCATTTTATGTACATTATATTGTCTCTCCCCCCTCCTAAAAGAACTATACTCCTACCTAGGGCTTTCCTTCTTAATCTTGTATTTAACTTTTATCATTTTTAAATTTATTCAGCATAAATTTGCATTAATCCCTTTCATCTTCTCCATCAGAATATTGCTTCTTAGAAGGAGCGATTGGTTATTATTTGTACTTGCATCCCCAGTGTCTAGCAATACCGGGGACATGGTACCTGGCTGGTGGATGCTTGTTGCTTGGTTGATTAATAATTAGAGCTATCCAAAGTCGCCTCAAAAGGCTGGGGTACTTACCTCACTGGAGGACTTCAAACAAATTGGAAATGTTTTCATGGGAATTCTTTTTTGGATTTGGAGCAGACTAATTGGCTGCTGTGGTACCGTCAACATTTGAAATCTGGAGACGGTAGGATGGCCTCTCACTCATCCCACTTGAGATCCTTGTCAATTATTCCCCCAATTCTTAATGTTACTCATTTTTGTGTCTCCAAAGACCCTCCCAGACTCTCTAAGGAGGATGAAGGACAAGAACTGAAGCTAAAAATGAGGAATATTATAAGGAATTTAAATTTCATGACTGAACCCCACGGCAGCTAGCAGAAGACCTGGATCCTAGCTGCGATTCTGTCACAAAAATCATTTCTTAATGCTAGGCAAATGGCTCCCCCACTTCTTATCTCACTTTCCTCATCCGCCGTAAGAGAGACTCAGACCAAAAGAGTTTTAAGCACTTTTCCACCAGGAAGTGCTCATCAATCACTGAATCCATGTGGATTTATTACGTGCCTACTGTGTGCTGGGCTCCACACAGACACTAAGCATACAAGTCCAAAGAAGAAATGATCTCTACTCACAAAGAGATTACTTATTAAAGGAGGAAGGCAACAGATCTATATATAGATAGAGATATCTGCCATCCGTCTGTCTGTGTGTACCCCCATAACTTTGGTCTCATTTAAATATATTTTTATAAAGAGAAGCACAAGTCTTATCATTTGGGGGTATTATGGATGGGTGTGTGTGTGTGTGTGTGTGTGTGTGTGTGTGTATGTAACTACACGCAGAGTTAATAAATTCAAATATGTCAACAATAGTTAAAGGTAATCTGGGAGGGAGAGCACAAGGATCAGGAATGGCAGGAAAAGATTCCGTGGAAATCATTCCTAAGAAGAAGGAGGATTCTGTGAGGGAGCAGCGAGGTAGGAAGGGAAGGAAGGTAGTTCAGGGATAGGGAATGACTAGAATAAAGGTGTAGTCATGGCGAGGGAGTGCTGTGAGGGAGAAATGGAGAAAAGGCGAGTTTGCTGAGTGACAAGGTCAGAAGCCATATTGCAAAAGATTAATGAGCGAGTGAGAAAGAGGAAGGAGAGACAGCGGATTCTGTCATTTGATGGACCTAGGAAAGTTACCCTGTGGGGGGAAAATCTCTGCTGAAATTCTGATTTGACGAAATCAATCCTTGAGTCAGTCTTGGGCGGTAGAACTAGACCAGACTGGCAGTAAGGCTTGATCGCTACTCTTTCCCCTCATAACTGCGCCTCAGTTTATGCAGCTGTAAGATTAGGAAGCTGGGTCGTATTCCTCCTCGGACAGTTCCTGCTGGATGTTCTGAGGTTCCTGTCAGCTCCCCTACAGCCCAATGTCCTTCCCAGCTTCTACGTCGTGGCCATCTTCCCGTAGTTTTATCTTTAGAATCTTTTTATGTTGAAATGAGAAGGCTCCGTGTCCCTTTTTACAAAAAGGTATATTGAAAGTTGTTTCGTGGGATTCTTTTTAACAAATCTGAAGCGAAGTGAGTTTTACAGCTCAGACAAATTCTTTCAGACTCAGTGAAGGAATAAAAGGCCCCAGTTAGGTCGGCGCCATGTCTGCCAGCTTCCATCTCTGAAGGAAAGCCATTCCAGAAGTGATAAATTCCCCTGCATAGAGAGGCCATGAGCAAAGTGTCCTCGTAAACTTGTCCCACGGGCCGGCACTGACCTGAAAGGAGAGATTTAGAGCCTCGGGCCCTGTTTCCCTCTGTCTCCTCCACAGGCCTTTCATGCAAACACACACCCCGCTTCCCACCCGCTGCAGTCGCCATCAAACTGAGGTAAGAAGTACAAATGGCGCAGGGGGCTGGTTTGTAACTGATCTCAGAAAGCTCGTGCAATCCCAGGAGGCGGCGGGTACAGCGCAGGGGGTCCTGGCCCGGGAGCCAAGAGGTTTGGGCTTCCGATGCAAGATCACGGCGGGAACCAAAATGCTGACTGTCAAGCACAGCTGCAAAGACCCAATAGCGCCCTGACCTTGGGTAAATAACCTTGGATCTCTGAGCCTTAGTTTTCCTTACCTATATAATGGGACTAATACTTGTACAGCTTAGCTGAGAAGATCGTTTCAAGGAAACCCCTACATGAATTGTCAAGTGCTCAGTACAGAGGAGTTAGGATCGGGGCTGGCTTTGGAAATGGCTCACTGTGTGATCTGGGGCAAGCCGGTCCCTGCTGAAGACCTCACCACAGAGTGGGTGAGCTTCTGGTGAAAAAGGAGGGGTCTGCAGAAGATCATTATACACCTCAACAATAGCACTATATGGTGAGCAATTCTGATGGACGTGGCCCTTTTCAGCAATGAGATGAACCAAATCATCCCCAATAGAGCAGGAATGAACTGAACCAGCCACACCCAGCGAAAGAACTCCGGGAGATGACTAAGAACCATTACATAGAATTCCCAATCCCTCTACCTTGGTCCACCTGCATTTTTGATTTCCTTCACAGGCTAATTGTACACAATTTGTACAGCAAAATAACTATTAGGACATGTATACATATATTGTATTTAACATATACTTTAACATATTTAACATGTATTGGTCATCCTGCCATCTGGGGGAGGGGCTGGGGGGAAGGAGGGGGAAAAATTGGAACAAAAGGTTTTGCAAGGGGCAATGCTGAAAAATTACCCATGCATATAACTTGTAAATAAAAAGCTATAATAACAAAATGAAAAAGAAAAAGAAAAGAAAGAAAATGAGGGGTCTGAACTAGATGAATCTGAGCCTCTTCCTGTTTCAAATTATGTTAAACACGAATGACAGTTCCCCTACATCTCATTATTCCTCAGGGAAAACTCATCATCTCACTGCAGTCTGCCAATGAAAGGCGCATTTGGCCAATAGGATGAGAGAGCCAAAGTCAGTGTCAGAAGGGCCTGGATTCAAGTCCTGTCACTGACACGTACTGGCTGTTTTACCCTAAAGAAGTCATCTAAGGGCCAGGCAGCTAGGTGGCCCAGAGAATGGAGCACCAACCTTGAAGTCAGAAGGACCTGAATTCAAATCTGGTCTCAGACACTTAACACTTCCTAGATGTGCGACCCTAAGCAAGTCACTTAACCCCAATTGCCTCAGGGAAAAAAAAAGACATTTAATTCTCAATCGTTCAAACAACTCTCTCAGAAAGACACCAAGCGACTTGGGCACAGAGAATTACTCAGCGGAAGGATCTGACTTCTTTGGCAGATGAGAAGATCTATCAGCCCAAACTCTGAGTGCGGAATGAAGCATAGTGCTTTTTACTTCATTTGTGTGTGTTTGTGGGTGCATATGTGGGTGTGTTTGCAACATGGCTAATACGGAAGTGTTTCATGACTTCACATGTAGAATTAATATTCTACTTTGCATTCTCAAAGAGGAAGAGAAGAAGGGAGAAAATTTGAAATTCAAATTTTTAAATTAAATTAAAAAACTTGTTTACATGTAATTGAGAAATATTTAATCATATAGTTTTTTGGAGTTTTTTTAATGGGTCAAGTAAATTTTTGACTTGGAAGTCCAGGATAAATATTATTCTGGGTTGATTTAAGAACAAAGTCAAAGGAAATTAAGATAGAATTGACTTTACAATCATTCTTGAAATCTCTAGCACTAAGGATTGATCAAACCTACAGAGTAAGAGTCTTGGATACTCAATCAAATAGAATCACCTGATGAGTATATGTGTCTATATGTTTATATGTCCACATTCTTAATAATGTATGTACATATGACCTTTTATAAAATAGGTCTCATATATGAGAACACAAATGGAAAGAGAAAAAGAAGAATGAACATGTGCTGACAAAAGACTCATTCTGAGGGCAAAATAATAAACAGAAGCACTCTATTCTTGTAGAAAATTTCTGGATACCAGAGAATAGCCACATGATGGGAACTACCTATATCTAACGCTAAGTAACTGAAGTTTACTAATATGCTTTCTAACATGAATTTTTTTGAACTAGAAATTATCTTCTCCCCAAAAAATAAAATAAACAACAGCCCAACATTACAATAAAACTGGATGTCACTGAGAGGGGAAACACATTGAAAGGTCTTCCATCCAAGGCAATCCCAATAAAGTTTGGATAGAAAATGCCATCTACATCCAGAAAAACAACTATGGAGATTGAATGTAAATCACCACATGCTATGTTCACTTCTTTTTTTCTGTGTTTTTCTTCTTCCATGGTTTTTCCCTTTGGTACTGATTTTTCTGTCCCAACATGATTCATAAAGAAATATATATTAAGGAGGACAGAACCAAGAGGGGGACAGAGCAGACATGACTTTCTGTGACTTCCTCTGATCTTCTCTCAAATCAACAACAGATTAAGCCTCTAAACTGGTCTTGGAGTCACAGAATCCATAAGAACCCACAGAACCCACAACACATTTCTAGAAAAAGTTACCTTGGAAGAACTTCAGAAGAGGTCTGTTTCAATCAGGCAGGGGGACAGTCTGCCCAGCCCAGAGTACAGCACAGAGATACAGGGCAAGGAGCTGGGACAGGAGTCAGAGCACTGTAGCTTCCACACCCCTGGGAATCTTCTGTGAGTCTCTCAGGCTGTTCTGCCCTGGCTGCAAACAGGTGGTTTGGTAGATTTGCTGCTAAAGGCAAATTGTAAACCACTGAGTCCTGGAAGAATGCCGGACCTAGTCATGATTACTCAGCACCAGAAATCAATCAGCAGAACTGCCCCAGGGCAAATTAAAGCAGCCCTCACTCTTTTGCATTGAACAGACTTTAAGCCTTAAAAAAAAGTAAATAAAAAGCCAAAAAGACCTCTCATCATAGACACCTTTTATGGAGGGAGAGGAGAGCAGACCTCAAATCCTGAAGTTGCTAAAGGCAAAGCAACTCCAGATGGAGCCCCAGAGGGAGATATGAGCTAGTCCCCATTTCACAAGGCTTTCTTGAAAGATTGCATAAAGAATCTTAAAAGAGAGCTAGAAGAAAAATGGGGAAATGAAATGAGACAAATGAAAGAAGGAATGGAAAAAGCATATAATACCCTACAAAAGAGATATGAAAAAGACACCAATTCATTGAAAAACAAAATTTGTGAAATGGAAAAAGAAAGCAATGAACAAAACAATTGAATTGGGCCAATTACAAAAGGAGCTAAAAAAAGGTAACTGAAGAAAATAATACACTAAAAATTAGAATCGAACAAATGGATGTGAATGACTCAATAAGACTTCAAGAACCAAACAAAAACAAAAAAAATGAAAACATAGAAGAAAATATGAAATATCTCCTGGAAAAACAACTTTCCTGGAAAATAGATCTGGGAGAGATGATCTAAGGATTACTGGACTTCCTGAAAGCCATGATGAAAAAAAGAACCTAAACATTATCTTACAGGAAATCAGAAAAGAAAAGCACCCTGATTTTTTATTATCAGAAGAAAAAATAACCATCAAAAGAATTCATCAATCACCTCCTGAAAGAGATCCCAAAATTAAATCTGCAAGGAATATCGTGACTATATTTCAGAACTATCAAACCAAGGAAAAGATATTGCAAGCAGCCAGGAAGAAAAAATTTAAATACTGAGAAGCCACAATTAGGATTACCCAAAACCTAACAGCTTCTACAATACAGAATCAAAGGATCTGGAACAGATATTCCAAAGGATGAAACAGCAAATCATAAACACAATCAATAATTTCATCCAAAAGAATGACAATAATGAGACAATATACCAAAATTTGTGGGATGCAGCCAAAGCAGTTATAAGGGGAAATTTTATATCTCTAGATGCTTACTTGAATAAAATAAAGAAAGAGAAGATCAATGAACTGGGCTTACAACTAAAAAAGCTAGAAAAAGAACAAATTAAAAACCCCCGATTAAATACCAAATTTGAAATTCTGAAAATAAAAGGGGAGATTAATAAAATTGAAAATATGAAAATTATTGAATTAATAAATAAAACTGAGTTGGTTTATGAAAAAAAACAAAATAGATAAATCTTTAGTTAATTTGATTAGAAAAAAGAAAAGAAGAAAATCAAATTGTTACTTTCAAAAATGAAAAGGGAAAACTTTTCACCAATGAAGAGGAAACTAGAGCAATAATTTGGAGTTACTTTGCCTAACTCTATGCCAACAAATTTGATAATCTAAATGAAATGGAGTAATATCTACAAAAATATAGATTGGCCAAGTTAACAGAAGAGGAAATAAATTATTTAAATAGTCCCATTTTAGAAAAAGAAACAGAAGAAGCTATTAATTAACTCCCTAAGAAAAAATCCCCAGGACCAGATGGATTTATATGTGAATTTTATCAAACATTCAAAGAACAATTAATCCCAATATTATATAAGCTATTTGAAAAAATAGGGAAAGAAGGGGTTCTACCAAATTCCTTTTATGACACCGATATAGTGCTGATAGCTAAACCAGGTAGGGTGAAAACAGAGAAAGAAACTTATAGACCAATCTCCCTAATGAATATTGGTGCAAAAATCTTAAATAAAATATTAGCAAAGAGATTACAGAAAATCATACCCAGGATATTATACTATGACCAACTAGGATTTAAAGCAAGAATGCAGGGCTGGTTCAATATTAGGAAAACTATCAGCAAAATAAAACTATATCAATAACCAAACTAACAAATCATATGGTTATCTCAATAGATGCAGAAAAAGCATTTGATAAATTTCAACACTCATTCCTATTAAAAACACTAGAGAGTATAGGGATAAATGGGCTTTTCCTTAAAATGATCAGTAGCATCTATTTAAAACTATCAACAAGTATCATATGTAATGGGGACAAACTAGAACCATTCTCAATAAGATCAGGAGTGAAACAAGGCTGCCCACTATCCCCATTACTATTAAATATTGTATTAGAAATGTCAGCTTTGGCAATAAGAGAAGAAAAAGAGATTAAAGGAATTAGAGTAGATAATGAGGAAACCAAATTATCACTCTTTTTGCAGATGATATGATGGTATACTTAGAGAACCCCAGAGAATCTACTAAAAAGCTATTAGAATTAATTCCCAACTTTATCAAAGTTGCAGGATACAAAATAAATCCACACAAATCATAAGCATTTTTATACATTACTAACAAAATCCAACAGCAAGAGATACAAAGAGAAATTCCATTTAAAACAACTATCAATAGGATAAAATATCTAGGAATCCATCTACCAAGGGAAAGTCAGGAACTATATGTGCAAAACTATAAAACACTTTCCACACAAATAAAGTCAGATCTAAGCAATTTGAAAAATATCAAGTGCTCTTGGATAGGTCCAGCAAATATGAAAAAGATGATAATACTACCTAAACTAACCAATCAGACTCCCAAAAAACTATTTTAATGACCTAGAAAAAATAAGGCCAAAATTCATCTGGAAAAATAAAAGGACAAGAATTTCAAGAGAATTGAAAAAAAAAAAAAAAAAGCAAACGAAGGTGGCCTAGCTATACTTGATCTAAAACTATATTATAAAGCAGCGATCATCAAAAACATGTGGTACTGACTAAGAAATAGAGCAGTTGATCACTGGAATAGGTTAGATTTACAGGACATTATAGTATTAACAACTATTGAGAATATATCCAAAGAGTTTTTGTTTATATAGGTTACATAACAGATATTTAACATAAATAGAAAAAAACTGATTTTGAATTTGTAGACCCTCTGAAAGGATTTCAGAGACCCTTCAGGATTCACTGCACCACTGCTCTAGTAGAGCCAATCCTACCATTTCTGCTTTGATAATGTCTCTTATCTACGTACCTTTCTGTTCATTGCCATAGTCAATGCCCTGGTAGAGACCTTCACTGTCTCTCACCCGGACTACCTTCTGATAGCATCTCTCATCTACATCCCTCTCTCTCATAATCAGTGCCCTGGTAGAGACCCTCACCGTCTCTCATCTGGACTGCCTTCTAGTTATTATTCCCCCTGCTTCCATGTGTCCCCACTTTAACTCATCCCCCATTCAGCTGCCAGAACAGTCTGTCAGACCATGTTACCCCCATAATTGATACATTTCAATGAGACCTATCCCCTTGAGACTCTCTAGCACTGAGGAAATTGGAAAGGCTGTGAGGTTTCAGAGTTTCAGGGTACGACAGAATCGGCAGACTCTATATCAACGGTCCCAGGTAACGATAAAAAGCAGTAATGGGGGAGGAAGGTCAGGCAGCATTCCCCGACTTCCTGTCTCTTCCTCCATCACGGCAGTGACTCAAACACCTGTGTCTCTCTCTCTTTATGAAAGTAGGATCAGAGAAGAAAGAAGGGAAGAATTTTGTAAGGTGTAAGGTATGTTCACCCATACCACTTCTCTATTTAAATAAAAACCACTTACTCAAAGCAGCTCAATCACAAAGTGAGTTCACTCGATTTTCAGTCCAGTCCAACCCTTGCTGACCCCGCGTGGGGTTTTCTTGGCCGAGATACTGGCGTGGTCCGCCATTTCCTTCTCCAGCCCATTTGGCAGACGAGGAAACTGAGACAAAGAAACGACCTGCCCAGAGTCATACAGCTAGTAAAGGCAACGTTTGAACTCAGGCTCTCCTACGTCCACACTGGGCCCTCTATCCTCTGCACCATCAAGCTGCCCTTCAATGGACAAACACAAGGGAATTAGCTCTGTTTGGTCAACAGACTAACTTATTAGAATAAGAAAACTTATTCTCACTTCTCAATTATGTTCATTTTTAAGGGCACAGAACTTGTTCCTTTTCATTACCAGTTATTCCACCCTGACAGACTCCTTATCAGGGCACTGGAACACACTGATCAGACATAACAAGCCGACCACCTCTCCCATCTTATCAGGGTTGCGCCCTCTGCCCAGAGGATGGGGATCTGTAGATGGAAGGCACAATCCACCTGTGCGTTGTACAGATGAGGCCCCGGGAGGTCCAGCCATCACGCAGGTAATGAGCACAGGAGGTGGGACTCGAACCCAAACCCAGCAATGTTCTTTCTGATTTAGAAGAAATCGGGCTGGACCGCCCCAATCCCAAGCTCTCTCCGGCCGCCATGCTCCTGCACCTGACTCTCACTGCCAGGAGGGGACCCCTCATCCCACCCAAGGATCTCATGCTCAATGCCAGCCTCCCCGCTGGGGAGCACCCCGACCGCGCGTCCTCCTTCCCTCCACGTGGACCGTGCCCCTTGGCGTCCGCACAGCTCCCCCCAGATCAAAGCCGGCGCCCAGCGTGGAACCTCGGAGCCCAGGGCGGCCGCAGGATCGAATTTCCTAAAAGTATTAAATTTATGTCTTTTTTCCCCTAAGAGCGTCACGGGAGGGGCCTTGGCGGTTGTGGCTCCCTCATCTTGAAATAGATACAAAGTCATTTCCTCCGTTTCTGGTTGTCAGCCTGGCTCCCATTTGTTCCCCCAGGAGCTGGCAGAATTTCAATGACTCTAAAATTAATTCGGAGGGCGAAAGTTTGTGAAGGACCTAGAATTGCCGGGCTTTGCTGTGGTCTCAAGGTCAGGGCACAGGATGAAAGGTCAGAAGAGCAGAGGGGAGCTCCCAGCCCCCCATTCGTCCCCCGGTCAGGAGCTGTCAATAGGAGAGCAAAGGTGCTCACTGGCCGTCACCCTAAACAAGAGCGGCAGGTCGGGAAAATAAAATAAATGAACATATTTGTCATAAGCACAGCTAATTTCTAGAGAGACAAGGGGGACGGCTGCCTTTATGGGATTTTAGACATGGAGAAGACATTCTACACTCTCTCTTTATCTTTCTCTCTGTGTCTCTTGTTCTCTGTCTTTCTCTATCTCTCATTCTATTTCTTTCTCTTGTTCTCTCATTCTCTATCTTTCTGTCTCTATCTCTCCGTTTCTCATTCTATCTTTCTATCTCTCTGTCTCTGCGTGTGTGTCTCTCATTCTCTGTCTTTCTATCTCTGTGTCTCTCCTTTTCTCTCTTTCTCTCTTCCTCTGTTTCTCATTCTCTCGCTATCTTTATCTCTCTGTCTCTCCTTTTCTCTCTATCTTTCTATCTCTCTGTCTCTCTGTGTGTCTCTCATTCTCTGTCTTTCTATCTCTGTCTCTCATTTTCTCTCTGTCTTTCTATCTCTCTGTGTGTCTCTCATTCTCTGTCTCTCTGTCTCTCCTTTTCTCTTTCTAGCTCTGTCTCAGCATGTGTGTCTCTCATTCTCTGTCTTTCTATTTCTCTGTCTCTCATTTTCTCTCTGTCTTTCTATCTCTCTGTCTCTCTGTGTGTCTCTCATTCTCTGTCTCTCTGTCTCTCCTTTTCTCTTTCTATCTCTGTCTCAGCGTGTGTGTCTCTCATTCTCTGTCTATTTCTCTGTCTCTCATTTTCTTTCCATCTCTCTGCCTCTGCCCTCATTCTCTCTGTCTCTACCTGTCTGCCTCTCTCTCACACACACACACAAGCTCCTGGGCACCCTCTCACCGTCCCCTCCCGAAGCCGTTTCCGCCCGTCCTACGCTCTGAGAGTCGGCTTCCCCGCGGCACACCCAGCAGCAGCGGAGGGCAGGGCTGGGGTCCCGGGTCCGGCCCCTCCGGGACACCTTGGACACTTCTGGCACTTGCTCCGGCTCCCTTTCCATCCTGAGCTCCGGGCCGCCGTCACTGGCTAACTAGGCAACGCCAGACAATTCAGGTCAGGCTAACACTTAATTTCGCTGTGCCGAGAACCAGGCAGGGCAGCCTACTGCCTACAATCTGTCGGTCTTTATTAAGCGCCTCCTGTGTGCAAAACCCTCTGCGGCCGTTGGGTGCAAAGAATGACCGGGTCCCTATTCCCCAAGAGCTTCTTTGTGATGGGAGGATAGCAAACGAAAACCAAAATGTCTGGAACGCCGAAAAGTGCGTAAGTATGAATATCTACAAAACATAAACACAACAGACACCAAAATCAGGAACGGTTCCCGCAGAAGACGGTGCCTGAGGTTATCCCGGAGGCCTCCCTGAGTGGCCGCGAGGAAGGCACCGAGGGCCGGCCAAAGCAGAGCCAAAGGGCCGGCAGAGGGAGGCCGTGAGCGAGTGCAGCAGGATGAATGATGTCCACATGGGCAGGCGGGGGCCACGTTGTTTAGGTTTTGTGCCGGAGATAACGGAGTCATTGGGGTTCACTAAGTAGGGGAGTCACACGTTCTTAATGAAAATGACTTTGGCCACAAAGTGTTGGGTGGATTTAAGAAGGAAGAGGCCGGGAGCCTGGAGAGGAGGCTGTGATACAGAGGAGAGGCCAGAAGAGGTTGAATAAGTTCAAACCACAATTGAACATACCCTGCCTCTCAGCTTAATTCCTCGCCCTTTTTCCCTCTATACTCAAGTCAAATCAGATTCCCTCCTCCCAGAAACAAGCCCTGAGCTTGGCCCGCGCCGAGGCCGTCTCTGCCTAAACGGTCCTTCCTCCCTCTCAAACCACTGAATTCTTTCTCATTTTTCAGCTATCACCTCTCGCGGGCACCTGTCCCTGTTCCTAAAGCCCTTTCCCCTCTGACCTCACATGGAGCTTTGTTTCATTTCTCCCAGATAAAATTATCGTGGGACTTTGTACACGACACTTAATGTTCTTCTGGATTTCCTGCTCCTGGAGAGCTGACCCTAGGAAGGCAGCCTCCGGTCCAACCTAACCAGTGACTAGAATAGCTCTCTGCAGATGATGAGGGGCTGTAAATGACAGAGAAAATTGTCTTTTTTCCTATCACCCAAATCTTGAACACGGGGCCAAGACAAACAGATCTGTGCTTTAGAGACCGTTTTAGCAGCGTGAGGCTCAGACCGGAGGAAGACCAAGCAGGAGGCCACTGGGACAGTCCAGGGAAGGCGCGACGAGAGTCCAAGTCAGGGTGTGTGACTGGAGGAACGAGAGGGGTGGCGGACGGGCGGTGGGCGAGCTGGGGAACTGACTGGCCGTGTGGGCTGAGGGTGGCCGAGCTCTTATGGATTCGTGTACCAAGTAAACCCACTCGGCTGGGCTAAAGTATAAACCAGGCAGCCAAATGCAGGAGGGGATGGAAGGCGTGGGAGTCCCTGCTTATATCGTTTTCCCACACTCAGGGCACAAATATGTATTCAAGAACATTCAAAATGCGGGTGGCAACGGAGCCACCGGCCCTTAGCTGTTGCGAGGTCAGTGTAATGTACTGGAAAGCACCCATTACGATGGGTTTTCATGCAGAGTGTGAGCAAATTGGTTCCGTCCTATCCATAAACCCTCATTTCTGTATGTATACGCTCCCTTCTTTCAAGGTTCCGTTCCTCCAGGTGCACCTGCTCCACAAAGTCTTCCTTATGGCCCAAGAAGAAAGTGATTTCTCTTCTCTCATTTCCAATTGTATATTTTCTTGGCCTCCTCGGTCTCCTTTACTGGTTCATCATTTACACGAGGTCTCCTAACTGGGGGTGTTCTCCAAGGTTCTGTCCTAGCCCCGTTTGTGTAAATTGGGAAACTCATCAACTCGCTAAGGCTTCATCTTCATCCCTGTGCCTGTGACTTACAAAACTGCGTACATATACAGCCCCACATCACAACTGCCTACTGGACGGCTCCAACGGATGCCCTGGAGACGGTTTTTACCGACCCCCTTATCTTTCTCCCAAAATCTCCCCCTTCCAATTTTCCCTTTTCTGCCCAAAGCACCGCCGTCCTTTCAGTGTGTCGGTTTTATAATCCCGACGTTATGCTGGGCGCTCACCGTCCCTCAGCCCGCAGCAAGGGTCCTTTCGGGCACCTCGCACAGCCACCGCCTCAGTTCAGAACTTTACACGCTTGTCTAGGTCGTCACAACGGCCTCTTAATTAGCCTCCCTGCCCCAAGTCTCTCCCTATTCCAGGTCATCCTAGCCGCTGCTACCAAAATCATTTCCCCTAAGATCACGTATCCATGGGAACTGCTAGAGAAGGAAGAAGAGATGAAGATTATGGCCGGAGCTCAATGGTCTGGAAATGGTGGCAAGGAAGCCGGGCGGAAGTCCTGACCAAGACAAGGTGAAAGTTTTCCTCTCGGAGCCCAGAATGATTCCAAGGGCAGAGTGCGAGGCTCCTGCGGGATGGGAACAGCTGAACAATAGGCAAAGTCCTTTAGAAATGATAGAACATGATGGGGAAATGTGCCCGGGGAACACGTGTATAAGGAATTCTTATTCCTTATTCTACGCTAACAATATTCTGGAATTCTTCTTCCTTATTATACAATAGGATATATAACTCCCTGATGTTCTCTGCTGGTTTGTGGGTATTACTGTATCTGTCCCACAGCCATATCTGGAACGGGATTATTTGCTCGGCCGGGATTTTCTCATCCCCTGCGGTACTCCTGTCAGCCGCTAGTATCCCTCCTGGAAAGCTTCCTCGGGATTATCTGCCATCCGCAGCTAATCTTCAACTGCACTGCAGCTGGGGCTCCCCCTCCGCAGAAAGGAACCTTGGCCCCGGACCGCTCAGTTCCGCCCTTTTTGGGAGGCAGACCCACAGCCACGCTGGCCAATCGGTATTAAGATGCTCTCCAGCATTGCAAAATCTGTCTTTAATCTTTCTCTTTCCGCTTTGATCTCTATTCCTACCTCACAGGATTATCATGGGGATCAAATGAGACTGTTTATAAATGCAAATTGATATATAAACACCTGCTTCGTTATTACCTTGATGAAATATTAATGACCAAGTGCAGACTGCATCGACAGAAAACTAAAATGATGCAACCTTTACCAACCTGGGGGTCGTTTGGGGAAAGCAAGAGGTGAACTTTGTTTAAGCAGATCTGATGGGCTGATTAGGAGCGGGGGTGCGTGAGGGACCATTTGTTTTCTTCTGCGGGAGACCCCGTAAGCAGCTTATCAAACACATGTTTACAAATCGGGAAGCAGATCGACTGTAAAATATGAGCCCCGTCCAACAGACAAGCCATTTGCCCCGAATGTTAGTTTAGACTTGACTCCTTTGCTTCGACAGTAGGCAGATAAAGCAAGCCATCAGATTGATGAGGAGAATGGCAGATGGCTCCCAGAGTTTCCATTAAGCAGTTAAACACTGGCTTGCTGGGCTTTACCATGCGCTGGCCTCGAGCCAGAAATCACACTTCATTTTTTCCTAGATGGTCATCAAATACCTCCCCCAAGTCCTGTAAGATGAGCCAGTTCTTGCTTATTCTGCAAATCCAAATAATACCGAGGGGGATTGGGGGGGTTCTGCTATGATCCCCCATCCATCGGGCCCATCGCGGCCGGCTGGGGGGCAGTGCGGAACAGTGATAACGTGGGGGACTCGGGAACTCCTGGGTTCCCCGTCCGCCTTCCCTACGAACTGCCTCCCTCGGCCTTTGTTTTCTGTACTAAGACACGACTCAGAGAAGATCAGACCAATTTGCCTCAGATGCTCTTTTTAAAGAGCCAAGGGGACAGTCGGGATGCGCCTCCTTGTTAGAACCGACCGTAGGACCCGGGAGAGCCTGGCCAGACCGCCCAGCATGGCGCGCCCTCCTCGGAGAAGGGCTCCGCGATCGGCCCAGGGGAAAGGCGAGCCGCTCAGAGCTGGAGCCCGCCCCAGATGGGACCGTGTGGGTCCGACGGGGCAGCGCGCGCCGGGCTCAGCTGGACCCTAACAACTGAGGCCATGTTGTCCTCTCGGAGAACGAAGGACAGCAAGCCGCCTCACACTAAAAGTCCAGCAAAGAGCCGTAAGCGGCCGGGAACAACCTCTTCCCCCATCCCAGGAGCCTCGGTCCCTTCTAGCTAAAAGGGGGCTGCAGTCTGTCCTCGGTTCTCAGAGGACCACCACAGGGGGCGGGGAGGCCGTGACACACAAGCGAGGTGGGCTAAGTGACGGAGGGCTGGGCAGGGTCGCCCGCCTCCCCTTCCCCTCCAGAGCCTCCGGGTCCGGTGGCCAGAGATAAGCCAGGCCCCGGATGCAGGGGCAGACCTCGGCCTGTCTGACTGAGGTTGCACCCATTCAGTGATGAAGGCTGGGTAACAACTGAGGCAGAGAATCTCCTCTTTCATCAAATCCAAGAGTCTAAGTCAATGAAGGAATGAATGTGGGGGAGAGACCTCTGGCCAAAATCTGAGTCCCTCGGGACCCAAACAAGGATCGAGTGGGGCTCGGTCTGGGACCTCCCGGTGGCCCGTGAGACTCAGACGGGACTGTCAAAGCTATCACAGTCCCTCTCCAAGCTCCTTTATCCATCATTTAGTCAATACGCAAAGCTCCCCAGCACCAGCCGAGAGCATCCCAGGCGCTCTCCTTCTGTTCCGCTGGGGGGAGGCCCCTCTGCTCGTCAGGGAGAACCACCGACAACGTGAGGTCGCCGAGGCTCTCTGCTTCTTAACCCTCCTTGTCCGTTCCTGCCGCCGGCCCCCAACCTTCTCCGCTCTTCCCTCCGCGCTGAAATTCTGAAGCTCCCTGACCTCCCAGAGAGCCTCCCTCCAAGCCACTTCGCCCTGATTTTCTACTGCTTCTTGAGATCCTTAAACCTGGAGGCTGATGAGAAGAAAAACAAATCCGGCTGCTTTCCTGTAAGATATCCAAAGCGGAGAAATGATGAAAGATGACCAAGAAAGTCAAGCAGTTGGTTCCTCTCTGCTTCCACGGATGTGGTGTCCTGGATTCCTCAGCTCCCAAGGCAGACATAATCCTTGAACCTCAGTTTTGCCATCTGTGAAATGGGGATATTTATACCACCTACCTTACAGGGATGTTGTGAAGAAACATCATAGAAATACAAGTTATTATCCTCAAGTTGTATTCTTTTTTCCTCTACATATTAACCACTATTTCTTCTTATTTTTTCTTGTTTGTAAATTGCATACATTAATTCTCCACAAAATTCTCCTTTAGTGTTTCACTCTGGCTTGGAAGTAGACTTGGGCTCTCAAAGGTGTTGCCCCAGAACCCAGAGGAGAGCAGGTTCTATCAGAATGGAGAGGTTCAGACCTACGGAGTCTGCTGGCTAAGTACAGGATCCCATTATCAGATGTCTAGCCAGCAGGCCATAAATAATTTCAGCCACAGCAACTTATGGACCCTGTCCCCCGGGAGAGAGACTACCATTTTTTCACCAGAGAGAACCAATGAGATTGTATGCTGAAATTTCACGCTCTTAAAGATGGAACTTGGGCTGTCCAAAGCCCCCCAATGGGTGAAGCGTTTGTCTCTCCTGACCCCATGAGCAAATCCCCCAGGTCTCACTGCATTGGTTAATGCTAAACTTGGCTTTTTGGTACCTAAGAAATTAAGCTCATACATCCTTTGGAAGGCAAACACACTTTCATTTGTTAACCGCTATAATCAAAGGAGAAATTCTCACTTAAGCCAAAAAACTGTTTTTATTCAAACCTGATTTCGCCAGCGTAGGGAACTCCCAGGGAGGGAACTCCCTTTGCCAATGCAAGTCAGCAAGAGTCCTCCAATTTATAATCTGAATGAGTTGGCTGAACTACAGAGGGGTTAAGCAATTTGCTCAGGGTCACCCGGCCAATATACATCAGAGACAGAACGTGGCACTTCGGGGTCCAATTCTGCTTACTATAACACACCACACCAGCAAGTAGCTTTGAGAACCGGCGTATAAAATAAAGCCCAATTCACGATTCTGTTGACTGGCCTTCGGTTGCTGTGTCCATTAGCCGGAGTCCAACCTTAAGTCAAAACATAACAGTGTGAGCATCCATTTTACATCCTGCATACATTTCTGAGAGTGCTGCTCTTGTCACTTTCTCATGACTTATGGTGCTTCGTATGCTCACACATTAACCGAAGTGCTTAACAGACCGATTAAACGACATTAATCATTCTAATCCCTGATGGAGATAACAGAAATATTAGGAAAGAGAAATGTGAAAACAGTTCAAGTGAGGTGTAATTTGTTAGGGACCCAAGAAATGATCCACTTTATCACAGCAAGGAATTTTATTTGACATACGCATACTTTATCATTACAAACACATTTAAAACATGAGTTTACATTATTCTTATCCATAAAATTCAAATAATTTTTTGTCAGCAAAGCTTGCAAAAAAAATTCTGTGTTCTCAAGTATTTTCTCTAGAACTAAATATGGTCTTAATATAGTGTATGAGCAAGCAGCGGATCTCTATCTTCTCTTTCCAAATGGTTTCTCCAAAAAGGATACACAGAAAATAAACCAGAAGGGATTCCTTTTTCCATTTTATCCTAGTCTAGGGGAAAAATAAGGTTGCTCTCAGCTGGCTGTTTTTCAGTCTGGTCAGCCCTTTGCCTCATCTCTCTGCCCTCCAAATCTCCAGGCAAACAATTAGTTGGTTGACAATCTGCTACTTGAAGAAAAAAGAAAAAAGAAGATTCTAGGGAATCTCCAAAAGGTATAAAAGAAGATCAGAAGAATAAAGGGGAGAGTGGTAGGGGAAGAATTCAAGGAGCCTTTGGAAAGCTGAGATTTGAAGACAGTGTGGTCTAGAAGAGCTTTGGCTCTTGTGTTAGAGGAACAAGCTCTTGTTTGATTCTAATTGTGGTTCTGCAATATTTGATTTTTTTGTTGTTGTTGCTCATATTTTCTTCTTAACCTGTAAGTTTTGGAATTTGACAATGATGTTCCTGTAGATTATCATGCTGGAATCTCTTTTAGGTAGTGAGCAGTGAATTTTTTTTCTATTTCTATTTTCCTCTCTTGTCCTAAAACTTCAGGGCAATTTTGTTTCTTGTATTACTGTATCGATTCTTTTTTTTTTTTTTTTTTTATCCTAGCTTTTGGGTAATCTTATTAGTCTCATGTTTTCTTGATTTCTTCTTCACATCAGTTGCCTTTCTTATGAGATGTTTCACACTCTCTTCTGCTTTTATCTTTTGTATTGTTTTATTATTTCTCAATCTCTAATAATATTGGCTTCCCCTCATCCAATTCTAGTTTTCAGGGCGTTATTTTCTTCCTTGAGATTCTGGATCTCCTTTTCTAGTTAGTTAACTTTATTTTTATAATTTTCTTGGTTTTCTTCGATTACCTTTTTTCCCCTTAACCTCTCTGATTTTTAAAGTCTTTTTAGAGCTCTTCTAAAAATTCTTTTGGGGTGATCATTTGTCATTTCTCTTTAAGATTGAAGAATATTTTGAGGGTTTTTTTTTTTGATTCAGTATCCTTCTCTGAAGATGAACCCACCTTCTCTATTCATAGTATCCATGGTTGGGTCTTTCTCTTTGCTTGCTCATTTGGTTTTTTGTTTTGTTTTGATTTGATTTTTAAGAGCTTGTTACTATAATCCTTCTGTTATTTTTTTGAGCTTTGTCCTGAGCCCAACCTCTGTACTCCTTCCCCCCTCCAAGCCACAGGCACACTCTGCTGGAAATGTTCTTGTTCTCGGAAGACAGTCTGGTGGCTATATCGTTCAGTTCTCCCCTCTGGCCTGGAAGCAAAATCAAAACCTCCCCCTTCTGTTAAGTGCCCACAGAAGCATCATCCCCCTGCTTCTGCACTTAATACGTATTTTGGTTCCTTCTCTTTACTATATTACCTCATATGTCTGGGTTTTCTTTTTTTTTTCGGTAAATATGATATAATTTATAGACTTTACTATTTCCTTTTCTGATAATTGGGGAAATTTTTAAATATAATCCTAGTCAAAAAAAACTACAGCAATATTTACAAAAATTATTCATTATTATCAAGTTGATGCAAAAATAAATCAATGTTATAAAAAAGGCATATTTAATCATATGAAAATAAAAAGTAACCAAAAAATCATAAGTGCAAAATAAAGCCTTTGTCAAAATATATTGTTCATATGTACTAAAAATATGCTTGGGATCAGGAGGATCTGCGTTCATATTCAGTTTCAGACATTTACCAGCAGCATGAGCCTGGGTAAGTCACTTAAGCTCTGCTTGCCTTAGTTTTCTCATTAGTAAAATAGAAATATAACAGCATCTACCTTCCAACACTGTTGTGAGAACAAAATGAGATAAATTTGTAGAGCTCTATATCAGTGCTATGTTAAACTCTGGCCACCGTTATTATTTTTACCATCATTAAAAACCCCAGTTTTTTAGGTAGCCCCTCATCAGCAAGAGGGCTGCTTAGAAGTAAGTTTTCTTAGTTATCAGGACTGAACTGAAAGATGCTAAGAGACTAGAAGCCCAGGAACCTAGGGTTCCTGAGAAGAGAAGCCTGGAGAGGTAAGGCGGCCCATCACAAAGGCACCAGTGGTCTTTCCTGGCTCACTGACCGGCTTAAGGAGCATGGACACTATTTTGCTGTTTTCCTGCTCTCCCAGCCTCTTGACAGATCATGCTTCCTCCCCCTCAGATTCTCTTTCCAAAGCTACCCCATGTTCCCCGATAACATAGTCCAGGTTATCAATCTACTTTCAACCCTTTTAACCTACCTAGAGATGGGAGCTGTTCCTTGTCACTCATAAACACAGAGCATCCTCCTGGTGGTTCTACACGTCCAGCATCCTCTGACCCTGCTGGTCATCCTCAGGACTGACCCTCCTCGAAAACTGCTCTTTGGCTCAGGTGCTGCCATCAAAACTTTCAACATCTTTCGATCATTTATTATGCTTTTACTATGTGTTAGTCACTTGTTCCCAGAAAAACAAAAAATTATGCAGGATTTAGTGTATTGTGTGAGTAGGAAAAAAAAGAAACCAAACATAAATCCATTATTTTCTCCCCTTTCTAAAATAAGAAGATCTAAAAGAAAATCCCAAGGAGAGACATTCCACTATGAAGATCACTGAAGACTGGAGGAAAAATTCTCTTTTCCATTTTTAAATTTCATTTCAATTATTAAGTTCCATGTAATTACTTCAGTGACTGACTTCGAAGGGCCTTGGCAAACTCTCTTCTGGAATAATCAGGCAATCCCAGGAGTAGCTCTTTGAACAACGCCAAAAACCACTGGAAAGTGGTTCGCCATCCATAATAAAGGGTGCACTTCGAAGATGGTTTACGATAACTAGCTCTTGTTGAAAACCTTTGTATTTTTCAAAGTTCATTCAGCAACAGAAGTAACCACAATAAGTATCTGAAATTTCAGAGCATGTTTCTTTGAAGGGCAAAATGCCTAAAACTGGATGGGAAAGACTTATAATTTTTTAAATTAAAAAGAGGTAAAGTCTAAATAAAATAAGCCCAACTCTACAGTTTTTGTTTCAAAAACAAAATGAGACATAAGAGAGAAAATTGTAATATGGAATTTAGAAATCTGCTCCATGTATAAGTATACATATGCATATGGATATAGAAAATTCCCTTTAGCTGTCCTACTGTCAGCTACTGTCTTGGTTGGTCATAATACTCCACCTATCCTTTCCTCCTTACCACACATGCACAAACTGTAATATAGTCATTTCTGAATCTCAAGGATCAAGTTATTATCCACCCTTTCAGTACAGCATGGTGTGTTTGTTAGGCGAGTCAAGAAGTGTAAGTCAAACTCCAATAAGCCAATGGGAACAGAGAGAATGAAAAAACACATGAAATGGCAGAAAATACTGCTCTTCTGGAACCTAACGTCACTAGTGTCTCAACAATTCACCTTAGTTCAACAAACATTTTTAAGTGGAGGCTACAGGCCGAATACCGTGCTTGGTGCTAGAGACCTAAAAATGATACACTTTTTGCTTTTAAAAAGTTTATGGCCTAATAAATAGTTAACATTCATCCAAAAGTAAATGTGCATACGGCTATAAATAAAAATAAGAAACAAAAGGATAAGGGTAAAGGTTTAGGCAAAGTATATCTGAGAATCCGAGGAGGCTGAGATCACTCTTGGCTGGAAAAGATCAGAGGAGAGGAGACTTCGGGAAGGCCTTTGGATATTTAAAAATGTTTGCCTATAAAACAGAAGCAGAGTGGACAGCAGAATGGATTGGAAGCCAGGATCCAAGACACTGTTTACAAAAGACACACTTGAAACAAAGACAGCAGAGTTAAGATGAAGGGTTGGAGAAGGATCTAATATGCTTCAGCTGAAGTTAAAAAAAAAAAAAAAGGCAATGGGAGCAATCATGATCTCAGACAAAGCAAAACCAAAAAGAGACTTCATTAAAAGCAAAAAGTCAGGGAAACTAGATTTTGAGAAAATGTATCATAAACAATGAAGTAATCCCAAAAAAATATGTTACAGCAAGGTTTTTTTTCTGATAAAGACCTCTTTTCTTACATATCTACATAGGGAATTGAGTCAAATTTATAAAAATAAGAGCCATTCCCCAATCGATAAATTGCCAAGGGATATGAAGAAGCAGATGGCAGAAAAAGAAATCAAAGTAATCTATCATCACATAAAAATGCTCCCAATCCACCACTGATTAGACAAAGGCAAACTAAAACAACTCTCGAGGTATCACTTCACGCCTCTCAGAAATGACAAATATTGGAAGGAATGAGGAAAAATAAGTACACTAATGAATCGTTGGTAGGGCTGTGAAGTAGTCTAACCATTCTGGAGAACAACGAGAACAATACCCAAAGGGTAGAGTATTGATTCAGCAATACCACTACTAGGTCTGAATCTCAAAGACAAAAAGGAAAAAGCCCTATAACAAAAAAAAAAAAAAATAGCAACTTTTTGGGGTGGCAAAGAATTGGAAAGTGAGGAATGGTTGAACAAATTGTGGCACATAATCATGGTGGGATATCATTGTGCTACAGGAAATGATAAGGGGGCGTAGATCCAGAAAATCATGGGATGACAAGACCAAATGAACTGACACAAAATGAAATGAGCAGAACTAGGAAACAATCTTACACAATAACAGCAATATTGTAATGATAATAAACTGTAAAGACGTAAGTACTCTGATCAAGACAATGATCTAAAGCCATTCCAAAGGACTCATGATGAAAAATGCTATCCACCTCCAGAGAAAGAACCGATGAACTAAATGCAATTTTCAAGTAGTTTATTTTTCTTGTTTGTTTTTTTTTTTTGTGATAAAGCCAATATGGAAATAAATGTGCATGATTTCACATGTATGATTGCTATATTACTTGCCACTGGGTAAGGAAGAAGTAGAAGTGAAAGAGAGAATTTGGAACTCAAATTTTAAAAAGAAGAATGTTAAAAATACTATTTTTTGGAAATGATATCCATCTATGTTAGGTAAGTGAGAAACTAACATCCTCCTATAAATGATTCCTACATGTCAAATAGTCAAACAGCAGAATTAGTCTCATTCTGTGAAAGCAAAGTGACCACACTACCTACCTACCCACAATAAACTGAGGTGTACTAAGTACAGAAAGTATATTAGCCTTTAAAATAACCAATTACAAGAATCTAAATGTGTAGTAATTAGACCATGAATTAGAGTGATGGACGTGGGATTAGAAAGCAACGCAAGGGTGCAGGACTAAGACTGAACGGGCAGGACTTAGTGATAGGGTGTCTCCTGAAGCAAACAGTTAGTGTTGGACTATCTCCATAAAGAGGAGCTCAATGGAGGAAGGAAAAGGGCAGAAAGAAGAGAAAAAGAGAAGGCAAGCTCATACTCAAAAAGGACTTCAGAGGGAAGAGTTCCATTTAATTCTAACACAAGCGTTTCTAGTACTCGTTTTGGCCAGCTAATGGAGTCCTCAGTAAGTGATCTTCGCAGGGAAGCATTAATCTAATGTTATGCATCATTATTATTATGCAACATATTTAAAGCAGTACAAAGAGAGCTATTTTGTATTCGTTGGCATTACCAATATTTTCTGGACATTTTCTGGGGCCCAAAACTCAGGTAAACTATGGAAGCTTATTTTACATTCATTAAAACATACCCCTGTAATCGATTTTTTAAGAAGATGGCTAAATGAACGTGATACTCTGGTGGTCGAGCTCCCTTCATCTCTCTGTGTCTCTCGCTTCCCTCTCTTTTTTCCACTCACACAGCCAGTCGGGGCCCTTATGGGCTCTTTCCTGAATTAGTGAGTCTTGTAATGGGTCTTCCTGGCTTAAGTGCCTCTGCTCCTCTCCATCCACCTCACTGCTGCCAAAGGGATTTTTCCTCAATTGCAGATCTGACGATGAGGATGTCTAAACTCAACAAACTCTAGTGGTTTCCAATTGACTCTATTATCAAATACGAATTCCCCCTTTTAAAGCTTTCAAAGCTCTTCACAACTTCCTGTAAACCTATCTTTCCAATCTCTTTTGACATTAATCATAGCCCTGCAATCTGTGATCCAGAAAAAATGGCCTGTTCTTTCTATTCACACAAAGACATCTTCCATTTTTGTAACTTTGCACTGAGCGACCATCAGACACAAAACACACTTCCTCCTCACCTTTCTCTCACAGAATCACTCACTTCCTCCAAGCTGCAGCTCAAGAACCACTTTCTGCACAACCTTCTCGATGTGCCCAATTGCTGGTGCCCTCTCTCTAAAAGTACATTAAATTTATTCATATTTGTTCTGCAAATACTTCTATGGGTACTTCCTCTGTCCCCTATTAGACCTTCAAGACCTGGGATCATTTATTCTTTGTAATTTTATTCCCAGTGTCTAACAGTTCTTGGAATATAGTAATCAATAATCATTTGTTGATTGATTCCTCTGACCTATAAGTCTGGTAAAGCTGTCAAAAAAGTTTTTCATCTGGCCTGATCTATTCTTAATAAATACATGGTCACTCTCTATGACCACTTTTTCCCCTTAGATATTCAATGACTCTCCTTTTAATATGTTCTAGAATTTTATGAGCAATCAAAATAATATCACTCACCTATAGTTTGTAATCTCCATTCTCTTCATTTTAAAAAACTGTACATTTTCCCTTATTCAATTCTCCTCTCCTCTAAAGTCACAATTGTTCATTATCACCCACAGTAGCTCAGTAATCAGTTGCCCAAAAAGTTCAATGAAGTTGGCTGCTCTCTTACAATCTCCTTATTTAGAGTTTCAGTCCCTAATTAGTCATTTGTTTTGTTCTTTTCAGCCCAAAGTTAGTTATCATTGGAAAGGAAAAGAGAAGTATAATTAAATCTGAGCAGCTCCACCTTTTATCCTTTGTTACCACTGCCCAATCCCAAGTGCTATGATCACACCTAGTTTCTCTTTTTGCCCAGTGTAGATTAAAGAACCCAACTTAGTTATCCTTCGCTCTTCTAAGGATGAAATAAGTCTTTGACTATCACCATGATTTAGCAAACTTTCCTTCTTTAAGATTCATTTTATTTAGATTCTGGGGGCACTTCCTAGCAGGGACCTAGACATTTCCCCTCCTCTCCTGTGCAAATTCCTGCACAGGTTAGTTCTACATACGTGCTGATGTTCCCTCATACATCCCGATTTCCCGGTTCTCAATCTCCTAAATTCCCATGACATACTACCACTTACTCCCTGAACTCGTCTCAACCCTTGGTCTTGCCAACACCCCGTGGTTTAAATTCTACAATCAAAAACTCCTCTTTCCAGTTTTTGTACAAACAAAACAAATGCAGACAAGATTAGAAGGGAAACAATAAACTGGGAAAACGTTTTTACAATCAAAGGTTCTGATAAAGGCCTCATTTCCAAAATATAGAGAGAATTGACTCTAATTTATAAGAAATCAAACCATTCTCCAATTGATAAATGGTCAAAGGATATGAACAGACAATTCTCAGACGAAGAAATTGAAACTATTAACACTCATATGAAAGAATGTTCCAAATCACTATTGATCAGAGAAATACAAATTAAGACAACCTGTCAGATTGGCTAAGATGACAGGAAAAAATAATGATGAATGTTGGAGGGGATGCGGGAAAACGGGGACACTGATGCATTGTTGGTGGAGTTGTGAAGGAATCCAGCCATTCTGGAGAGCAATTTGGAACTATGCTCAAAAAGTTATCAAACTGTGCATACCCTTTGATCCAGCAGTGTTTCTACTGGGCTTATACCCAAGAGATACTAAAGAAGGGAAAGGGACCTGTATGTGCCAAAATGTTTGTGGCAGCCCTGTTTGTAGTGGCCAGAAACCGGAAAATGAAGGGATGCCCATCAATGGAAGAATGGCTGGGTAAATTGTGGTATATGAATGTTATGGAATATTATTATTCTGTAAGGAATGACCAGCAGGATGAATACAGAGAGGACTGGCGAGACTTACATGAACTGATGCTGAGTGAAATGAGCAGAACCAGGAGATCATTATATATCTCAACGACGATACCGTGTGAGGATGTATTCTGATGGAAGTGGATCTCTTCGATAAAGAGAAGATCTAACTCAGTTTCAATTGATCAAAGATGGGCAGAAGCAGCTACACCCAAAGAAAGAACACTGGGAGATGAATATAAACTGCTTGCATTTTTGTTTTTCTTCCCGGATTATTTATACCTTCTGAATCCAATTCTCCCTGTGCAACAAGAAAACTGTTCAGTTCTGCACACATAGATTGTATCCAGGATATACTGTAACCTATCTAACATGTAAAGGACTGCTTGCCATCTGGGGGAGGGGGTGAAAGGAGGGAGGGGAAAAATTGGAACAGAAGTGAGTGCAAGGGATAATGCTGTAAAAAACTACCCTGGCATGGGTTCTATCAATAAAAAGTTATAAAATAAAATAAAATTTTTAAAAAAAAACTCTTTCCGATCACAATTTCCTTTCCATCCAGGTTTCTGTGCCTTACTCCCAAACTGGCTGAACTATATACTTTCCTTGACTCTGGGATCCCTTGCTTCTTTGTCTCACCCCCACTCATGTTCTAACCAACTCCCATTTCTACTGCTCTCCCCTCCCCCAAGCCATCTCTTCCATCTCTACTCACTCACCGCTGTACAGAGCTGGATTCGCTCAACCACGCCAAGCCCACTGATGGTTTGTTAGGTCTCCTCATCCGGTCCCTGACAGACCCAGAACGCCACTGACTGCTGCTTCATTACCTGGCAACCCTTCTAAACCCTTTGCCATTTTCCCAAAAGTACATGCTCACATCATGTCTGTTACATTTTGGAAATTCTCATTTCAAACTTTTTCATTATTATATGTGTTCCGGTGATCTGTGACGATTGATCTTTGATGTTACTGTCATAATTATTTAAGAGCACCTCAAATTGCACCCTTATTAAAATGGCAAACTTAATAAAATGTTGTGTTCTGACTGTTCCATTGACAAGCCATTTCCCATCTCCCTCTCCTTAAGCCTATTCCCTACAACACAACCAAATTGAGTATTACCAAAACTTAAGTTGATAGTAGGGTTGGAAGGGACTGACTCAATTTTTGAAAAAAGTTCCACTGTGGATAAAATGCTATCAAACTATCACATGCTAGAGAGAAATCTTTCACGGTATCATTTTAAGAAATCGGCCAAGCCACCCAACCTTCAGCAACCACCATCCTGATCGTCAGCAACATCCATCAGCAAAAAGTTATGATTTGCTGAAGTTTCAGCAAATGGTTTACGTTTTCAGCAATCAATTACTTTAATTATGTACATTCTTAAACATACTATATTGCACACTTAAAGACTGTGGTATGGTATAAACACAATTTATTTGCACCTAGAAACCCCACAATTCATGTGACTGGGAGATTTGCTTTTCTGTGATGGTCTAGAAGCACCACAATCTCTCTGAAGTACGGCTGTATTACCTTTCCTCTGAAGCTACCCTACTTCTGAATTTTCTTCCCATTTCTGATGACGAGACTTCCAGTTACCTCCTCTCTTTGACCATATCCAAAGTATTTCATCTTTCTATCCATTCTCCTCATTGTCATCTCCCATTATTTTTTGTCTCAACTATTTGAAGTTTTAATTGTTCCCTGCGATTATCTCTTCATGCCAATCCACTCATCCATCAAAATGACCTAAGGTAGAGATCTGCCCCATCACTCCCTCCCCCTAACTATAAATGTTCCCTATTATTTCGGGGTCAAATATAAACTTGTTTTGCATTTAAAGCAATTTTCAACCTGCCTCGATGCTCTCTTTCCAGTTATTTCTCCCCGTATATATTCTGTGGTCCAATCACACTGACCTTCTCCCCTCCACCCTGACATCCTATGGCCGTCGCTCTCTTGATTTACCTTCTACCAGAGGTCTCTCCTGGTTGTTCCACTTCTGCCTTCCCTGTACAGGGAAGTTAAGAGTCTGATCTTGAATGGTTTTTTGTATAAATCTGTGCGTGAGCATAATGTACCCTCTTCCTGCCCAGAAATGTTAAGTTCCTAGAGGGCAGGAACTTCACTTTGACTTTTAACCCCCACGCCTCCACAGCGGTCCCTTAAATACTTATTGGTCCCAGCTGATGAGTCATCAGCTTAACCTGAGACCATCCTATGCTCATGTTCTCTTCCACTACCTTCTTTTACTGACATCTTCTACACACACCTTTCAAAACGAAGTTGGGTGGGCCAATTTCTTTTGAATTCATATTGATCAGTTCTCCATTCTCCCCTCAGCATAATTCTTCTTCATGTGTCCAGGTTTCTTACCCATTCCTACCGGACTGACAGATCCTTTGGAAATATAACATTCTACCTAGCCTTCTTGAAATCTACTTTCACAAAATTTCTACTTTTCCATCCCAAATTCTATGCTAGAGTGGTCCCTCATCCCCAAAGCTTCCCTCATTCCCACTTTAGTTCTTCCATACTGACAAGAATCGAATCCAGAGCAGCGATTCTTCCTGTTGGTTCGTCCAAGTTTGAAAAGTGAATGATGTAGATAAGAACCTTCACATACTTTTAACAGAGGATCTTTGAGAGATGCCATGACTGAAAAACCATGACCCTTCAGCCATCCTAGAGAAAAGCCTCTCCCAAAGTAGACGGGCTAGTCTTCAGACAATTGTCCATCACTGGGCTTTTAAATACGATAGCCAAATAGATTTTGTGCCCTGCTCGGATAAAGCAAGGTAGTTGAAATATCATTCAAATAGGAGTGATTTAAATAAATTTATTTGAGGGAGAAAAAGAATATTTGAACATCAGGTATAGTCTGATCCACATTGATCCAGCAATACATCACAACTCATCTTAAGCACATAACTAAGCAAACAGTTTATGGGGGGAAAAAAAAAAAACACTTCATATTATAGCTGGTTAATGTTGATCAAAATTCATAAAGCAATCTAACCAATACATAATGACCATGATACAGTAAGAAAAATACAATATCAAATACTCACTCTCAGTGAGTGTCCAACTACAATATGAACAATTTAAGACCTTTTTTAAATGAAAAAATATCATTAGAGCTTTATTTTAAGCATTTTCAATTAGATACAGCTTTGTACAGTTTTGATCACTCTATATATACCAAAGGAATTCCTTCTAAATTATTTCTAGATAAAATATATTATTCATTTCATGTTTTTCTCTGACAACAGCATCTGAATTTCACTGTTACATTTGACTTTAGAGCACAGAATCAGACAGTGTTGTGGTAAAATACCTTGTTTGGACTTGGGTGGCTTTCAAATATAGACAGTCCAATTTATGTTAACATTTAAAGACATGTAGACATCCTTAAAGAATAGAAACATCACTATCTCCAAAGAAGCAGTCTGATTCCAAAGAACAGCCTCTCAATTGGGGGGATCAAAATGTGTGGTCCAGAGGCTGATTCTTGACAATTCTTGACCGCTTTGCAACACAAACGGTGTGGTGATCTGCTTTGTTGTGTTTTTCTTTTTGTGCTATAGAGATGGCCACTGTTAAAACAGAAGTTCTTAGCAGTCCTCGAGCCCATCCGCGTAAGAGGTGTGCGGCCTGCCAAACTGATCATTAGAAAGAAAAACGTGTTCACTGAACTGTACACATCGAGCTTCTAGGAGGGTTAATAGTTTTTGACACAGGCTCCTGATTGTAGTTTACAATATCTGCCTTCACCACCCTCTGTCATAGGAAAAAAACAAAGTTATTATTAGAATATCAAACACAAGCACAATTTAGAAACAGCTCTACTATTTTTATTTTGTGAACTTTGCTGAGTTTGCTAAAAGAGTACTTTTTAACTGAAGCATTCTTACCAATACCAAAAGAACTGATTAAAACAAGCTATTGCAGTGATCAACTCACTGCCTACAAAATCATGCTTCAACAGTACCTTGTATTAACTTAGGAACTGTTTCCGTGACAATGCCATATGCCATGAACCATCACAATCCTTTTATTACCATTGCAGAATCATTTGCAATCGAGAAAGTTATTGTATAGTAACCTGTTCCGATCAGTGTGTGAAATACAAACACTCGGGGCCTAAATCTCATTTTGGCAAATTTAGAGAATTGTTATTGTTGTTTGTCCCTAGTTTTCAAAGGGGACCATGACATCAGGGAGGTGATGTCATGACACGCAAGTGAGTTGGATTTAGGTGATTTTAGGTCACCAGCTTTATCTTTTCCTCCAGAGCCATCTGGGTCCAGGGGCAATATATAGATCAAGAAGATCAGACACAGTCTTGGACACAGTGGGAGAGACCTCGGCCTTCTTAAGCTAAGGTTTTTTAACAGGTCTCAATTTTTCTGAGGTAACACCCATAAGTCTAAATAAGAAATAAGACAGAATGACTTCTTATCTAGTCAAAAAAAAAAAATCTGGGAAAGGAAGACCCTCAGGATTTCTGGCCAACAAAGAAACAACTGCTGTTCACATTCATTCTGAGTCAATTACAGCCCAAACAATGACCAAATGGGGCTTGGCCTGGGACTATGGGTAGTCAATCAAAGAGACTCAGAGTAATTAAAAATTAAGGTAGGGTCCTTAAAAAAGAAATTAAGCCAGTAAACTTCAAGATGTTTCAGCAATCAAAATTTATATTCCTGTGGGCAGAGTACCTGCAGGTGGGACAGAAGGAGAGGTGGGAGAAATGGAAGAGGAAGGTGGGAGGGAGGAAGAAAGGTGAAAGAAAAGGAAGCAGGAAGGGAAGGAGGAAGGAAGGAAGGAAGTGAGGAAGAAGGCAGGGGAAAAGGGAAGGAGGGACAGAGGGAGGGAAAATGGAAAGGAAGAAGTGAGAGAAGGAGGAAGAAATAAAGGGAGGAAAGAAGAGAGAAAGAAAAGGAGGCAGGAAGGTAAGGAGAAAGGAAAGGAGGGGAAAAGGAAGAAAGAAAGAGAGATGGGGAGGAAAGGAAAGGAGGAAAGGAAGAAGGGAGGGACAAAGGAAGGGAAAGAAGGATACTACATAGGACTTAAATACTCTGCCCAAAAGAATATACATTTTGATTGTTGAAACCTCAAAAGATAACTTGGGGTTTATCGGCTAAATGTTTTTTAAGGACCATGCCTTAAATCTAAATAATAATGGATCATTATAATCCATTGATTTATATGAATATATACACATTGCATGCAAATATACCTAACATCTCCTTTTCACCCTTTCCTTACTTAATGTGATCCATATTCTATTAATTACTTTAATAAAGTTTGCCAGAAGGACACTAGGTAAGAGCTCTATCATATTTCTTGAATATCAGGCAAACTTAACTGGATTAAAAAATTCAGTCCAGCCTAGTTTACAATGAATCTTATCAGCTTTATTGAATGAACTGAGTGATGTTAGGCTTCTATGTGACCCAAAAGCAAAGTCACCATTATAGGATGTGATACTAGAAATGGACCTTTCAGGAAGAAAAATAGAATAAAAATAAAAACTGTCAGAGTCCCTTATCTCAGTCACATAGACTTGGCTTGATATATTTTTGAAGTATTTACTAAAAAACTGGGCATATGGTTGACCACCAAAGGAATGAGTTTTTTGTTTCTGTTTTTCTTATCCTAGCAATTAAAAAAATCATCTATTAAGGAGTAGTAGGGCTGAAACGTGTGCTAAAAGAGGAGCTCACCCATACCAAAAGATAGATCCTTTGAAGTGCTAGAATATATATAAAGCTATTGTTCTACTCTACAAAAAAAGGTTCCCATCCTGAGTCTGGGGCATTACTACACCCTTGGGTGGCAATAATTGTGCTTTGAATTAAGAAACAGCATGGCATGGTAAGAAAAGCAGTGAACTAGGGGTCAGGGTCGTGGAGTCCATTTTCTAGTTCTGCTACTTCCTAGCTATACGACTTTAGGAGCCAAGTAAGTTATCTGAAGTTTAGTTTGTTCATATGTAAAGTGGAAATTCTACTACCTATTTTAACTACCACACTTAAAGCACCCATTGTCCATGTATCAGGTAGGGGACACACTAGGGAGAGCCTCGAGAGTTTGTGGAGACACACTGTAAACTGTAAAAGGCTTTCGGAATAAGAGGGGAGTTCTCCCTTGGAAGCCAGAAGCAATTTTGAAATAGTCCTAATTAATTTCCCAATAACACATTACTGTAGGATATGGCAAAGTCAGTAACTCAAAAACACATACAACTTTAGGAAGCAACCTTTAAAAAAGAATTCAATTAAAAACAAGGTTCCCTTTTAAGTGGTAACTTCGATCAAAACATCCTCAACGATGTAATATTTTCTTTTACATCTACACACAAAAATAAGCATCTGAAGATAAAACAAAACAAAAAAACTTATCACTGGATTGTTTCAGAAAAATTGCTGAGAGCTGAATTACCAAATAGATGCTTTGATTTTTTGCTATACTGAACATAGAAAAATATATAGTCAGTTTTGAAACATCATTCATTTGTCTGTAAGTTGTTTAAACTGTAAACCTTTCACAAAAGGCCAGTTTTTTTTTTTAAAGTTTTTAAACAAAGCTGATATGCTATTGCTCTGCAAAATTTCCTCAGTTTTATTGACTTCCTGTTGGTAAAACTATTATGGAAACTTAAGTCCTAAAAAGCAAAAAGCTATTTGGCTTCAATTACCTCTACTACCCTTCTTTCCCACCCACAATTATAATAATTTCTCCAATACCTGTACTACTGTAAAGAACAGGTTCTACTCTGTGTAGAGGTGAGCTGCTGATTATCTTCTTCCGGATACGTCACTATTTCTGCCCTGACAATATGCTGTCAAATCCCGTACACAATAGACAAACGAGAAGGATGAGGAATAAAAAAAAAAAGGGGGGGGGGGGTAAAATGAAAGAGAGACAGAGAGAGAAAAGAGAGGGGAGAGGGGGAGGAAAAAGAGAAAGAAAATTCAATAACTGAAAAAAAAGAATGAACATTCCAGAAAGAACAAATAAAGAAAATCAACACACATTTGACTAGTAGCCAAAGATATAGGAAAACATGAACATAAATAAGAAAAGAAAAAGAATAAAGATCCAAGAGCTAATTTTCTGTATCATCCTATTTAAATATTAAAATGGAGAACTGCACACTGAGTCTACAGAACAAGAGTTTACTTCTTGGGGACTGCCTTAGCACACACATCCAGAATACATACCAATGTGAATGGTCAGACTTTTTTCTACAAGGGATTAATAAGAATATATATAATATATTGAATTTTTTTACTTAGCAGCCTTTTCAGTCATGAGAATATTTCCATTTTCATTACATTCCTTCTCATGCCCTCACGACCACTCTGATCACAATGCCCAGAAACTCACCAAAAAGCGGGTTCACTTAAAAATTTAAGATGGGTTCCAATTCCATAAATGCAAATTCTCCATTGGGTTTGAAAAAAAAAGCTCTGTACAGCTAATAAGACGTTCTGTTTCTCTAAAATGTTAATGGCGGTTACTTAAAGCAATACAAATGAAAATGTTTTCCCAATGAGAGCAAGGATAGAGAAAAAAGGGCTCTGAGAGAAAGAGCTCTGACAAGGGGTTCAAAAGACCTTTCTGAATCCTTCATTTCCTTACCTGTTAAAGGAGGGAATCAGTCCTGGTGAATTCTAACATTTCTTCCAGAGCTAAATCCTAAAATCCTAAAATCCAGTCTTTGAATTGCCTTATTTCGAAGTTCAAATGAGACAATATATGTGAAAGGGTCTTGTAGCTGTGAAGCTCTACCTACATCCCAGTGGCTATTAGGATTTCCACGCCTACAGCTCTTAAGGACAGAGCTGACATATAAAATATTAAGAAAAGCATTTATTAGATGCATTCTGGGTACAAGATGCTGAAGACACACGGTATTCTTTCCAAAAAATCTTTATTCTTAAAGAGCCTATAATCACATGACATACGGAAGTCCAGACAGAATAAATAGGAAAGAGGCCAGACCCCGGCTTTGTGAGGTCATGAGTGAGAGGTGCTCTGGGGAAGGCAGGCCGACCCTCTGTCTGCCGTATTGAGTCACAGAGAGTGGTCTAGAGCACCTAGGAGGGATGTGCTGGCAGGGAAGATTGGTACCCAGAAAGGAGGGCACCAGCATGGGCAAGAATCCCCAAACTTCCTTACAAGAAACTATTTGAGCTACAGCTTGAAGGAGCCATCATGCAACAATAAAAAAGCAATTCCTTAACAAATGATTCTGAAAATTTCCAAAATAAGGGGCAGCTGGGTGGTGCAGTGGATAGAGCACCAGCCCTGAAGTCAGGAGGACCCGATTCAAATCTGGTCTCAGACACTTAACACTTCCTAGCTGTGTGACCCTGGGCAAGTCCCTTAAACCCAATTGCCTCAGCAAAAACAGAACAAAACAAAAAACCCACAAAATAAGCTCGGTGTACAATGAAAGGACCCGAGCATCCCAATGCTATTCACAGATCCACAAGAAGGCATTCTGAAGAACTTCCACGTTTGGGGCTTCGTCCCAAGACCCAGCATCGTGAGTATAAGGAGCGCCCAGGAGGAAAACTCCCTTTCTCCAAGTGGAGCAGCACCAGGTGCCCCCCGGACCTCGTTGGGAAGGAGGGTCAGCAGAGAGGGGCCTGGAGGCTGCTTCAGCCCCAAGAGCAGGCCCAGCCCGGAGGAGCTGGGGAAGCTGGGCAGGAACCATCAGGCCCCCGTCCCAAAGGAGGCAGCTGACGCAGGGCAAAACTCCAACCCCTATCCGGGGCCCCCAGTTCCGCCTCCCCCCAAATGTTTACATGCCATTTCTCGCCTTTCACCACAGTCACATTTAACCAACATTTGAATGTATACTGAGAAAACTTGGATAAATGGAAGAGACAGGGAGCGGAGCACGTTAAATAGTCTGGATTTCTTGGTCTCTGATTCCTTGTTCCTGGGTTTCAGTTGATGAACTTCCTATTATCTGATCCCAGCGAAAAAGACTCATTTCCTTTTTAAAATTCCTGGTCTAATGTTATCAGTAACATGTTACCAATTGCTGGGGGAAAGTATGATTAGGGGATATGGGATCACTGCTCTCCACGTAGAATACAAAGTCTCCGTAGTCGGTCAGGAATTCACTAAGCCCCCGAAGGCTGCCTCGCAGCCCCTCCTGTGACAGAGCAGGCTCGCTGACCTGGGTTCCGTCACCAGGTATCGGCGCGGTCACCTGAAGGACTCCCCTTTTCAGCCCGTTAACAACAGGGTGCAAGCACAAGGGGGCGGCACTCCTCCCGCGGGCACGGTGCGTTTGCCACAGAGACAGGTGGCGGGGCTGTGTCAGAAAGACCCCAGCCAAGGTCCTGCTCGATTCCCCATTCAGGGCCTTTGTTCACTGATCTGGGGTCCTTTCCCACTCACTATTCCGTGTCAGAACGTTGTTTTTGGTGCCAAAAATAAAATCGCCAACTATCCTCGGGCCTTCCATACAAGACCCCCATGACCCAAAGTCCAAAGGCCACCCCCTTCCCCTACGGTAAGGCTTTAGGCATCCCTCCCCCCCCCCAAATCTCTGCCTAATGAGCAAGCGCAGCAAGGAGGAAGCCAACAGGAAGCTCCGGCTGTGGGGATAATTCGAGCAAAGCTTTGGGGGCATCCATTTTTGCGAAAGCAAATTTTCAAAGTGAGGTTAAGAGACGTCATCCAGGATAGAGTCTGAAGCCCCCGACTCCTCCTAGAAATGCTCCGGTCTGTGAGACGTTCTCTTTCTCATGATCAAACCTGATGAGGCACCTGCACGCCCGGGAGACAAGGCAGCCCGGCCAAGCCCCCGGGAGGGCAGAGGGCACGTGGAACCACCACCCTGCGGGCCCTCGCCCTCCGGACCCGGACCCAGGAGGTGCAGAACTTGTCGGAACCACTTTCCTGTCTCGTGTGTCTGCAGGAAAGGGCGCTGCCACCTGGGGGAGTGGAGGAGACACCCAAAGGCTTCCAGGGAGACATGGCCCATCAGAGGAAGGAGACTCCAGGCTTGAAGAGGGAGAGACAAGGATCGAGCACCTTCTAAGCCTGAGCAAGCGTTTGTCCAAAGGCCCAGAGAGGGGGAAGAGCGGAGACAGTCGGAAGACTCGTTACTTCGTCTACACAAGCGGCTTCTCCGTTCCTTAGCAGGCCCCGCTTTGGCAGGGAAGCTCTGAAACTTCCACGACACCTATAAGAAAAATCCCTAATAGATCAAAGGAAAAATGCCTCTCCAACTCAAACTCCAAACTTCCCTCAGCATCTGAAGGAAATTCCAATTCACCAACCTTTCTTTCTGGGACTCGGCCGCAAAGCTGCTTTGCGAAAGTCCTCGAAAATGCCGAAGCCCGAGCAAGGCTGCCGGCAGGCATCCCACCGTGCCGAGCTCCGAGGCCTCCGTCTCCTTGTCCGCCTGCCCCTCTAACCGACCACGTCTGGTGTCTCAGACCGCAGGCTCCTCCTCTGGACTCATACTCACGGACGCTACCGCCAGAATCATGTCCAAGAGGCGATCAAAAAGCACCAAAGGGCCTTCCATCTGCTTCTTTCATCAGATCATTCTTCAGTGTAAAACCTCCTCAGGGAAAACTTTCCCCGACTCCGTCGAGTCCCTGCTCTGGAAGCATTCTGGGTCCTCTCACATTTACCTGGGAGCATCCTACATCCACCCAACTCTTCAGGACAGAAAATGGAATTCTCATGTTTGCATTACCCAGAAGCTGGCGTGAGACCTTGCACATAAGACCTTGAGTACTTAGGTTTACTGAAAATGTTTGCTGACTGCATGAGTGAATGCCTAGGAAAAGCTCACAGGAGGCAAGAAGTGGGAGCAGGGAAGGAAGCACGTCTTTATTGTACGTGCAAGTGAAGGAAAATAATTTATTGTTGTCAATCACACATGTTGTTCACCACATTTAAAAGTCTAAACTTTAGAATATATTCCATTACTAAAATTTTTATGTCAATATATATAAGTTAATAAGCACTATTAATGTGTTATATTTGGAGAGAAGAAAAGGTCACAGAGACTTATAGGAACTACATATATAACATATATGTATGTTTAACTATTAGTGCAAAAATTAGTGCAAAAACAAAGCATTTAAGTCACATCTGTCACCTTTGAACAATTTTCTTTAAGAATGCAATTAAAAAAAAAAGTGCTACTTTATTTTACATCCCTCTTTCTTAAAAGAACAGAAATCGTGCCAGACAGGCTTTGAAACTCTAAGTTGATTTTGTTATATACTTTGAAAAGAAAAATGAGCCATACCTAACACTCCTGTGCTTTCATACACAATCCTCTTTTTTCTATTCTATGTATGTGCAAATAATCTAGTCATTTGGTGTTTGTTAACAACATTTTTTTTTTAAGTTTAAATTGCTTCTCTTTTTAAAAGTTTTCCCTCGGTTTCCAGATGGCTTAGGCCACATTTTGATGAATAAATATTACAAACCAGAGGAAAAAAATTATGTGGAATTGGCAATGTGAAAATTAAGTTCTTGTTACCAGATTATCTTATTAAAATAAAGGTGGTTAAAAAAAAATTCATCCCTCAACCTGATAAACATATAAAGCCTTGAATTACTTCCTGAAAACTTAATCTCCAAAATCACTGAAAAAGCATCATATAATTATGAAACACATTGCACCCAGTAGCACAAAAGAGCCCAGAGTTCTGTGACAAATTCAAGTTAAAACATTCTGATTATATATATGTGTGTGTGTGTGTGTGTGTGTGTGTGTGTGTGTGTGTGTACACACACACACACACACACACACACACACATATATAGTGTACCTACTATGTGCTAGGCATTGTGCTAGGCTGCAAAAACACAAATACAAATAAAAATAATATAGCAATCGCTACATATAAGGAATTTACATTCTATCAGGAAATACAAAGGTAGATAATCAATATAAAGAGAATGAAAAGCAAATAAAAATATGATTTGTAAATACAAGCCAGCTGAGGAAGAAGGGCTAAGTAACTGGGGGATCAGAAGAAGCTTCATATAGAAGAGAATAGCTTGCTCTGTCTAAAACAAAGTTAACTCCTTTGTTTTGTCTGTTAATTAGAATAAACCCAACAAATTGTTTATTTTGTTTTGCCATCCCTGTGAAGCCTCAGGAAGGTCGGGATGCGCTCCTAAGTTCTTAAATCTGTGTGCCGACAGCACAGCAAGAATCATTTAAACTTGGGTCATTTCACTCATGTCCCACTTCTCAATGACCCCATTTGGGCTTTTCCTGGCAGAGATGCTGAAGCGGTTTGCCATCTCTTCTCCAGGGTCACAGTAAGTGTCTAAGGCTGGATCTGAACTCCGGGACATGAACCTTCCTGATTTCAAGTCCTGGGTTCTCACCACTGCACCACCTAGCTGCCATGTTAGAATTAATCAAGGGCTTCCTCATGTTACCCCTTCGAGCCTCACCACAACCCAAGGCAGGGAGGGAAGTTCTCCCAGCACGGTGTAAGCCCTGGCGAGTTCTAGCAGACTAGAGGGGACTGGTGAATCTAAGGAGCCTGGAAGCTTCTCACCAGCCTGGTTAAGGTCCACGAGAGCAAATGCTGTTGTCTCTCTCTCTGTTCTGGTAGCCCCCAGCACAGTGCCCTGCACATCATCAGCACTTAGCGAATGCCTGCTGAATTAAAGGTTTACAAATTACATGGACAAAGTTACACAAAAGCGATCTGCTAAGTTCTAGAAGAGTTATGGTCTGTGGTGGGGGAAAGAGCTCACGGACCAACGAAATTATAGATCCTTTATGTCTTGAAATAAAGATATGAATAGCGCAAGATGGAAAAGGAGGACTGAAATAAAAGAGAAAACATTTCTCTCTCTCTCTCTCTCTCTCTCTCTCTCTCTCTCTCTCTCTCTCTCTCTCTCTTTCTCTCTCTCTCTCTCTCTCTCTCTCTCTCTCTCTCTCTCTCTCTCTCTCACACACACACACACACACACACACACCAATACACGTATATACACAACCCACAAAAAGGAGAGGAAAGGAAAATTTCCCTCATCCAGATACACGGAAAAACCCATCTCAAATAGTCAAGAATTAGATACGTAGAACTGTTTTGTTTTTTAAAGAACGGTCATTTTGCAACTTTGAACTACATTCAGTAGCTAATGAAGAACTGCCAAGTAGATGTATAGGGCTTCAATAAATATAGGTTAGGAAATAAAGTGTAATAACAGGAACTCGGTGTGCAAGTTAATACTTTTAAAGTTTGTTCTCTTTTGAGGTTGTTATTACTGACTTCAATCTATTTATACCCCAAAGTAGTATAAAATCACTTTTAACTTAATTCAAAATAAAATTTCACAGATTGTAACTAATGGGTCTCACTATTTTGTCAAGTACTAATGTGTCCTAATGAAAAAGATTCAATCTTTTCAATTTTCGTAGAAAGAATGTTTTTCACCTCTTTCAGCAACAAAACCCTGATGCAGTGTTTCTGGTGATATTTAAAATAATTACACTACCATAGAAGTGTGAAAAGGACCTTAAGAACTTCTTGAAATTATGTTTAAAACATAATATTCAAGACAATCACCTGGGACTGTTCAATTTCTGCCCTGTTTAATTTGATTCCAAGGATTTCAGCAGCAACTCTCTGAAAACACAGGAAAACCTGTAACAAAAAATAGAGTAAAAATAATTAAAAGCAGATATCCTCAAATTACCTTTAAATACATCAAGTTTTTTTTCACTTCTAAACAGTGGCTGTTGCAAAAATGTGACGTCCTGTGCAATTCTGAAAATGAGATATCTGGAAAAGGCAGTGTCATTGTATTAAAACGATTAAATCATAACTTTAAAGATACCATATGGTATACTAGACTGTTAAAATGAATTTGAAGATATATCCCTTAACCGTCTTCAAAGATCATACTCGATTAGTAAGAATAATGAATCTCATGGAACAGGTGCATGTTTTTGAATTTGCACTATTCAAAGTAATAATTATGTAAAATATGTTCATCGATTCAAGCCCGACAAACATAGGCCGTGTAAATTTGAATATCGCAACTATTTCCAGGGCTCTTTATTCAGACTAATCAGGAATAATTGGGCTGGAAAATTTTGCTTCCCACAAAAAAAATCCCAGCTTTTATATCTGAATAAATTATAGCCTTTTTAAATAATATTGTAAAACTGAGAAGTGGTTCATTAATCTCATAAGAGCTTACATGTGGATCAGTCCAAACTAATTTTTGACCATCTCCAATGAGCCACATATATCTATCTCATGAAAAATATTCTTTAAACTGATTGTAGCCTGTCTGGGGCTGGTAGAAACCAGAACACCACCTAGGACTAAGGCTCATGTCATTTGGGTTAGTCACTTGTTTATTTTGAGGAGAAGAACAGTTGCGGCAGAGTGGGTAGGACTCCAGAAAGGAAATCAGGATTTCCCAAGTTCAAATTTGGCCTCCTCTGAGGACCAGCTGCATGATCCTGAGCAAGTCACCTAACCTCTAATTTACCTCAGTTTCCTCATCTGTACAATGTGGATAATAAAATTCTCTATGTATCAGGGTTGTTGTTGAGGATTAAATAAAATAATAGCTGCAATGTTTGCTTAGCACACTGCCTGGCACAGAGCAAATGCTACTTAACTATTAGTTGTTGTTATTATTATTATTATTATTATTTCCTCATCTTTACAAATAAAGATACAGCTACTGTGAGGATAAAATAGGCTAATAGAGAGAAAGCCCTTGTCCAATTATAAAGTGGCTCCCAAGTTTAAGTTATTACTGCTATCTAATCTTTCAAGAGCTTCCATGCTTCTATCAACATAGATTTTTCACAATTCTCATTGTTTGAGAAATGTGCTAAACCGGGTAATCTTATTTTCAGAGTATAGTAGAAACATTAATTATTCTTACAAATTAAACATCTTTAAAAGACTCTTTAATTTCCTTATAATAGAAATCATTTCCTCTTTAGAAACAGCTTTATACTCATGAGCAACTTCAGGTCCACATTTTTTTCCTTGCTCCTTAAATATTTTCCCTAATCCTTATTTGGCCTAAATAGTTTTTATAACTTGTCTAAATGGATTCTAATGCCATCACCCCAGGCATTGATCATTCTTTTGCAGCTTACTGTCACCTGCAAACCAAGAAAAGGCATGATAAGACATTTCTTAGATCTTAAGATTTTTCAAATATCTATAAACCACAGTCCAACTCTGTGGGCACACGATCCGTTTGGACCCTTCTGCTACAGAGACAATCAATCACCTGCTGAAAATAACTCTTCAGCAAGAAGCTGAATCCAGAGAGGAGTTAATACTTGCAGGGACGTAGGAGAGTTCAGGGACAAGACAGCCACTATCGATGTGCACCCATGGCTCATCCAATGGGCAGAGCAGAGGAAATGTTGCAAAATGTTCTTAATCATAATATGGAAGTACGTTATTGATTTAGCCCAGGAAGCTAAGCTGAGTTACTGATTTAACCTAGGAAACACATACATAAATACATGCAACCATACATACTAACATACACCACACTTACATACATGCTATTCTATAATGAACTACTAATTTTGGCTGTACCATTAACTAGAAACCTCAGGAAAGTTAGTCTCCGAATATCATTTTCATTTGTAAACTAAAAGTTTAATTCAATGTTCTCTAACATGATTTCTGCCTCCAGATGTTTATGATTCCCCCATGCCAAGGGCATCCTGTAAAAGAGATTCGATTCAATTTAATTAAATATATATATTTCTTGCCTATTCCTAGGTGCCAAGTACTATGCTGGAGATGGGGTTGGAAAGATCAACAAAAAAGCCCCTGCACTCCAAAACTATACGTGTTCCTAGAGGGAAGCAACACGTTTGCAGATAAGCAAAAATAAACAATAAACAATAAACAAAATCATTTCTGGAGACAGTGGGTAAAATACCAGGAATGGAGGTTATCAGAAAAGGGAACTTCATACTATAAAGAGCAGCGCACCCTCCAAAATCTATAAAGAAATAAGGGGAGAGGGATGGGCGGAGGGGGGTGGGGGGTGAGGGTATCCTTTGGTAGGAGGAGCTAATAGCCAGGCAAGTTATGGAGCAGAATTTAATTGGAGAGTCAGCAGGGATAAGAGAGACATGTGTGTATGTGAGGGGTACATGTATGTATATATCCACATAGGTATACACAAATATAGCATTTCTTAAAGGTAGCCAGCTTGGGGGTGGGGGATAAAAGGGAGAGATGGATATGTATGTGTGTACATATCTACATATGTGCCTATATAAATATATTCTTTCTCAACGACAGCCTGCTGGGATGAGGAGGGTGAAAAGGGCAGGGGGAAGAATAAAATAAAAAAAGTGGGCAGCAGAGAACCAAAAAGTTACAAGTAAGTAAAGAGAAGACGGACAATACTCATGAATATAAATTCTTCTACTAATATATGTACTTTCTTAAATCGGTATTTGCTGTTACAGATTTTAAATCTTCCCTGATGTTCTGCAGGGCACAACATAATGTTCTTTTCTTTTATTTCATTTTGTTCTGTATTCCTTTTCAAAAATGTTTTCCTTTTCTCTTATTCTATTTCTTCAAATAAAAAGACAAAAGAAAAGGGAGCTTGGAGATTCCAAGAGGCCTGGTGAGAAGGCAGAGCAGAGCGTTGTGGGCAGAAGCTCAGAGGTGGGAGATAGCAGGTCTTCTATGGGGAACAGAGAGGAGGCCAGCTTGGCAGGAAAAGAGAGTGAATGAGTGGGATTAATGGGAAATCAGTCTGGAAAAATAGGTTTGGAGCCAGAATATTAAGAGCTTTAAATGCCAAACAGAGGTGTTTATATTTTATTCTACAGTCAAGAGAGAACCACTTAAGTTTCTTGAGCAGGGGAGTTATACAGTCAGGTCTGTACTTTAGGAATGTCAATTTAACGGTTATGTGGAAAATGGATAAAAAAGGGAAAGACTGGAGGCTGGAAGGCCAATTAGGAGCCAAGAACAGACCTGAAGTAGGGAAAGGTCTTGGGGACGATTCTGCTCAAGTCAAAGCCTCACCATAATTCTGACTGGGCCAGGACCCAGACTGGGGTCACTGCCGGACCGAGCGGCGCCCAGTTGGGGAAGAAGGTCCCTCTAACAAAATGTGGCCATCCCCGTCCCCATGACCCAGTGCTCTGCTGAGATGCCGGGCTTCCAGCTTACGGAGCTTCGGATTCGAGGAGCTGTGACAAGTCCACGCTCTGGTGACTGGCCCAGGTTTGGCACTTCACAAGTTCCAGATTTTCCTCAGGCCTTGCTCCATTATCTGGGGGTGTCTGGGGGTGTATATGCCGGGCCAAGGCTCTCAAAGACCATCCCGACACTTCAGCAAGTCTGGCCAAGCTAGAACGGGCTCGAGATGGGCCCGGTGACGGCCTGTGCCCGGCGCACAAAGGGCAGGCGGCTTCTTCGGACGGTGTGACGGTGACTTTTTGGACCACAGCCAGATCAAAGTCTACTGAGGCACAGAGGGAGATGGGAACCGTGCCGGCGGACCTAGAGAACCCACAGCTCCCTGAAGTACACTTTGTTTTCCACCTGGTGTAACCTGCCAGCAGGTGAAAAATGGCGCCCGACTCCGGCTGGGTGAAAACCAGGCTGGAGGCTTGAGAAGCTGCCATGTGTTTCTACTCAAGTCATCTTTTTATCTATCAAAAAATGGAATTCTTTATCAAAATAGCAATGAACTGAAAAACACTTTTCTTGAAAAGGTGGAAAGCACCTCCATACAATTATTCACAGTGCAACCTTAACTGTTATCTAAAACATTGTTTAATCTCTTGTCATTTGGTCATTTTAGTCACATCCAACGCCCCCTGACACTATTTTGGGGTCGTGGCAAAGATACTGTGTCATTTTCCATTTCCTTCTCCAGTCCATTTACCTCTAGGAGGAAACTGAGGCAAAGAAAGTGGAGTGACTTGTCCAGGGTCTCAAAGATAGGGTGTCTGAGGCTCGATTTAAACTGGGGTCCTTCCGAGTGCAGGCCCAGCATTCTAACCCCTGAACTAGCTGCTCCATCGCTATCTCTGGTTTAATATTTTCAAGGTTGGAAAGACTTGTTCCAAGTGATCTTCAAAATATCCCTGCTTCAAAAAACAATCCTGTCGTTTAGCTGTCTTTAACTGTGTCTGGCTTTTCCATAACCTCAACCACAAGCAGTCTATTTACCTTCCTTGTCTTTTAAACTTAATTAAAGGGAGAGCTTTGCCAACCCCTCGGCCTCCCGGCCTTCCCCTCTTGCTTATTTCCCTGAAGAGCTTACTGAATTGGAGAATAGTTATATCAGTATTGTGGGCCTTCCTGCCTTTTATAAAATACAATTTACTTGTCAATGTACCTTTTGAAAAAGCCATGTGAAGAATCCTCTCTCCACCTTCCTCAGCTAAGTGTGTTATGGACGGAAGGTTCCCATCCCCACACCCGTCTAAAACAGGATCAAATACAAAACTGTCCTTGATACAGAGTATGGAATTGCAAAAATCCACACTTGGACTACAAAATATTTTGGGGAAGAGTCATCCCTTCCAGAACAAACTATTTTAAACCAACTTTTATAGAGAATTTGACTTGGTTTTCAAATAGAGGGAGAAAGTCATTAGAGCCTAAACTAAACATAGCCCAGAAAATTGCTTAATGTCAAGAACTTTCATGAGTATTGGTGAAGATAGGAAATACAAAAGTGGTTTGGTAAACCACCTTTATTCTAAACAATGCAGGGGAATTTCTAACTACTAGTATGAAACATTTATAAAATTAAAACATTTTAGAATTTTGGAATTGAAAAGGTCATTTCCTCTCAAATGTGCATACACACACATACACACACACACACACACACACAGAGCTCCAATAACTTTACAAAAGGAGTCAAATGGTTAAAGTTAGGACACAAAAATCAAGTGGGTTTTAATTATATTAAACACTTACCGAGTCCCCTGTCTTTGCTGACACAAAATGGCTACTGAGGCCATTTTCCTGGCAAAACCGTAGGTGTTTATCAGATTTCACTGTTCTCATGTGCTCCAAATCAACTAGAAAGACATTCAAAGAAAAACAAAATCCAGCATGTTACTGTTTCTAAATAAAACTGTTCAATTATTTTTAGCTAACATGAAAGAAAATATGTTCTATTTTATTCCTGTTCTTCTATAGCACTGTCTGCTTATCTAATCGTATTTTATACATAGTGGATACCAAATAAGTGACGAATGAGAGAATAAATGTATAAATGCATCTGAAGAACCAAGATTTATTCAGTATAAATTATGTTAATGAAACATAAGCCTCCTACAATCTTCCTTTGAAATGGTTTACAATCTGACAAAATTAGAAATTTTTTCAAGTTTTATCATCTCGAGGCTTTATGGCAAACATCTAGTTAATGTCTAAACACATCAAAATATTCGTTGATTTTGTTATTAAAATATTGCTAATTTCATGAATGAGACTTCAGAATGTTCCTTTAGAAAGTTTCTTTCTTTTATATATTTTGAGAGTGGTGTTCATTGATTTTCCCTGTGATGGGCCCACTGGAAATAAAGCACTTAAACAAGACAGCATTTCACAGAGAAGTGTTTGGTGCTAAAAGCAGAACATGGAACTCAAATCTTGACAGGTTTTGTCGTATACATTCCAATTTTTCCAAATTTGATCCTGAAGTAACAGGAATCTATATAGAAAAGTTTCTCTTTTTATTGCATTGCAGTACCAATACGGGTGTTGACTCAATGCCGTCAAATTATAAGGCAAATATATTCACAAGGATTTAAGGACAACTAGGTTCTTTGAGTCAATACAGGAAAAAAAAACTTAAACTGATTTCCTGAGGAAGGGACCCAACTGACTTGTAAAAACTTGTAAATTTGCAAATCTAGTAAGCCTGCATAATAGTAGCAATTGATTATCAACTGAAAAAATGCTCTCATGCTACATAAAAGGCTTTATTTAAAATGATATTGGAGGTCTTTAATTTGTAGGCTCTGGAGATTTTCTGTAGGAGTTTTTTGGTCTAACAGGGGATGCCTAAGCCCCATTTATACTGCTTACCTTGGTTAATGTGGAGCCCTTTTTTTTTTGGCCACATGTTGCCGTTCCTTAAACATCACCGAGGCCTTGTTTACAAGAACAGGCCTAAAAACGCCCAGATACCACAGGCATTAATTTGTGGACAACTAAAATACTAAGCTATTAGCACTAATGTTTATACTACAGTTTATCATAATATTGAAACTAAAATACTTCTAATTCAACAACAACAAAAGCAAGAACAAATAACGTCACTAGGAAAAATCCCTGATGGACTCGCTAACCAGTTAAATATAAATGTCACTTTTTTTATTAGAATATTCTCTGCCATTAAAAAGCATCCCATACCAAAAGAAGTCAACCTAGCACACTAAGCAATATTATATAATAATTACAAATTAATTGCATTGTACAATTATCTCAATAAAGAAAACAATTCATTTATCTTTTTCTCAATAGCATTTTATTTTTCCCAAAACATGTAAAGACAGTTTTCAACATTCATTTTTATAAGACTTTGTGTTCCAAATTTTTCTCTCTCCCTCCCTTACCTTCCCCTCCCCAAGACAACAAGCATTCTGATATAGTTAAATATGTGTGATACTTTTAAACATTTCCATATTTGTTATGTTGTGCAAGAAAAATCAGATCAAAAGGGAAAACACAAGAAAAAAAACAAATAAACAAAAAGAAAATACTAAGCTTCAATCTACATTCAGTCCCATAATTCTCTCTCTGGATATGGATAGCACAGTTGATCCCAGGTCTATTGGAATTGCCAAACATCGAGTATATTTTACTTCATTCTCCTCTAAACAAGCATTAAAGAGATACTGGCAGAAAGGAAGCAAGGATTTTAAAAATCAGTCCAGTTTCATCAAGAACAGGCCAGACTAAGCCTACTGCACTGTTTAAGAGATCAGTGAACTAGGAGACCTGGACCTGCTGCAGATGCAGCTTACCAAGACCTAGCAAAGCACTTGACAAAGCATCACGATTCTCAGAGAGAAGATGAAGGGATGGGGACTGGATGATTGGACAAGGCCATGGATTCTGAACCGGCTGAGTCGACAGATTCCAAGAGTGTTTGTTAATGTTCAATGTCAATGAGATGGGGGGGGGGGGGGGGGATTCCAGTGGAGTACCCAAAGATCCGCAGGATTCCATGCTATTGAATGTTTTTATCAGTGACTTGTAAAGGCATGAATGGCACGCTCATCCAATTTTCCAGTGACATAAAGCTAATCTACCGCAACCCCAAGCCGAAGGTTAGCTAATGCAAACAAAAAGACTCTACCCAAGTTGGGTCCAAATCTGCAACCCACCAGACAGGCTGCTCTTATCGTCCCGAGATTCATTCACTACCTTTCCCAATGCAAACGTTTTAGGCAAGATAAGAAACAGATAGGCCTGTTTTCAGTTCCGGATGCCTCCTTCTCTTTTCTTAACTATGCTTTCTGGTCTGCTGGGGATGATAAATATGAAAGAAAAGATCAAGTCTATTCAATAAATTTCAGACCCAATGGCTAAGTAACATTCACTCTTGGAATGTGGGAATTGCAGCACCTTTTGGGAGGAGCCTCAACAAGAGGAAGGAGAAGCTTCAAGGAAATATTTTACATTTACTATTTATCCTTTCTCTGAGGGCTACAATATTTGCTTGTGCTCTACCTGCAAACTCACCAGCACTGTTAAAAAAAAAAAAAAAATTCTAAGCTCCTCCAAAGACTATGGATTCTAAAAACGACTCCTTCAAGGATTTATGAGTGTTAATGATTCCCTAAGCAGAAAAATATGTTGATATTTTGTAGACATTTATCTGGCCATTTTCAAGGAATGATGCCCAATAAGTCATGAGAAGAACGACTGTTACTTAAGATGTCGAAGCATTCCAAGACATGACTCATGATTGATCCTGAGGCGACCCCAAAATTCCAATTCTTTATTCTGGCTCCTTCTTTAAGCAAGCCTTTGCTTAAAGAACTTTGGGAATTTTTCTTCTCTCCCAATAACATGACCCAGAGAATGAAAACGCCATCGAGCCTGGGAAGGGCGCCTTGAGTTCTCGTCCTGGGGACCTACACTAACGAGCTGCGTAACAGCCGCAAATAAGGAAAGAAGGATGTCACAGGGATAATTGCCAAATGAGCACAGATAGAAATTACTGAAGGATAAGACTTCTCGTGAGGGCAGTTAAAGAAAGCTTTGGGTAGGTGGGATTTGAGCTGACTCTTGAAGAACTGATAAAATCCAGGTAACCCCGAAGGAATGGAAGGAGTGCTCGAGGTGGGCCGATCAAAATGAGCAAGACCGTGGTGGGGGAAGCTGAGTTAATTTTAAGAGATAATGCATAAGCAAGTTTGTCTAGAGCAGAGAATTCAGAAGACTCCACAGAGATAAGACTGAAAGCGCTGACGGTGAAGGACATACGTGGGATGCGGGATGCATAAGGAGGTCGAACGTGATTCTGTACCATAATGGCACTTGGCACAACACTTGGCACGTGCCAAGCACTTAATAAATACTAACCATTTCTACTGATTGACTGGAAGGAGAATAAAAGTTTTTAAGCAGGATGTGTTTCTGAAAGGATAGTTTGGAAGCATGAAGTGGGATCAACTAAATGAGATTCAATCACCGAAGAATTTATCTATAAAAGTAGGGGATTGGATTAGATAATCTTTACTTGGCACTCTAAAATTTTTATTCTCAGGACAATAATCATAAACTATCACCTACAATTCTGGAACATATCTCTTGAAAATAAAGCTGCTCCCTTTCTTGTACTTTGAAAAATATGATTACCTTTCACTACAACCTGAAGACATGGAAAAGGAGTCCTCAAGCTGGAAAAGTCACATTTTTTTTTAATAATGTAAAATCTGTAAAATTCCCATTATGCCATATCAGTCCTGCTGAGGCTGCCAGGCTTACTGCTATTTTGTAGAAACCGAATTTCTTTTGCTCACATATGACATTTCAAACACATTTTGCACTCGCTATCTGTAGCAGTAGCTCCAACGTCCCAGAACCATCCTCAGGTAACCAGGAGATGTGCATCCTTACAGTTCCTGACAATTCCTTCCTGCAAAGGCAGCACTGAGCCATACCTATAAAATGACACTGTGTGCCCCCATGGCTAGTAGAACTTTTAGGGATAATTTTGGTTTTGTAAAGAAAAAACATTGGGAGGACTCTGGGAAGATGGCAGAGTAGCTCAGCCAATTTCAAACTCCCCCAACTTCCCCCACAAATAGATCAAATCTGAGGCGAATACAGACTGGTGAAAAATCCAGAAGACTCAGGGCAGAACTGGGGTGCTCTAGATACTACCCAAGAGATCTGAAGAAAGACGCCAAGCCAGGATTAAGCCCTGAAGTGCAAACACCTTCAGCTTGGCTCAGCAGAAACACCAAGTGGGGAGCCTGGAGGTGAGCTGGTGTGGCTGGAGCCTGGGCAGGAGTCACAGAGACTTTCACCTCCCAGAACTCCGGGGAGTCTGGGTCTGGAAGACTGAGGGAACCTCTGCTGACTGGGAACTCCAGGCCCAGCTGTGCTGCAGAGATGGCCCTGGGGGAGAAGCAACCAGCCTGAGGGGGACGGGGAGGCAGGGATGCTGCTGGCTGTGGGCAGGGGGGAGCTCTTGCTTTGGGGTTCCAGGTCAGAAGAGAGAGTTGAGGAGAAGCCAGAGGCACTAGCCCCCACCCCAGAACTAGAGTTGCTTACCAGGAGAACAGGCAAGCTCTGGATTTATCTTCAGAGGACACCTTTAGTAAAAACAAACAAACAAACAAAAAAAACTTCCATTTCAAAGAGTAACTGGAAATGGCACTCTGCTCAGATAGAATTTACAGAATTTAAAAATCAAATGAGAGATACTGAAAAAATACTTTAAAAAAAAAAAAACCCAACAAAGCAAAACAAAACTTGAAAAAAACAAGATTATGGGGGAAAAGTTAACTACTTAGAAAAGGAGATAACAGAGTCTCAAAGATCAAAATCACTCTGAAAACTAGAATCAAGCAAAGGAAAGCCAGTAATGCTATGAGACCAAGAAATAACAAAAACAGATTATACAGAATGTGAAACATCTTATTTAAAAAACGACAGATCTGGAGAACAGATTGAGAGAAGAAAATATGAGAATAATTGGACTACCAGAAAATTGTGAACAAAAAAAAAATTGTTTTATTGACACAATAATGCAAGACACAATCTAAGGAAACTGTCCTGGAGTGATAGAACATGAGAGGAAAGTATAAATAGAAAAAAAAAAAAAAATCCACTGATCATCACCTCAATGAGACCCTTTGTGGAAAACACAGGAATATTATTGTCAATTTTCAAAACCCCCAGATTAAAGAGAAAGTTTTACAAGAAACAAGAAAAAGACAATTCTAATACGCTGGAGCTACAATTAGAATTGTACAGGACTTGTCAGCAGCCACAATAAAAGACCGCAGATCCCGAAATCATGTCTACCAACAATCAAAAGAACTAGGCCTGCGGCCAAAAATATCACATCCAGCAAAATTATCTGTGATAATGAATGAGAAAAAAATGGACATTCAATGAACTTAGATTTTCAGGATTTTCTATCAATCAAATCTGAACTTAATAGAAAATTTAATCTATAAGAGCAAATACTAAAGCTCAATTTCAAGGTACTCAACGTGGACAAATTGGGTTTTGGGGGTTTTTTTAATATGGGAAATTTATAGCATATGTTTAAGATTGACATCAACGATAGGGCAGCTCAAAATAAGATTGGGACAGAGTTAGGGTAAAAATAGTAATTATGTCCTACAGAGAGGGTACAGAGGAAAAATAGAGTCAGAGGCATGGGGGGAGGGCTCAAAGTTCTGAAAATCTACTCACATCGGGAATGGGTTCAATGTATCATGAAGGGTAGAGTACCAGCCAAAAATTATAAAGAAATAAGGGGTAAGGATGAGCAGATGGGGAAGCAAAGGGTGAGGGAAGAAGACAAGGGAGGGATTCTTGGATGAGGGAGGTTAAGTAATAGCAAGGCAAGTTAAGAGCAGAATTAAATTAGAGAGTCAGCAGGGATAGGAAAGATGTGTGTGCATGTATGTGCATGTATATATCTACATATGTATACATAAATATATCCCTTTTTAACAACAGCCTGCTTGGGGGTGGGGGAGAAAATGAAAGGGGGAAAAATGAATAAAGTATAAAATAAAGTAAAAAAGAATAAAAGTATAAAGCAGAAAACAAAAGAAGAATTTATAAGCAAGTCAAGAAAACATGGACATCTGTGAATATAATTTCTTCTACTCATACATATACTTTCTTGAATTGTTATTTGATGTTATATAGATTTCAAAAACACGTCTATAATCACTGAGTTTCAACTCCTCTTTGGCAAATCATCAGGATGTCCTGCGTCTCCAGCTTCCTAGCCTTTCCTAGCTCCCACCTACTCTACAGCTGACTAATTCTTCTTCTTTGGGCCGCCCCTTCATGCCCTGAATGATCTCCCTCCCCTTCAAGGCCTGGCCCCTCAGAGACTTCGCTTCCCTCCTACAGCAGGCCTTTCCCTGCCCCTGCCCGTGCACTGCCCTCTGAGACGGCCGCCATTTACACCATACCCCTTAGATGCACAGCTGCGTTTGTGCCGTTCTCCCCCTCCGGAAGCAGGGCTCCTGGGGGGCAGGGACCTGAGCTTTTATCTTTCACTGTAGCATGGCACCTGGCACACACAGTACAGAAAATGCTTGTTGACTGAATAGAAAATAAGAGGCATTTATTTATATTCCTTTTCTCACTCATTTGTAAGTTCAATTTTTCCCCCTGAGGCAATTAGAGTTAAGTGACTCGTCCAGGATCACACAGCTAGGCAGTGTCAGTAAGTTCAAATTTTTAAATCAAGAAGCAAAAACATTTAATTCATCAAATGGGCTTTCCACAAAGTCCAGTCACGGTTTCATCACTATTACTCGCATTTTACAATCTGCAGGGGGTCAAGTTCTGCCACTTCCAACACGAGCCTTCTCCTTGAGATAGCTAGGGCATCCGTGAAATTTCCTCCCTGCCTTTCCTTAAAGACACTTCAGTGAGGAGCCCTCTGTTTGCTTGTGGCTAGGGATCGCTCTGTGAAGAGGCTTCTGTGCAAGATTCACCTCCTTCTCCTGGATCTACCCTGCGGCTGTGAGCACAAAGCGCTCTCTCTTCCATAGGACTGCATTTCCAACACTTTGTGTTATCTATTATGTGCAACCTGCGTGTTCTCTTTTCCAAGCTAAACAGCCCGTTTCTCCTGGCGATCCCGGTATATCCTGATCTGGAGCCCCGTGACCATTTGGATCTTCCTGCTCTGGATGTATGCAAGTTTATCAATGTCCTTTCTAAACGCATTTTGAGGCACCATAAAAATGATACATAAATGTCGAGTATAAACCTCTATGTGTCTGCTGAAATGCTGCTAAAAACATGTTACACAGCTCAGAGCCAAGTACGGAGGATTCGTGGCTCACGCCACCAAACTTGAGATAAAACCAGGAAAAACTTTTGTGCCTGAATTTCAAACCAGTTAAATGCGGTATAATCTGGCCTACATCTTACCTCTATCATTCATTAAAAAAGACTTCAATGGCAAACTGAACTCTTAAAAAATAGAACATTTTAAGGATAAAGAAATTTGAGGCAGAGAAAATCTAGCTCAATTACCTGAAAAGTAAAGTAAAAGTAATACCTCTGGTACAGTTGAGTGCTCAGGTATAACTAATTATATCTAAAAAAAATGAATAGTGTTCTTCGGAAGTGAAATTTCTAAACCATGGGTTATAAACTGGCACTCAACAACAGTTATCGCCTCTTTAAATACAATCTGTCCTCATTATTACTTACGATTTCCAGGGTCACAATCAAATTAAGAATTTAGAAGTTAGGGAGCAGCTAGTTGCGCAGTGAATACAGCACCAGCCCTGAAGTCAGGAGGATCTGAGTTCAAATATGACTTAACACGTCCGAGCTGTGTGAGCCTGGGCAAGTCACTTAACCCCAACTGCCTCAGCAAAAACAAAACAAAACAAGAATTTAGAAGTTAAAGGCAAATCTCTGAACTTGTGTCTTGCCAAATGAACACTGTTCTCTGCTAGTTCTGCTGTTCAAAAAGTACCATAGTTTATTATAACTCCAAGGAAAAAGAAATCCCAGTCTTTAAATTAAAATATGATATAAAGCAAGGCACTGACATTTTTGATGTCCCGATAAATTGGAAAAAATTCTATTAAAATGAGGCATCCAAAAAAGAAAAAAAAAAAGATTCTATATAACAAAATCCACTTTAAGTCCCATCAAATAAACTTGGAGAACTAGGCTTTGTTGATTTGGCTTCAACAAATAAATCTGAAACACAAATATGTTGTGGGTTTTTTCCTCAAGTCTTCAATTTGAATACTTTTCATAATTATAACTCATTAAGACATAAAAAACATGTCTTTATCCAGACAAGGGATTAAGGCAATCACAAAAAATTAAAACATAGTCAAAAAAAAAAAAAAGAAATTGAAAAGTTTCTGCAATAATGAAGCCCACTAGGATAAGAAGAAAGTTATCAATAGGAGAAAAATAAACTTTACATCAAATATCTCTTATGTCTGATGCGAAGATACACAGGGAGCGAACACAGCTATAGGACCAAAAGCGATTTCCCTATGAACAAATGGGCAAAGAACATGAGTTCTCAAAAGAATTGTAAACTATTAAAATATATATGAAAGATCATCCCAAATCACTAAAACTAAATATAAATAAAAATCAAAACAACACTGAGGTCACATGTCACAACTAACAAATTAGCAAAGATGAGAAAAGGAAAGAATGATCAGAGATGGAAAGATCCTATAAAGTCAGGAGCAGTGACGTCCTATTGGTGGAGCTGTGAATTGGAAAACAATCTGGAAACGTATCATTATACTAAGTGACTTAGATGTCCAAAGCCAGGCCCAGAGATTTAACTACTAGCCAGAGGCTATAAGAAAGATCACTGTAACAGGCAAAGTGTTTCCCACTCCACAGCTGGGGGGAAATACACGTGATGACAATGACAATAGAAAGAATAATAGCGGCCACAGCAGGGAAACCAGACACTGTATGATTATAATGGTCAAACTTTGCCCTGAAGAAGAGATGGAAAAATCAATCCCTCACCCTTCTTTGCAAAGATGGGCCAACAATCTCTATTACCTAAAATCAGAACAATTGATGGGATTCATCCTGCTGAAATGTATCTTTCCTTTTCTCTTTCTTTTCCTTAATGGTGTTTTTACAGCAGTCCAGGTACAAAATAATAATGGCCTGAACTAGGGCAGAAGAAATGTGAAAGGAGAAGTGACAGCTGTGAAAAAGTACTAAAGAGACAGAAATGATTCAACCTGTGGAACAAAGAAAAAAGAGAAGTTAAAGACCATGAAAGGTATCAAGTTAGGATGACCAAGAGAACGGTGGTATCATCTATGAGCAGTTGGAAAAGAAACAAATTTAAGAGAAAGATGATAATTTTGAACATTCAGTTAGGGATGGTTATGTCCAAAATGTAGTAGAAAATGGAAGACATCAATGCTCAAGAGACAGATTTAATTTGGATATATAAATATTAAAGCTAACTATAAAACAGTAATAAGCTTAAACAAAACTAGAATTTTTTTAAAGATAAAAGTCTTATTCAAAGATCAAAATAATGTATTAAAAAGCAGATAACTTTAAAGTGAAATTTTAATTCAGAATTTTATTTGAATAAATTAGGAGAAAGAGATATAAGACTATCTAATATTTTAAACAACTTTCTACTAAGTAACTGCTTACCAGTTAGGATTCAAAAAGAATACACTAAGAACTTTTTTTAAAATAAGTACATCAATCATTATTATATAACAGTACCAAAATTTACCATTCTATGAAATGATATAAAGTTGCAAAAAATTAAAATAAAAGAAAGTTGTTTATAAAGCACTTGTGGCTGTTCATACAAATTTTAAAGTTACATGTTTAAATAATCATTTACTGTGAGTAACCCACATAGATATGTCAAATACTTTTAATAATTATTAAATTTGATTTATAAATGCCTAAAATTTGATATATAGTAACTAAAATTAGGTATGACTTTTCCTTTCAAAATACACCTGGATAATAATATAAAAGGTCAAATACATAACTTTTTAAAAATAATTTCTTCTTATATTAGTAGATAGCTTTTATTTTTGTATATTTTCTCATTCCTACATAGATCTTTAAAATCAGTGGTTAAGTCTTCACACAAATCATTTCTCCACTAGAAGAGTGTTAAATCTAAAAGTTGTCATCGACTGAAATGAGATTAGTTATCATTTGAACTATATGAGTTATGAGCATTTAAAATCTGAAATTAAAATTTTAGTTTATTAAATTCTTGAATAGTCAATAAATAATAACTTTGACCATAGGATATATTTTGACTTAGATATTTACATATTTCTCCAAATAGTCAGCCTGATAACAAATTCATCCTATAGAAATTAACCACCATTATTTAGTATAAATAGGTTGAAATTTTTATATGACCCTTCAGCAAAAAAGGGAGTGTTCTGCAATATTTCACAATTAATCATAAGTGTGCAATTATTAATTGCACAAAAATCATTAACATTAACTGCTATTTTTTTGCTACTGACAAATTCAATAATCTCAAACTTAAAAGTATATGATGTCAAAAAAAAAAAAAAAAGACTATTTTACAAGAAAAAATGTCATTGCTATAACCTAAGGAAGCTAAAAAAGAAATTGAAATAGAAGCCTAGTACAGATTTTCTCAGTAATTTTTAGGTTATCAGGAAAACATCTAGAGTGTTGATCTGGTTATACTCATTTCAAACAAACTACATGTCACATTAACTACCTCCAGGAAGTTATTCCAAACACAAAATAAACTGTTTATGCCCCTACTCAGATAGATAGCATGACAGATTGTTATTAGTTGAAGACAGATGAACTACATTAATTTGATTGTGAGCATGTGTTTAATTTTACACTGTCATGCACCCTCTAATGCTATCTTTCTAGGATGGCTTAGTAAATCATACTGTATTAGAAGAATTGTTAGTTAATTCAAAAGAATTATAAAAACTGCCTAAAGTGTGCTTTCCACATTTTCTGAATTACTTTTAACTTTATACAAACTTTAAGCTATTTCAAACAAAAAGAAATACTAGCATTTAGGTGAAAACATATAAGATTTTTTTAAAAATGTATTTCCCTAACAATAAAATGATCCAAAAAATAATAAAATTAAAATGAAACTTTTTTCTAGGTTTTATTGTTATAATCCTTCAAATCAACTTTCATGCTAAATTTGACTTTAAAAGTGGCTCAAAATTTCAAGAAAACAATATTAAAATAAAAATATAAGTTATGAAACATGTTACAGGATGTCTATTCAATATGACAAAAGTTCTCGCCCAGTAAAGCTAAATACAGCAATCATCACACTAAAAGTATTATTATTCCCATTTACAAATAAAGAAAGTGAAGATTGTAGAATTGTTCAAGACACAAAGCTTGTAGATGGTAGAACTGAGACCTGAACTAAATATTAAACTCCAACTCCAATGCTTTCCTAGTTATACCATGGCCTTTCCTAATGTGTACTCAACATGGGGAATATAAAAGAAGAGACGACACAGTCTCTAAGACCTTACAATTTATGTTTTTAATTCTAAACATAAAGAGCAAAAAAGGGGTATTTCCCATATATACAATGAAACACAAAAAGAAGATTCTATATGAAACCATAAATTTCCATTTCGTATCAATAGGTTTTTTAAAGCATAAAATAAATTCCACAGCTTGCTTTAAACTATCCTGCTTGACTGTGCTTCCTTTTAAACTTCCTTCTGTTCTCTTCTGTGCATTTAAAAAAATTCAATGGCCCCCTTTTTGTTTGGAATTACTACTGTTAATTCCCCTCTACTTCAGCATCACCAAACAAAAGAGAAAAAAATGGAGAACAAGAAAACTCTTTTCACAAAATAATCACAATCAAGCAGAAAAACATGTAACCATGTTCATAAATGTACTTTCCTTTTTATACCTTGAGTCCACGTCCTTTCTGTCAGGAGATGGGCAATGTGATTCATCAGGTGTTCTCTGGAGACACAGCTAGTCCCCGCATTGATCAGAAACTTAGGCTTTTCAAAGTTACTTTTTTAATATTGCTATGCTTTTGTATAAAGTTCAGTTTCTGTTCACTTTATCCTATAGCAAACATTAGATCGTATTCACATACCACAATTTGCTCAGGCATTCTTTAACTGTCTAAGAAACCTAGGCATTCTAGGGTATTCTTTTTATTTTCTAGTTCTTTAAGTATTTTTCTTCCTTTTAACCTTTTCAGAATTAAAGTTTGGAGCTTTTTTTAGGCTATTCTTTCTTCCTCTTAACCTCTCTCCCACTCTAGTTCCATTGTTTTCAGGTTGAATCTGATGTACTCTGTGCCAGACTCTGCCAGACTCCAGTGACTATGTTGAAATCGTCTTTGCTCTAGGTCAAAGTGAGATCCATATGACTGCCTCCTTCTCCAGGATCCCTTACACATCCCAATGAGGAGAAACAGCAAGTTTCATCCCTTTCTCACTGTGTTCTATACCAGAGTAGTCCTCTATGTGCCTTCCCTTTTCTTTCAAAACTCTCAGAACAAAGCAAATACATTTCCAAGCCTTTCATTTGTTTGTTTCATCCCATCAATACTTTGAGACGACATCAAAAGTCAAAAGAGATAATTGTTTTTTCTTTTCCTATTAGGATGTTAGCTCTACATCATCATATGCTCGTTTCAATGATAACAACAAGAAAAAATTACCTTCCTAGGCTTCCAAAATATTATAACTGCATTTCAAATCCTATGCGGCTCTAGTTTTTTCCATCAGAAATGCTTAACGGTCCTCTATTACGTTAAAAATCCATTTGATCTCCCTCCACCATTGAAGTCAGCTTGATGAAGTAAATTATTCTTGGTTCAAGGCCGGTACCTTTTGCCTTTTGAAATATTGTATTCCAAGATCCCTTTTCATTTTACTTGAAAGCTGCCAAGTCTTGTATAATTCCTTTTGCTGTTCCTTGTTAAGCTTCTTTCTGGATGCTGGTAGAATTTATTTTCTTTTGATATGGGAGCTCTAGATTTTGGCTATAATATTAGAGGTTTTTCCTTTTGAAGTTTCTTTCAGGAGAAGATAGGTGCATTGTTTCTTCAATTTGTTCTCTGGTTTTTATATGTCTGAGTAATTTTTTATTTATGATATCTTAAAATAAAATGTTTAGGGTTTTTCTTAATTTGATCATGATTTTTCAGGGAGTCCAATGATTAATAAAAGATCTTTATGTGACCTATTATCCACATCAGATTGATAGCTTATGTTTTTCTTTTAAAAAATCTTTTATTATATTCTAATATTTCTCCTTCAAATCTTATTTTCTAGGAATCATTGGATAAAGTGGACCACTTTTTAAGTCATTTATTCTCTTTTCATTTCTTTCCTAAAGAGTTTCAATTTCTTATCTACAACTGCAGTGGTTACAAAATTATTTGTTCCTAGAGCTGCAATCATTTTTTTATACCGGTCACTCTCTTCTTCAATTTACTCATTACTCTGGCTTTCATTCCTGAAATGAGTAGGGCGATGCTAGTCTCTCTACTATGATTTTGGTTTTACCCTGAGTCACCTAAGTTCTTACATCTTTATGGCCCCAAAACTGAAGTTCAGAGTAGTGGGACTTGATCAACTTCGATAGCATCTCAGTACAGTGTTTTGGACCTTGGGGCCCCTGGATTGGAGTACTTCTGTGCCACAAAGCATTCAATGTTCAATGGAGCTCTTTTGGCAGGAGGAGGGGATGCAGCCCACCTGCGCTTTCTGATGACGCTGGGGACTGTGGATTTCCCTGGTGCTTTCTGAAAAGAACCCTCCATTTCTATTCCTTTATGACAACAAAATCCTGCAGGTTTTTCAGGTTCATCATAGGCCTACTGAGAAGCTACTGGTTAATTTCCCAGAACTAGAAATCTTTTGCTATAGGCTTCTGGCTCATTTTGTTTAGGTGAAATTTAGGGTAAAAGAAGTCACTCACAGCAATTTCTTATTGGCTTTCTTGATCACTTTTTGGTTTGGGGTAAAATTTGAGTTTCTGGTGCAGCAGCTATAATGGACTCAGCTTAATGTCCAGAGATCCTCCAGAGAACTAGTCCGGACATTACTTACACTGCCTGCTAAAATACCCATGTTGGCTGGAAATTTCCTACCCTTACAAAGTAAAAGGAATAAAGCTTACTCAAAAAACAAGTATAGAAAAACATATACATCAAATATTATACAACAGCATATTTATTAACACTTCACCTGCGACTATAATGAAGTATGTGGAATTAAAGCACATCAGATATTTCCTTGGGCATTGTCACAGACAGATCTTTCGTACTTATGTTTATGACTCATTCCCATTTTAAACTGTTAACTCCATGGAGAGATGTAATGTTCTCTTCTCTAAAATGTAATGTTCTCTGGGAGCAGATTTCTTGGGGGATTTCTGGGAGCAGCCTTTCTTTCAGTTCTGTGTAATAATCACCTCAAATGCAGCCAGGAGTTAAAGTCCAAATCCTTTATTTTCTCTTTCAAGTCTTGGGCACGGTTAGCTTTCTTAGAGGCCTATCTCTCTCCTTGGTTCCGAGAGGTCTTGCTGCTAGGCCTTTGCCTCTGCCACAGCTTTAGCCTCTAGCTCCCTGTGAATCTCTCCAGCCGGCACAAAGGTGAAAGAAGGAATGACTGTGATTCTGCCTCCGAGAGAGTGGGCTTGTGGGCTTCTGACTTGTGAATCTCCTGGACTCGTGAATCTCCTGAACTCGTGAATCTCCTTGGACTCGTGAATCTCCTCGACCTGTGAATCTCCTCGACTGAATTCTGGGTCTGAATCTCCGGAAGTGTCCAGCCAGCACAAAGGTGGAAGTTGGAATGAATCTGACTCCGCCTCTGAGAGAGTGGGCTTCTGAACTTCAGTGGGCTTGTGGGAGATCCTCCTTACATAGGCTCTCTTAAAGGTGTGAACTCTAATTAGTACTAAGTACATAAGCACTGCCCCTATCAATTCCAGGGACTTAGCACTTTGTAAGAATTCTAACAGAGAGATGATAAATACTTAGTACATGGCTGTCAAATAAGCTGAAGGTTAATGGGCAGTGGAGAGAGCTCTGGGCCTGGAGTCAGGAAGAAATGAGTTCAAAAGCAGCCTCCTACACTTATGAGCGGATGAATCTGGGGCATATCTGATAACCTCTGCCTGCCTCAGTTATCTCACATGTAAAAAAGGAGAATGATAATAGCACCTATTGTTGCTATGGGGTTGTTATGAGAATCAATAAAATAGCCAAAAAGCATTTAGCACAGTGTCTGCATTTTGGAAGTACTTAATAAATGACTGCTCTCTTCCCCTCTTCTGTCAATGATTCTGCAATGCAAGTCATAAATTCTGCTCCTCCTCCTTGGATGTCTGATAATTTCAGACTTTCTTCTCAATACTCCTCAATCACTCACTTTCTGACCCGTTTCCCTTTGGCAGTGGATGCCCCAAGGTCTAAAGCTACCTCGGCTTCCTCACACAATGAGAAACGCACTTTTCGCTGGTCCTGGCCCGACTGCCAACAGTACAGAGCTAGCTTTCGGCTGAGTGGGGCTTCCTCCCCCTTCTCAAACCTCCGGCTCGAGTGACACAAGAAGGGGGGCAGGGAGTAGGCAGAGCTGAGGTCTACTGGTGGTTGCCACAGAATAACCGGGTGAGCGCAAGGGCAGAGTGTGTGCTGGCAGGGACTGCTGAAGCAACAAGGAAACCTGAGTGACTCCCGGCACACAATGTCATGGCTCAGTTGTGATACCATGCTAAGGCACACGATGGCAGGGGAGAGGGGGTAAGCATACTGGAGACAAAGAATTAGAACTCCCTGACACTAAATCAAGCTAATATTTTTCCTAATATTAAACCAAACCTACATTCAGGGCAAAAATCCAACCTGGTCAAAACCTATAATGTTCATGAAATAATAATGATAATGATGATGACGGCTAGCATTTAAATAGCACTTGCCTGTCCCATTACTGTGCTAAGCATTTTACAAATATTCTCCCGTTTGATCCTCAGAACAACCAACAGAGGCAGATGTTATTATTCCCATGTTGTAGATCAGGAAACTGAGGTTAAGTGACTTGCTTTAAGTCAGACAAAGGGTAAACATCTGGGGCCTAATTTGACTTGGGACTTTCTCACTCCAAGCCCAGCACTCTATCCACACTACCTATTAGTTGCCTCTAATTATGATGACGTATTTATTAGTTTCTTTGCTAATATTTTGCTTAAAATTTTAGCATCAATAGTTTTCTTTTTCTGTTTTAACTCTCCCTTGCTCCTGTATCAAGTCTTTATCTGCATCCCAGAAGGAATTTGGTAGACTCACCGTGTCTCTCACACGGTAAATACTTATAAGGTCTTGTTAATTAACTCAGTGTCTATATATACGTGTACGTGACTTAAAGCAAGAACTAGAGATCTGAATAGAAGAAAGTAAAGTGGGTTTGACTAACATCAGAGGTCTGGCAGGATGAGTCTTGTTACACAATGGGACCACAGGGAAACGTAACTCAAGCAAAAGCAAGAGATGAAAAGCAGGTGGAACAGAATGTCACATATTAAATACCGACTAGAATAGGTTCAGCTGAGAAAATCTAGAAACCTGGAGAGGATTCTCCTCCGGAGAGCCATTTTTAGGCAAAGGACCATGGAGGGAGAAACCAAATGTTACCGAAGTCTCCTTAGGGGCACCGGAACAGAAAAAGACAACAGGAAACAGAGACTGCCCAGCACCGAGGCGAGATCCAGCAGTGACGGGGGACGTCAATAAAACACAAATTTGCCAGAGCTCTCGTTTTTGCCAAGGCAGAGGAATGGATAACTTCTTGGCTTTTACCTCAATAGAAATTTCTTCCTTCAGAAGATGGAAAAAATAATGAAGGTTACTGTGATTCTGAACTTCATTCTGACGAACAAGGGGTAACAGATGGCTGAAGCACAAATGATGAGAAGCTCGAGGGGGAATGGGGATACAACGGCTCTGTCTTAGAATTCACAACACAGATGAGGCAGGATGTGACATTATTTCTTTGGCCCAAACCTCTACTTTCATCAATACAGAATACGTGACCTGAGACTGAGTGAAGGAGAAATAGCACAAGCCTTCGGTTCTTCTCAACTAATGAGTCATCTTTGAACTTACTGCCCGTCTTCCACCTTTGAGTAAGACAATTTTGTGCCTTTACATAGACCATCTCCATCCTGACTTCTGCCTCAGAAATCTGCCTCAAAGCTCAGTGAAGAGCCACCTCCTATTTAAGGCCTTTTTTGGTCCTCCCAACTGCTGGTACCTTTCCTCATTCTGATATTAGTTTGCATTTCATTTGAATATGTTTCATGATTAAATATAATGTAGCCCAGAAAACCAGCCAGGCTCCAAAGGCTCCATCCTCCTAATCTTTAAGACTAAGGTCCAAATTCATCACATCCATATGTACTGCCTCTAAGAGAGAACAAACTCCCACCTGGAACAGCATGGGTTACCAACCTCACCTCCCCCTCCTCCCCCCCCCCCCCCCCGTGTTCCTTAAATCTCCAGTGTCCCAAGAGCAAACTACATGCCCAACTCCAATCCAGCCCTCCTTCCCCAGTCCTCTGGGATTCCCACCCCAAAATAACCCCAAATTTCCCATCACTCCGGGATTTTCCTTCTCCTATTTGTTTCTATCTGCTCACACTCCCTGAGACACAGCTTCCCCCAGAAGATGCTGCAGAGTGGACTGTCATTTTCAGTCATAGCTATAACTTCATTCTGTATGCACTGGTCTTGGAAGGAGAAATAAGAAACAAGCCCATGCAAAATAAGCGACAGAAAAAAGAAATAGGAAATAATTAAGAGACAAGACAATAGAATTAAGAGTTTGGCTCTCTCCAATCTATTTAAATTCCTCCTTTTTAACTTCCATTTCCTCCTCAAACCTTTAAAGTCTGACTTCTGACCTTCTCACTCTAATAAAGCAGCTTTTGGCAGTCACCTACCTAATCTGACGCTCCCATCTCCATTCTCAGCCTTCAGGTGGGGGGCACTGGAGGTGCCCCCTCTCCCTGGGACCCTCTGTAACCTCCAGGACCTTTCCTGGTTCTCTTCCCATTCTTCTGACCATTTCTCCTCAGGCTCCTCCCCATGAGTTTTCCTTTGATTAGTACTTCCTACAGCTCTATTTTCTCCTTTGGGGGTCTCCACAGCCCCCATTGGTTCAGCTGTTATCTACATAGGTGACTCCAGGAGAGCTACAGACACAGGTACCCATGTGCTTATGTCCACATGCACAGAGTGATTTTTATTTAGGGCTTCTCCCCCTAATCCTGTATTATTTCCATCCCTCCATGCTCCTGTTCTTTCATTTCTTCCACACACACACACACAGATCCCCATATACGTGCGTGGAAGTCCGCTCCCCTAGTCTCAGCCCCAAGGGTCGGTGCCATGCCGGCAATCACTAGATGCCAGACATCCCAACACCAACTAGCCCCAAGCAGGACTCTGCCTGTATTTACCTCCAGACCCCCCCTTTCTGCTGATAAAGGCTGCCCCCTGCTCCTGGCCTTCCAGCGGCCCGAGCTCAGGCCCTCACCCCCAATCTCATCTGGCCCAGCCCCGTACTCACTCGGCCAACCCTCACCCTCTCCGCTTCCACAACCTGTCCACCCGACCATCACCTTGATGCAGGTCACCTAGAAGCATGTCCCTAACTGGTTTCCGGGACCACTTCTCTCCCCCAGTTCATCCTGCTCCCAACGGTCCAAGCGATTTTCCTTCAGCAGTGACTGTTTGGTGAAAGATGGTGAAGGTCTGAAATCAGGGAGAAGTTACATAGAGAGAGGAGAGCAGACGATGAGAGATGCTGGGGAAGCAACATGGATAGCCCTTGGCAACCGGTTTTATGTGGAAAGAGGGAACAGTTAGGAAGGGGATGAGCCCAAGGGGTGAGCCAGAACAGTTAGTGGGATCCTGGGGCCGTCCAAAAAAGCGGGCAAGTGTGGAGGAGGAGAAGGAAAAAAGAGCATGACTGGGGGAGAGACACACTGTGTGACCAAGAAAAGGAGGAGCAACACTAAGATTCCAGCCCGGGAAATTTCAAACCCCAATTTTTAATCTGTTCACTATTTAGGGAAATCTTTCTAAAACGCACTCCACACATCCTTGCTTTCTTAGAGTATCACCAACACTGGGCGCCCACTCACAGAACAGGGAATACACGCTGTCTCCCAGCTGGGTGACCTGGGCATGCTCCATGCCTCTTACACACACTTTTTACTCTTAAAGATTAAATAGGAAAAATAATCATGTCTGTATTGAGCTGCAATGGAGAGATGCTCTCAGGTGAACCTTTATGGAGTTCTTTGGTCTCTATGCAAAATGCGCCTAGAAAGTGGTTTGATCTTTTTGTATTTTTTTAAATCTCTTCCCTTATATAAATAGAAGCTGTCATATCCCGCTATTGACAAGGTGAAAGGTAGTATCTTCCTTTAAGGGAGAGTAAAGTATTGTGAAGAGAGAGCTAGACTTAATAAAACCTGGGCTCCACTCTTACCAAACACTTGTTGAGTAATGCTAAACAAGTAATTTAATGTCTCTGAGCCTTGTTTTTGTATTAAAAAAAAAACAAAACAGGCTTGGACTAAATGGATCTCAGGTATGATGCATCTCTACTCAATTCCCTTTTTATTTTGCCATTTCTAATCAGACATGTGCTTGGAAAACAGATATGCGAGCTTATATGAACTGGGCATAAGGTTAATACACACACACACACACACACACACATACACACACACACACACACCGTTAAAAGATAGACAGACAGATAGACAGATAGATAGGCTCTAAGTAAAAGTCAGAAAGGCTTTCCTATAGACAAAGTAAACAAAATTTAACATGTAGACTTTTAGGTTTTTTTTTTTGGATCATTTACAGGCCTTTAGTGTTTACTCCCATGTTCCATATAAGAGAAATGACTAGATAGATAAATTCTGGAAAGATGAGGTTAATTTTAAATTATGTGGAAAAAAATAGAAAACAATTTTAAATAATCTATTCATCAAAATAAAGAGAAGATACTCTGATGCATATAAAAATCAATATATCGTCAAAGGATATCGGATAGTTTAAATCAAATAAAAATAATTTTAAAAGCTAACATGTAGCTTATTCCTATCTACTAACATTTTTATGGGAAAATAATTTAGTCAAGGAAAAGGTGCTTCCACAAATACAAAATCATTTTCTCTAGTCAAATTTCCTTTAAACCACAGTATTAAATTGTAGTTTAAAAAAACTATCAGAAGATGGTGCTAAGCTAATGTGATAAGCCAAGAAACAATCTATTAAAGCACTACGTAAAAAAATATTCTGTTTCATTTGTGCCACTAAGAGACCAAGTTATTTGAGGAAAGACTATGTTCAGTGTCAAACAAAAATCCAATCAGAGAAAAATGTATCAATAAAGTACATGTTAGCACACCTTTGGAAATTATTAACAAAAAATGGATGGGTACTAGCTTGAAAGCTACAAGGATGACAAAAATTAATCCTGTTAGCTTAATTTCAATCCTAGAAAAAATAAATTTCCATTGGTATGGAATTCATGTTAGCACAAAGATTTAATATAATGCATTAGAATATTAACTTTAAATTATATATATGAAAACCTCCATATATATACACACATCGTACACATACAGAACCGTGTACACATATGTAGCTAAATATATATTCAATTGTGTGTATATTACATTAATAGTAAAAAAATGAAGAAACAATTCTGTCAAATTTCAAATTGAAAAACAAAAAAATCTTCAAAGAAACTGAAACAAATCCAGCAAATGTTACCATTTGTAGTCTTATTTTTTCAGCTACATGTTGAAATCTATTGAAGATAGATCCTTCTTTCTATTGTTTATGCTTATTCAAATACAATTAGATAAAAACAAAACAAAAAAAATACAAATATAGGATCTGCCTTAAATTCTACTTAAGGATTTTAATTTTTTTATTTAATGTTCAAAGGACTCCATACTGCTCTCTAATATCTATCTCCCAAAGAAAATGGAGCTTAAGTTTGAGGATCAAGTCTTTTTTATTCACATAACTAAGAAAATGCTTTCATATGAAGGGAAAAAGTGAACCTGACAAAGGATAAGTCCCTTGAATTGACAGAAGCTTGCTGCTACCATTAAATAAGATGCTTAAACCTTATGTGCCATTCAAACAAATAGCATACAATAAATGCTTTTAACTAAGACTGTAAACACCAGAAGCACAGAGATTTAGATGAGATAGCCAGGTGGCCCAAGTCACCTCATCTTCCTGGGTTCAAATAAAACCGCAGAAACTGTGCAGTTGCACGATCCTGGACAAGTCACTTAATTCTGCATGCCTCAGTTTCCCATCTGCAAGATAAGGCTACAGAAGTAAATGGCCAACCACTCCTGTATCTTTGACAAGAAAATATCAAGGATGGTATCAAAGAATTGGATATGACTGAAAAACAGAGCTAGAGCTGGAAATATTGATTCTATTTTGCTAATTCACTTCTAGAAAATAATTATAAATTGGTTACTAAATTTCCATACAACTAATTAAACCTTTTTTTTTTGCAATGAGTGAATTTCAACACAGAAAACCTCCTTATTCCTGGGTATTTATCTCATATTGTGCGCTATTTCATGATGCTCTTTCCATATTACTTCATCTTATTCAGACTTGTCCATCCTGATGTTGTTCTACTAGTGTATCCTCCTTGTCAGCTACACAACTGGGCAACCGGGTTGCTTCCAGTTTCGGGTTTTTTTTTTGTTTTTATCCTGAGTAATATAAAAATCAATAATAAAATTTTAAAACCATACAAAAATTCTTGAATAGTTAGGCTTTTTTTGTTGGCTTTTTCAGGAGAAGTTGAGGGAACTGGGTGAGGAAAATGGGCCTCCCAATCTATCTGGAAATACAGTTTCTCTGGATCTGATTCCATGCTGATCAACACAGAAACTTAACTCTGCTCCATAGTTTCTACCTGGGCCAGTCTGTTTCTCCTTGAACAGCCTGTTGACCACCAACTTGTTTGATCGCCATTTTGATGACAGGCTCAATGCAATTAGCACAACTGCAATCTACCAACCCCAGCCTTCTCTAATAGTAGGGATTACAGGCAAGCATCGCCACCCCCAGAGTTAATATTTTCGGATTTACTGACAACGATGTAATTATTGAGTCAAAAGGTATGGCTGTTTTTCTAATTTTAACTGCATATTGCCAGACTACTATAAAAATATTCTACTAGCTTGCAAATTCAACAGCAATGAACAAATGTAACTTTTTCTTTGCACTACTTCACTACTTTTAATTATTTGTGCCAATTAGTTAAGTATGAGGTGCTATTCAATGTGGTTCTAATTTAAATTTTTATTATAAATGAAACTCAGATTCAAATAATTTAACAATTTGTGGGATTTTTAAAAAATATTTACATTTTTGGAATATTATTCACTGGGCCCAGGGAATTGCCCGAGTATTTAAAAGTTCTCTCTATATAAACAAATATGTGTGTATATACATGTTTTGGGATGCTTTTTAAATATAACTGTTACTTCTGTAATAAAGAAATATACTTAACCAAAGTATATTTGGTTATTTGGCCCCAACAAATTGGGCCAGAAGGAATGGAAAATAATTAAGAAAGAAATTCCTAAGACCCAAAAGGAAAAACTTTCAATGAAGACTCAATCAATAAACAATATTTTTTAAATAAAATCTCTTCTAAGCATAGTGCTATGAACTGAAGAGTAATCAAAAAAAGTGAAATAAACTCTATTCACAAGAAGCTTATGTAATAATGAGGAAGACAAGTAAATACATAAAATATATATAAAATAAAGAAGTATAAGTATATACAAAGAATTTAGATATTGTGAAAAGATTTGACAACTGAATGGATATATGGTATGAACAAAGATGATGAGCTCTACTAAGAGCGTGAGTTGATATCTATGAGTCCAACTGGCAATGCCGCCAGTTAAGAGGCAGACCCATAGATGGAACTTCTAAGTCCTGATGGGGAGGGAAGGGCTGGCCAGAGTGTCGGAGTATCTGGTATCCCGGAGTTCGGAAAAGGAAGAAGAGCTGCTCACTTCTCATTCTGTATCATCTTCTCTGTCAAGGAGAATAACAACCAGGAAAAAAGGCTTCCCGGGAGCGGACACTGAAGACAAGTCTGAATGACTGAGTGTCCGAATGAATCTGAGCCGTGGCGGGGGCACGCGCTCCATGCCCACCCTGGGAAAGGTGACTTCTTCCTGGCAGTGACACTGAAATATCCTGGAAATGGGGAAGATTAAATACATTCCTCAATGCCACGTGGCACTTCCACAATGATGGAATAGGTCTTAAAAGTTCAGAAGAATGGTAAATAAGTGCAAAATAAAAGTACCACTAAACACCTACTTTATAGAAGAGAATACAAAAAAACAGCAATTGTTTCAGAGAGGTCAAACAAAAAACAGCCCAAAATGGAGACTTAATAGTGAAGTTTTAAGTTACAAATGGATCAAAGATTCCATAGCGGGAACAATAACTAAGTGAAGACATTGAGAATGCTGGGCAACACACCAACCCTCCCGAAATATGAAGAACACTTCTATGACTAATGCACGGGGAGGATTCTGCAAGTTCTCTTGGCTTGGAGGACATAAATGTCCTTGCGAGCCAGGCAGACTCAAGACTGGTCAGGGCCCTGCTACAAGACCCAGTGACTGCCTTGGCTATCTATCTCATTTGTTCAGCCCCTCCCCATCTGAGGGGGATTCACTTTGTTTCTAGTTGGGTTTGTTTTTTTTTTGTTTTTGTTTTTTTTTTGCTACCACAGAAGTGCTATTATTAATATTTTGTACTGCAAGTCATTTCCTCTATCTTAACTTCTTTGGGATATATGCTAATAGTAATTTCATAGGGTCAAAAGACAGTTTAGTTACTTTTCTAGTTCCAAATTGTGGTCCAGAATAATAAGATCAATTTCTAGCTCCATTTGTCTCAATTCTAAAATTGATCTTTCTCCTTTGTGAGTCATCTTTACCAATCAAACTGTACAGAAAATAAAATATTTCAGTTGCTTAATTTGTAGTTCTATAATTTTTCTTATTTGATAATTTGCTAATAGTTTGCATCTCTATGTATATTTTGGCTCATGTATTGGGAACAAATATCATTCCATGTTAGGAGCAAATTCCTTACAATTGGCACATTAATGATCATTCAAAGCTCGGTACCTGGTGTTAGCCTTTACATAAAATGACCGATAACAATATACTGAGGTCCTTGAGATCCCTGTGTCCCAAATATATTTCTGTAGGGATTTTTTCAATCTGTTTATTATGTGATTTTAGGGTGACTTGGTCTATTTTCTCTTTTTTGCCTAGGTCAAGGGCTAATTATTCTTTAACTGCCTTACTGTATTGGATCTGACTTTCATTATTGTTGTTTAAGCTTTTGAGAAGGTACTTTCAAAATCTGTTATTGGTCCATTACTGATTTCCAAAAGCATGCATTAAAAATGATCCTGGGAATATGTCATTTACTTTTGATGTGTTCTTTCAACTGGGCTTTGAATTTAGAATTCAGTAAATTTTTTGACATATGGTCACATTTTCTTTCCTATCCTGAGGCTGAATTTGTTCCATACAATGCAGACCATAGAATTTTATGTATTGCCTTCATTTACCGGTTCAATGAGACCTTTGGGTTCAAGCTTCAAACTTTCAGTCTTTTTGTGATGTACATTAAGAATTTTATATTGAGTACAAATGTCACCTTAACACCAGTGAAGAAAGTTTTCATGAGATGAAGGAGCTGTTAAATATAAGTTTTTGATGAAGTTATGTAACTTGATATCATCCATGTATGACAATTGATGAATAAGATGTGTTGGTCTGACCGCTCTTATTAATATTAATACTTATTCTTTCTCTTCAGGAGATTTGAGAATGGATTTATTAGAGCCATAATGGGCTTAAACCATCACCCTACAAGATACTATCTTTACATCAAAAAATAAGAGGGAATGATTACTAAGCTATAGGGGAAAAGAATGACATATCTTTTTAAGGACTGGTAGTTTTTATTTGACTAGAGAGCTAGAGAGCCAGCAAAGTTCAGAAGTAAGAGTCAGAGGTGGAAAGATATGGTAGGGTTGGTGACTTCTCACCAACTGGAGCACAGGGTCACAATAATGGAAACTTGAAATGCAGTTGGAAGTAGAGGCTGGAAAGCAAATAATATGGCATGAAACTAAACAGGAAATTTCCTGGTAGTCACCTTTTAATTTAAAATATTGTTATAACATATATGATTCTCCAAGTTCTGCTTATTTGGCTCTAATATAAATCAGTTCATGGAAATCTTCCCACTTCTCAAATTGTTCACATTCATAATTTCTTACAACACAATAATAATTAATTACATTCATGCACCATATTTTTCTCACCATTCCCCAATAAATTGCCATCACTCTGCTTCCAGTTCTTTGTCATCACAAACTATGCTGCAAAAGGCACATACTGGCCCTTTGTTTCTGTCTTTGACTTCCTTGAGATACCCAAACCTCACAGCAAGATTGCTGGGCCAAAATGTATATGCAGTTTAGTCACTTTCCTTGAATAATTCCAAAAAAAATTTTTTTAATGTTACATTGCTTCCAAGCTTCATTATCAGTGAATGTATCAGTGCACATTTTTCCTCCCACAGCCCCTCCAATACCAACTGTCACCATGTTTGGTCATCTTTACCATTTCATATAGTGTGAGATAAAAACGAATCTGTTTTAATTTGCATTTCTCTTAGTGATCTGAAGCATGTTTTCATGTGTTCACTTGTGATTTCAAATTCTTCTTTTGAAAACTTCTTATTCATATTCCTTGATTATTTTTCTAATGAGAATCTGATTTATCTAAAAGGGATTTACATAAAATTAGAATTTTATCCATTCAAACAAAGGTTCACTTCTTTCCTATATTAAATTGCTAAATCAAATTTGGTTATAACCTGATTAATATAATCTGGGAGTTACAGTTTAACAATCTGAAACCCATTAATCCAAAATTTTTGGGGGTAGTCTCTCTTTTCATCATATTCTACATGATACCTATGGCCAAAGGAGAATAGAAAGTGGTTTGAGAAAATAAAGGATGGAAGGACCATCTAAAAGTGATAAATCCTATGAGGACAATCACTTAAGTATAGTTTAGCTGCAATTGTCAACTTTTGTTAGCCCACAATTCTCCACTTGCATGTGGTGAATTCAAAAAACAACTGCTAAGACCTGTAAATGCTAAAATCTTTGCCAAAGGTTAAAACAGATGTCTATAAATCCTACTATAATGACAAATCCATCAACTAGTCTTCCAAAAAATGTGTTAAGGCTTTAGTATAATTACTCTATGAAGTTTCCTTTCTCACATAAAACTATGACAGAATTTTACACGCTTTTCATATTACTTTGATTGACGTTTTTAAATGTTAGGAGAAAGAAGGAAAAGAGGATGAAGGAGGAGCAATGGGAAAAAAAAAAAAAAAAAACTTAATTCCCAAAAGAAAGCAGGTAACATAAGGATAGGAAGAAATGTTTAATTTAATATATGCTTCATTTTAACATTAAAAATTTTTTTAAATTTAATTTCATAAGCAAATTCCCTTTAAATTCTTTTATAGAGAAGTTCACATTAAGTGAGATAAAGTTAATAATAAAAAGATAATAAAAACAATCTAAAAGCAAAAACAAGCTTTTACAGGAAGGATTCAACAGAATCTTTTCCAAGAAATATGGGAATGAAGTAAGGATGCCTATTTTTCCCTACTATAATATGGTTTTGCAAATGCTAACAATGCCAATAAGATAAGAAAGAAGTTAAAGGAATAAAGATAGGCAAAGGGAATGATAAAGCTATCTCTATTAAGTTAATGACATGACTGATTATATTAGAAAATCCTGGGGCATCAGCAAAGATACTGATTGAGAAAATTAATAGGTGCAGCAAAATTGTAGGGTACAAAATAAATCTTTAGAAATCAAGAGCATTTCCAAAAGATTATGGTTAAGAATCGTATGGTATAAGAAGGTATGAATGGATTATGATCAGACACTAATAAAACCAAAGACAGCCTCAAATATTTCATTATTTGTATGAGGAAGTTAATACAGTTTGTTAATGTGTTAATAGGGCTCTGAAATGTCACACTTTAAAAGCAGGTCTTTCCAATCTAATCTTAGGTTACAAAGATAAAAGGAGAGAATTTCTAGGGACAGCTAGGTGGCACAGTGGATAGAGCACCAGCCCTGAAATGAGGAGGACCAAGTTCAAATCTGGTCTAAGACACTTAACACTTCCTAGCTGTGTGCCCCTGGACAAATCACTTAACTCCAATTGCCAAAGAATTTAAAAATGATATGAGAAACATTATGGAAAAACAAAAAAAATAAAATAAAAACTATCCAAGAAAAATAAGATTATGGAAAAGAGTCTCTTTAAAAATTAGAATTAGACAAGGGGAAACGAGCGAAACTACAGAAGACCAAGAAATTACAAAACGGATTAAAAAGAATGAAAAAAAAAATAGAACAGAATGTGAAACATAAGACAAACAAAAGATCTGGAGAACAGATCAAGAAGAGAAAATATAAGAATAATTGAACTGCCAGAAAGTTGTGACCAAAAAAAGGACCTTAACACAATAATGCAAGAAATAATCCAAGAAAACTGTTCTGGAGTGATAGAACATGACAGGAAAGTGGAAATAGAAAAAACCCACCTATCACCACCTCAACGAGATCCTTTGTGGAAAACACAAAGGAATATTATTGCCCAAATTTTGAAACCCCCGGATCAAAGAGAAAATTTTGCAAGAAATGAAAAAAATGATTCAAATATGCTGGAGCTACAATACTTAGCAGCTACAATACTTACAGCAGCTACAATAAAACTGCAGGTCCTGGAATCCTATCCATTAACAATCAAAAGAATTGGGCCTGTGGCCAAAAATATCATATCCTGTAAAATTATCTATATGTTCAACAAGAAAAAAATGGACATTCAATGAACTTACAGATTTTCAGGACTTTCTGTCAACCAAACCTAAACTTAATAGAAAATTTTAACATATAAGAGCCAATATCAAAGATCAATTTTAAGGAACTCAACACGGCCAAACTGTTTAAACACAGATAAACTGGGGGTTTTTTCACATGGAATAAGTATACTATATGTTTAAGATTTTCATCAACAATAGGGTAGCTCAAAAGAAAGATTGGCAGAGTTAATGTAAAAATAACAATCATGTTATACAAATCGTGAATAACAAATGTTATACAAATATTATTCCTCTTATAGAGACCACGAAGGGTCTAGCATCTTCCAAAACCTATAAAGAAGTAAGGGGGAAGAAATGGGTGGAAGGGGAAGCAAAGGATAAGGGAAGAAGACAAGGGAGGGATCCATGGATGCAGAGAAGTTAAGTAATAGACAGGCAAGTTATAGAGCAGAATTAATTAAAGAGGCAGCAGGGATAGAAAGGACATGTGTGCATGTATGTATATATCAACATATGTATACATAAATATATCTTTTCTTAACCACAGCCTGCTTGGGGGTGGGAGTGGGTGAGGATGAAAGGGGGGGAAAAGAATAAAGTAAATAAGATACCCAAAGGAGAACTAAAGAATAATTTACAGGGAAGCCAAGAAAAGATGGACATTTATGAATATAATTTCTTCTACTAATATATATAAATACATATTTTTCTTGATCTGATAATTATTTGTTATATTTTTTGAATCCTTCTTGGTATTCTGCTGGGCACATGAGAATGTTCTATTTTGCTTTGTTTCATTTTGTTTGGCATTCCTTTTCTGTTTTTCTTTCTTACTTACTCTTTTGTTTTCCAAAATAAAATAAATTTTAAAAAGAAGAAAAAGGGATGAACAAGAAAGCTATACTATACTAAAAGGAACTATAGATAATAAACCAATATCAATAATAAACCTTTATTGTCTTGACATCTGAATTCACAAAGAAAACATTACCAAGCTATACGACATTAGATAACACAAAACTGATACATTTCAATATCCCTCTTTCTGTTTCTGAAAAGTCTAAAAGAAAGAAAAACAAAAGGAAATATATAGAACTGAAAAAATTTCTTGAGAAATCAAAATTAATTAGAGTTAAAAGACTTATGGCCTCTTCTAAACAGATCAAAGAATTTACATATTACTCAGTACCACACAGTACTTTTACAAAAACTGACTATGTAGAAGGGACAAAGTTATTTTAAAAATAAACATTAAGAAGCAGAAATACTTAATATATAATTTACAAACCATAATATAATAAAAATAGTCAACTGTTCGGAGATTACACATAAAAGATACAGCCCTAAAAAGAGACTTTATAATGAAATCTTAAATAATGACCAAATGAACAAATCATAGAAATAATTAATTATTGTGCAAAAGAAAATAATAATGATCAAAGAAGAAAGAAAAATTTCTGGGACTCGGCTAAACTACTACTTAAAGGAAACACCATATTCTTATAAACATAAATTAACAAAATGGAAAAAGAAATCATATCCTTATAGACACAAATTAACAAAATGGAAAAGAATTACTGAACAAAACATATGTTTAACAGAATTAGAATGCAAAAAAACTTAAAATAAGCAAAGTATTAAAATTAGTGAGGAAATCAATAACTTGGAAACAAATAATAATAATAAAAGTGATCAATAAATTTAAAAGCTGTATCTTTGGAAAGACTAATAAAATTGATAAACCCTTATCTGAGCTGATAAAAAAAGGTGAAAGCAGAAAATCAAACTAATAAAAGAGGCATGGATTAAAGTGAAATAACAGGAAAGCCACAAGAAATAAAATTAATAAGGACATGATATACCTAGCTATATATTAGCAATAAGAACATAAAAGAAATAGAAGAATATCTTCAAAAATATAAAATGCCTAAATCATCAGAGGAACAGATACATTTTAAATAACCCAATCCCAGAAAGGGTAACAGATCTAGCTATAAAAGAACTTCTAAAAAGTAAACATTCCTGGTGTTGATGGATTCACAAAAAAATTTTATCCATTTAAAAAAAAAATCAAACATACATAAATAATCATTAATCTAAAAAATTGGCCCAAAAAAGCACTCTTCCAAAAAAATTTTATGAGATAAATGGCAACAGACAAGGTTGTAGAACTATATCTAACAATATGATATATATTGTTGGTCAAGCTGTGATACAATACAACCATTTTATTAGGAGTTATGCAAATAAAGTGATGAAGATGTCCTACTCTAATGCCTATTAACAGCAGTAAAGGAGCTCCTTCGCCAAGATTTGCTCATACCCCATTGTAATGCCTCTTCATGACTGCAGCTAGACTAACTACAAAGACAATATAATTCAAAAACACACCTCAGGTGGGATTGATGGGATCAGCCTTAGCCCTGGCCTTATAACCTTGGCCTTTCCCTATAGGAAACTGCTCAGTAATCAAGGCTGTTTTGGGATGCAAACATGACTGACCTTGTTTACTAAGATCTTTGAAACCTGTAACTCAACCAAGTCCCCTCTACACCTGATTGTAGGGGCAGTCATGCCCTATTTCTTTGTTCTTTGCAGTTGGCTGTCCATGGGATATGGTTTAGCCTGTGATTCTAACCCAAAAATTTCTATATATATATGGGACCTTTCTCTAGCTTGCTGTTAGTCCCTTAAGGAATAAGCCCGCTTCACTGCTCAGAATAAAATCTTCCTTGAATAAAAAACAACTAGCTCCCTAAAATTCTTTTCCCAAGATCCACAGCTCACTTAAGAGCTTTTACAAGCCACTTCAGCATCTAGTATTTGAAATAATTCCAGCAGATTCTTCTACCTCTTATCAGGAGTTGCTTTACAAATTACGCCATAAAAATAAACAGCAGAGAGATTGACCAAATGAGCAAGCCAAGAAAAATTACCAACCCAATTAAGAAATACTATACAACATGACTATCTTAGGAAGACACTCAAAAAGAAAATAATTTTGCAATAAAAACTAGAAAAGAGAATGAAAAGATCAAAAGAACCCCTAGCATGATAACTGGAAATTAGTATGGCAGAAATTAGGCATGGACCCACACTTAACACCATATACCAAGATAAGATCAAAATGGGTCCATGACCTAGGCATAAAGAATGAGATTATAAATAAATTGGAGGAACATAGGATAGTTTATCTCTCAGACTTGTAGACGAGAAAGAAATTTGTGACCAAAGATGAACTAGAGACCATTACTGATCACAAAATAGAAAATTTCGATTACATCAAATTAAAAAGCCTTTGTACAAACAGAACTAATGCAAACAAGATTAGAAGGGAAGCAACAAACTGGGAAAACATCTTCACAGTTAAAGGTTCTGATAAAGGCCTCATTTCCAAAATATATAGAGAACTGACTCAAATTTATAAGAAATCAAGCCATTCTCCAATTGATAAATGGTCAAAGGATATGAACAGACAATTTTCAGAGGATGAAATTGAAACTATTTCCACTCATATGAAAGAGTGTTCCAAATCATTATTGATCAGAGAAATGCAAATTAAGACAACTCTGAGATACCACTACACACCTGTCAGATTGGCTAAGATGACAGGAAAAAATAAAGATGAATGTTGGAGGGGATGCGGGAAAACGGGGACACTGATACATTGTTGGTGGAGTTGTGAACGAATCCAACCATTCTGGAGAGCAATCTGGAATTATGCCAAAAAAGTTATCAAACTGTGCATCCCCTTTGATCCAGCAGTGTTTCTATTGGGCTTATACCCCAAAGAGATACTAAAGAAGGGAAAGGGACCTGTATGTGCCAAAATGTTTGTGGCAGCCCTGTTTGTAGTGGCTAGAAATTGGAAATTGAATGGATGCCCATCAATTGGAGAATGGCTGGGTAAATTGTGGTATATGAATGTTATGGAATATTATTGTTCTGTAAGGAATGACCAGCAGGATGAATACAGAGAGGACTGGCGAGACTTACATGGACTGATGCTAAGTGAGATGAGCAGAACCAGGAGATCATTATACACTTCAACAACGATATTGTATGAGGATGTATTCTGATGGAAGTGGATTTCTTTGACAAAGACTCAGTTTCAATGGATAAATGATGGACAGAAGCAGCTACACCCAAAGAAAGAACACTGGGAAACGAATGTGAACTATTTGCATTTTTGTTTTTCTTTCCGAGTTCTTTTTACCTTCTGAATCCAATTCTCCCTGTGCAACAAGAGAACTGCTCGGTTCTGCAAACATCTATTGTATCTAGGATATACTGCGACATATCTAACATATATAGGACTGCTTGCCATCTAGGGGAGGGGGTGGAGGGAGGGAGGGGAAAAATCGGAACAGAAGCGAGTGCAAGGGATAATGTTGTAAAAAAAATTACCCTGGCATGGATTCTGTCAATATAAAGTTATTATAAAATAAAATAAATATTTTTTTAAAAAACCCAAATGGTCACAAAAACTTAGGCATTACTGAAATTACTGAACAACAATAAAAAAGATTTAAAAAAGCTTACTTCACACATAAACAAACAAACAAAAAAGAACCCCTAGCATGACAGAATAAAAATTAATAAAATTAAAAATAAAATAATTAAGAAAGAAGAAAAAAGAAATATCAGGGGTAAGATTTAAGTTCCTAAAGAAACATATGAAAAAATAACTAACTTAAAATAAAAAGTGGACAATCAGCGAAACAATGAATATTCTTTTGTGTTTTGGTTTGGTTGGATTAGTATTTTTGAGAGGGAGCTTTGAGCCTGGTGTCAGGAAGTCCCATGTTCAAATCCAGCCTCATATACTTACTAGTTATGTGATCCTGGGCACACAATTTAACCCTGTTTTCCTCAGTTTCTTCATCCGTAAAAATAAAATGAAGAAGGAAATGACAAATCACTCTAGTATCCTTGCCAAAAAAACCTCAAGTGAGATCACAAAAAGTAGGTCATAACTGAAAAACAAAATCAAGACAAACTTCATAGTCAATGAGAATCACACTAGTCTACTGAGGGAGTTGTAGGGATTAAGAAAGCAAATGGCTATTGGAGGTAGCTCCGTTCCCTTTCTAACCAATTTTGGATCTAATCCAACTGTGGTTTTATGAGAAAACTTTATTCCATTGTGCAAATTGGGAAAAATCTTTATTTTACTGTTTGAACTCTGCCCTGCATAGCTGGGAAGCTGGACCCTTACCTGCTGCTAAGAGACCCTTAAGTAAGGACTTAATTATGTGGGCCAGAAATTCAGTCAGATCCAAAGACGGATGCAAGGAGTTTTCTCACAACTGTAAACCTCAAACTATCCCTATGTCTCATCTGAAAACTGACCCACATTAATAATCAATTGCTGTTTCCATGTTTCCTTGATTATTTACAGATACTGGAGAATGGGATTATCTCCTTTTCTGATTCACAGAACTGCACCTATTTACTCTGTCCCTTCCAAATCTGAAAGCTCCTAAGCTTTCATCCAATTACAAATCAGTTACCTAATACTGGATCGTTTCCTTTTAATTGTTCTTACATGATTGTTTTTAATGATAAAATTTGAGGTCCAGGAATAAGCTGAAGAGGTCTGATCCCACTTTGTAGGGAATTAACAGGTACTGCTTAATAAAATGGTTATCAGATCAAACCATTGTTTTTCTCAGCAGTTTCATTTCTCACTCACCACACTATTCAAAATAGTGTTAGCTGATGAATTGTAAAAGCCTATCATAAGCTAGGCAGCTATGTAGCAGTTATAGAACTATGTTTACATTTAAGAGAACCACTACTTCAATGGGTCAGAGTCAAAAATGGGATGAAATACAGAGAATTTGGGAACAAATTTATTCCCTCTTTTGATAAGTAAATATGTCTGCAATTCGGTAAAGTATATTAAAAATAATAAAAGTATTATTTTAAACAGCTTGGCAGCACAATGTTACTATATGTATATGGCAAAAAAATTCAAAAACAGCTATAACATCTAACAAGAATTCCTTAGCCTGCTTCCTCAGAAACTGAGCCTTGTTAAAATATACCAAAATTCACATATAAAATGCCCTTTCTCTTTCAGACAACAGTCATCTGGCTGCCTCCTCATTTAACTTTTTTTCTTCCTATTAATTCAACACTCGAATACTTCCCACTGACCCAAAGAATCTAAAGGGATCTGACTTTTCACTTACTAGTGGTTGGAACTTTCTGTTATTAATTATCTATACAAAACATTTTTTCTCTGTTGAAAACCTAAACTGCAGGAAAAAATTCCCCTCAGGAGGAGGGGAGCAGATCAAGCAACGCGTCATCAACCTGAGCAGCCGGGGAATTCCAGCCAGTTCCCAGGGAGAGGAATGTTCATGGGTCCCAAGGTATCTTATCTCAGTTCCACCCAGAAACAAACTGGAAAGACTAACTTGATGGGAGGTCCACCCAGGTGGGCAGCCTCCACACACAAATGGAAGCTAAAGTATAAGGGTCCGGTGGCACTCAGAACAGGGACCCGATGTCGTCACAGGCGAGAGCGAATCTAGCTGGAGCTGAAGAACCAGCTGTGATAAGCAACTTCTAACAAAGGGTTGATCAAATGCTTTAAACTGTTCTTTTGATCAAGGACAAAAATCAGAAGAAATGAATGAATCAAGGTCAAGGGAGGGTTCCGAGTGAAGAAAGAGAATGACAGGGAAGAGTTAACTGTACACAACAAATGGGGATGATGATATTGAAAAGTTCTCACTTACGTCCAATATAAATCTCCACTTTAAAGTTTGCCCATTTCTTCTTTGAGCTACCAGAACATACCTTCTTACACAATGAATTCAATATCATTAAATATCTATGATGTGCAAGGCATAATATTAAGTACTAGAAAGAAAAAAGCAAAAATAAGACTATTTCTGAACTCAGAGAGCTCTGCAACATACAAAAATCATAAAAATTTTGATATCTTTTATTTTTATATCACTTGTGTATTTCTTTCCTACCCAGATACTACCAGAGGCATCACAAATAAGGAATTTATAAGAAACTCTTTTAAGCACCTGTAGGTAAAACAGGGTGGGAAGCACAGAAAGAATTTGAATAAAGAAAAGGAAACCAATTCATTTGTTTTCTGTTTAATCTATAACTTTAAAGTATAGTTTTGGCTAATTTTAGGAAATGAACCCACTGCTGATCAATTTTACCCTGGTTAAATCTGTAGAACCCAGCACTGGGAGAATATTTTCCGTCTCTCTCCATTTCAACTCTACTACTAAGAGAATCATTATCCTTTTCATGATTTTCCTTTGAGTTTTTTTTTCTGGGTTGTTCCCACTTTTATATAATTGTTAACATCATTATTGATTACTCATATTTTTATGGTACTTTCCTTACAATCAAACCTAGGAGGTTGGTAAGACAGACACTTTTATTTCACTGAGGAAACTGAAGCTCAAAAAAAGCAACTTGCTCATGACGACAGAACAATCCACAACAGAAAAAACCTAGGAGACGAAGAATGTCTATTGTTCAGAGAGCAGTTCTCCCTCTCTCCCGCTATCCTACAGTATGTGACTGCCCACCTCACACTGGGCACAGCAGCCAAATGGGGCGCCTCAGACCTGACTCCGCCTCTCCCGGCCCCCTCCTCCCCTGTCCATCTCACAGAAAGGCTCTTTTCCCTCCAAACTCTGCCAAACTCTCTCTTCTAGGTGGAGTCTTTGCTGATTTCTCCAATTGAGAGACTCCTTCTAGTAAAACTACTTTGTTTTTACTTTTACTTGTTCTCTTCACTCTTTGTACATACTGGGCTAGTCACTAAACTTCTCAATCTTCCAGGCAGTTTTCTAAGATGCAGAGAAGATATCATCCTGCAATGGTAGAAGGCACCCCTACCTCACAGCTCTCAGTAGCCAAGAAATCACAGGTCTAGGTCACACACACAACTCACACGGGTAAATTTATCTGTTTTATTGGGTTTTTTTTTTATTTGTTTCTCAGACCAGATCTCTTTCTATTCTTGTAACAAACTGCAAGTTCTGCAGAAACATCTCAACTATAAAGATAATGAAACCTTAGATGAGCAGTAAATTTAGTGAAATTATTTTTAATGTTCATTTTCTATGTACTAATGTATTTTTTAAAAAGCATTTTATTCAGTAGGACAAAATGCTACTTCAAAGGATCTCTTCCAAAAAGGTATCTCCTATCCATATATTAACTACATATAAGATTATTCTAAATTCTTTAAACAATATAACAGGGATAACCTTGCTCAATGACCCTTATATCAAGCAAGGTATAAAACAGGTAAACACATGTCACTGAGATAGAGAAGAAAAAGAGGGATTCTCTATAAATTGTGAGACCCTGCGATATTTTGTTTGCAAATGCTATTTGCTATTAGCAGCTAAATATTGAAGAGCATCCTCAAGGAGCCCCATGAGAGCTTTAGCCTAATCATCCCCATAAGAAAAAACAAGTGGATCCTCTTGTCCAGATGGTGACATGCATTTGGAGGACCAACTTGTATAGCTCAGCTAACAGTATAGACTTCTATTATAGACCTTGAAAACTGTCAAGTTGGACAACTGATACAGAAAGGATTATCTTAAGGAAATTCTAAGATCCTTAAATAGACTTCTCCCAGAAACAAAGGTCCACAGTTTTTAATAGGAGTAGTTTACTGGTAGTCTTTATAGCTGAGAGGCATAATTTCTAAAGAATAAACAGAATATCACTCTTATGCAATGCAAAATCAAATGGCTACTGTTTGAGAGGCTGCAATGCAACAAAAAAAGAACTTTGAAAAGGAAAGGCGGCCATCAAATAAATGTATGGTCAAGATTGTGACAAGATAAGTAAGCAAAAATCTCCAAGCTCCATGCCTTAGGACGTAAGGAGAAAGCATCCCAGATCCCCAGTACATTGCAGCTAATTTAAGGAATTTTCATAAACTCACTGATATATCTTAGTAAATGTGCTAAATGAATTTGTTTTGGCAAAAGGCCTCGATATAAATTTAAATTTTAAAATGTACTCTTCAGCAATCAGCATAGTGGGATCTTGGACAATAACAAAAGGTACTAATTTCTTTGCAATCTCCTTTGTACGTTTCCATAAAGTTGCCAAAAAACGTTTTTTTTGTAATTTAAAAAGAATTGAGGCCATGAACTGTACCTCATATATCTTCTGTATCAAGCCACTGGTAAACTTAGAAGAATATTTAATTCATTTATCAGTCACGTTGCTCTTGCACTGTCAAGTTGCTTAAAAAAAAATTGTTGCTTCATATTTTAAATCATTTTCATTTATGAAATCACAGATATATTCTGAAAAAAAAATCATCTTAAAAGTAATCACCCAATAAAATAACTGACACAATAACGTTTGTCCTTATGAAAATTTTTCCAGAGTCAAGGGATATCAATGACTTTTTCACACTTCACATTGGCTAATCTCTATCATCGACTCCCTTTAATGATAATATATGAGACTCTATTTTCACAGTAGCTACTGGAGACATTCCTACAAATCAATGTGCTGCAGTGATACCGAAATAAAAGTGTGTTTCACTGTAATGATGCTTCCAGACTCCCCTCCAGTCAGGTGGTTACTTGCAGTTAATGACCTGTGACATACCACACAAGTAGTCCTAAAAAGACTGATTATCCACTGCATGTGCAACAATATTTGCTTTATGGATGGCTAAATGAATGAAGACATTCAATGTAACTGTAAAAGTTAAATCAAAAGAAAACTTACAAGTAACATGTTTTCTTTGAGTAAAAGGGCTGTGACCATTTTCCATTAATACTTAACCTTTTGCTGGAGGAGTGCAACCACATATAATGCTTGAATCTATAAAGCCCAAGAGCTGTTCTGGGTTAATGCTAATTAGCTACCCTCAATCAAAGTATAATGTTTTTTTTTATCTAATCTCACCAACTTCTTGGAATTATAGATTGATATTAGATTGAATCACAGATTATAACAAAGACAAAAAATCTTGAAGATTTCCAATGCAGCCAGTTCATTTTATCAATGAGTCAAAGAAGAGTAAAATGGCTTGCACATGGTCACCAAGCTACAAATGAGATGAGACCAAGTCCCAGCTCTTCTAACCATAAGTTGAATTTTACTGGTCATCAATAAGTTTTAAAAGATAACAACACAGTTAACTTCTACGGCATATCTTTTAAGCAAATAAGAAAATTATTTAAATTTTCCACTATCCACTATTAACTCTGACATAAAAAGAGAAAAAGAAAAGAACTACGCAAGAATACTACATCAGAAGCTTCCACCAGCACAACCCTTCTCACTGCTGCCAGACTTTGAGACATTCACATAATTTTTCTTTATAATTTGATTTCATTTGCTAGACACAGCTCTTGTCCATCACATGTCCACAATAGATTAATTATTCCCTTAGGTACAATTAAGGGGTTTCCATTTGTTGTAAGAAGAGCTAAGTATGATGGATGCGGCCAGAAACAACATTTATTCCTAAACCAAAAACAGAAGCATATTCAAACTCAAATGATGGTTCATATAACATCTTTTTTTTTATTAAACACAAATAAACCAGATATAAGTTCATAGCAATAGCACAATAACCTTCACCCTTTCTGTTTAGCTATTATAAAATGGGAGGTTCCTACCAAATTTTGTATTTAAATGACATACAAACAGAACATTTTATCATTTGAATTTTTAAAGTACAGCTTAACAAAAGTTTAGCACCCACGAATTAATTATAAGCAAATTGTCTATCTGATAAATTCTTGAATATTTTAAAAATACATAAAATCAAATCTGTCTTCCATAACGTGAAACTGATTTGAGATAAGGAAAAGTCATTCATTTCAAACAAAAATATGAAACAGTGAAAAGCTGAAGAGGGAAAAATTTTAATTTCTATTAAATTGATAATTGAAGTAAAAATAATTAAATATCGTTTGGAATTCATTTGAATTTAGAACTATGCAATCATACTTAAAAACAGAGTTGCTTTCAATATTTTCAATGACAAATAATAGCTTCTCTGTAGCTAAGCCAATTTTGGGAATATCTTGCATATAGTACAGCTAAAAAGATGTGCCTCTAAATTTTTAATTACATTTTCCAAAAATCAATTCATTCAACAATGTATTATTATTATTATTATAGTATTATTAGATGCCAGGCCCTACTCCTAATAGGGGATAGCCTGAAAAAGTGAAACTCTGGAGTAGAAACTCCTCAAGAATAAAAACTATATCATTCTTCTCTGTGACTTCTAATGTAATAAGTATAGTACTTTTCTTGCACACAGTAGGTATTCAAGAAATGAGTGCTCAATTAATTTATGATTTAGTTGAACCTTCAATCTAAAGCATATATTTCCTACAATTTCCATTACCTAACTCTAATAACAAAAAAAGTTCTCTGTCCCATCACAAATAATTCCAAACAAATATAAACAACTGGGATCTTGCAAAGGTATAATAACATTCTGACACTTTTCAAAGGTCTTTCCCATATATCATTGGATACAGACATGATCAGCAGGCTGGCTTGGACTCGTGTCTCTGACAAATACTGGTTATACAACCACAGACAAGAAACTTAACCTTTCAATAGCCCAGGGAACTCTTTAACAACATAAATTGCTAACAAATTTATGATTTACATCTGTGGAGAGGGTTTCTTCATACAGAGATCCCTATACCCCCCAAAAATACAAACAAACCCCAAACGGCACAAAAATTCTATGAAATAAACAGGCAGACAGTGTACCCCCCGAGAAATTTGATACTTAAAGAAAACCTATGAGCAGAGGGTATTGCTAGATGACCAGTGAGAGGGATAAAAGCAGGCAGAAGCCAGCGACGAGTTTGTCTAACAGGCCATTCTAGACACTTTCCAAAGTTTGGCTTCCTCACTATTGACAAAATGGTTCCTCTCTCCAGATACTGACTTTTTACACCCTGCTTTAGAGGAACTCATAATGGAAGTCAATGTGCCCAGCGTCCCAGGTCATGGTTCAAATCTGCAGACACCAACTTGAGAAATTTGTCCCAGCAACCAGTCTGGGCTGGCCGCCCAACCACATACTCAAGACCATGGACCAACCTCCCCGTCTGCCATGTGTGTAGAGAGATTTCCTAAACAGTCTATCTAAACCCTGACAACTGAGAGAAGGGGCTAGCGCCTGCAATCTGGAGAACACATGTACGCGGGTCAGGCTGCAGCCCCTTCCTGCACTCGGACTGGAGGCTGTGAGGGAGACCAGGGTAACCTTCAGGTCCCCTCTACCTTGGTCCTGGGAATGACTAAGAAGTCTGAGCTCCCCTTAGATGCCCAATCCTCAACAGCCATTTCAATCAACCATTTGTTATCTGTATGGTGCGATTTTAGGGGGAAGTCCATTCCCCAAGATCTGAATAGCACCCTGTATGTCCTCAATGATGAAATATGAAGACTGTCCTTTCTCATTCGCTTCCCAAAGACATTAACTACCCCTGAAAGTCTCAGTGCTACTTGAGATTTTTTTAAGATGTTCAGAAATCCAAAAATATATTCAACTTTCTGCTATGAAAGAGATCATTATCCTCCATCCTCCCACCTCCCAGTGCTTACTCTCTGGCCATTTTATTGCTTGCTCACATCTCCACCAAAAGTGAAAAGGGGAAAGAAAAGGAAGGAAAACTGAAAATCTGGCAACTTTTCTATTTGCTATTTTGCCATTTGCTATTTACTCTTGTCAAGGTTTGGTGAGGATGGAAAGGAGATTGAAACTATTGACTATTCTGAGGTTTGGGATTCTACCAACATGTGGATCTCATTTAACCACACTTATCCCCTCTTCCCCATTACCATGCATAATCTTTCACAGCTAGAATACTATAATAGTAGTTACCTCTATTTTCACCACTTATTAAGTAACATTGTGTTACTCTGTCATTAAATAATAGAAAAGAACAAGATTCACTGTTAAACAAGAATGAAAGTGCTACAAATACCACCGGCCTCCTTCCTTAGCAGAAGAAAAATGATTCAATGGGACTAAAAAGTCAGCATGAAAAAGAGAACTGAAGATCGTATCCTACGGAAGGGTGAGCCCTCATTAAAGTCATTAAAGTTCACAAGGGAGAGTACAGAGCTAGGAGCTAACTGGGAGGTTATGGGCTAAAAAAATAAGCCAGGGCCACATATGCGAAACTGAGTCCAGTCTCCTGTTGGCAAATGCTCTGCGAAGGCTGACGGCAGCGGCCTGCTCTCCCGATGGGGCCAGACGGGAAGGGACTTGCAAGAGAGGGGCTTCAGGGGACATAAGGAGATCTCGGATGGGGTAAACGGAAGCCTCGTTTGGGTGAAGTGGTCACACAAGGAAGCAACGGTGGTCACCATTCAAACCCAGGTTCCTTGGTTCCCAATTTTGATCTTATTTTACTACACAATCACATAATATGCCGAATTAATTAAAGGAAGCAGAAAACTAATAAATAATCACAATTTTTATTCATCTAGAATTTTTTCAATATAGATAGCATTTTCCTTACAGTGATACAAGACAGGCAGCCCACATGATTATCTCCATTTGACATATGAGATAACAATCTCAAAGAGGTGAATGACATTCAACTGGTAAACAATGGCATCAGGACTCAAATTCTGGTCTCCCGACTGTCCCATTTTTTCCCTTCCCTTTTTCTCCTTGCCTTGTCAAATTAGGCGGCTTCCATCTCATTTCTCAAATGAGTAAGGAATGAGTCAAATTAAAAAAAAAAAAAAAAAAGACCCATTCCCCAATTTAAAAATGACCAAAAGATATGAAATATGCCCAAAAGGCTATAAAATCACACATATCCTTGTTCCTAACAATACCATTACGAGGCATGAATTCTAAGAGAGATTTTTTTTTTTAAAGTAAAGGGCCTAATATACAAAAATATTTAGAGCAGCTCTCTTCTCGACAAAATACTGGAAATTGACGGGATACCCATCAACTGGGGAATAGCCCAGTAGGTCATGGTATATAATGACAATGGAAAAGTTTTGTTCTATGGGAACTGATAGACAGGATGCTCTCAGAAAGACCAGGAAAGTCCTCCATGAACTCAAACAAAGTGAAATATGCTGGGTACAAAGTAATAGCAATGTCAGAGGATAATCAGCTACAAATGCCTTTGCTAATTCTCAGCAATACAATGATCCATGACTACTCCAAGGACTTGTGATGAAAAAGGCCATCCATACTGACAGTGTCAGAATACAGATTGAAGCATACTTTTTTGATTTCTTTTTACTTTTTTTCTTAAGGTTTTTTTTTTTTTGAAGGGGGAGGGGGAATCTATGTTTTCTTTTACAACATGACTTTAATAGAAATGTTTTGCATAACTTCCCATGTGCCTTCTTTAAATAACGAGGAAGGAAGAGAACCTGGAACTCAAAGTTTTAAAAACAAATGCTTAAAAACTTTGTTTTAAATGTAACTGGGGAAAAGTAAAAATATTAAATATGGGGAAAAAGAAATCTCGCCCCTCCTATCCCCAAAATAACACAATTTTTCTTTTTAGTGCACCAGAGGGCTAACCATTTTCTACTTTTCTGGTGAGCTTGAAAATCCATTCAAGTTTCTCTCCACAGCAGAAAAAACTACTGTTTCCAAAAAATCTCATAACACCACTAAGAAGTGGCACACTTGAAAACACAGAAGACTAAAGATAATTTCTACTTCATTGTCCCAGACCCTTTTTCAATGTATAAAATCAATCAACAGGATTTATTATGTGTCTAACAAATGCCAAGCCACGTGTGGGCAGTGGGGACACAAAGACAAACATGAAATTGTTTCTGTATTCAAGGAGGAAGACAACATGAATATGGTTATTGGAAGAGTGCAGAATGGCACTGGCAGCTAGGGGATCAAGAAAGTCCTTGACTAGTGGACTTTAAATAAGTGAACTCACTTTTGAGATAAATTGGGAATTCTAAGAAAAGTGATTCCAAGAGAGCATGTTCCAGCCATCGGGGACACGCAGTGCAAAGACATAAAGGGGAAGATGAGGTTGTCGGATTGTGGAACAAGAAAGCCAGCTTGGTTGGATTTTGAACACGTAAATGGGAATAATATGTAATAAGGCTAGAAAGGCTGGATGGAGCCAAGGTCTGAAGAGCTGAAAATGGCAAACGGAGGAGTCTGCCATCAGACCCTAGAGAAAACAACCCACCCTGCAATGCTGCTCCTTCTTTTTCACTCTTTCAGTTAGAAATTCCAAAGAGATTTCCAACGAAGGGATGCAACGGACATGACTGGCCTCCCTCCCTGAACTCTGTTTATCTTTGTTCATAGATACTTTTTAAATAAAAGTTTTATTGATGTCTCTTATTTTACATTAGTCATTTCTGAAAATGTCGCCATCTACTCCTATTCACTAAGTCTTCCCTTGTAATGCAGAAAGAGTTCACAGTCACCACATTGATGGCATAAGCAACACTCTAGCAGCTAAGTCTTAAGGAGTAGACCACAACTTTCTGTCAATTTAGCAAGTGTGAAATACAAAATTTAAAAGGCAATGAAAAAGAATCTGAAAAAAAGAGTTTCTACAATGCTTCACAGAGTTTTTATGAGGATCATATCATATAGAATGCTTTACAAGAAAATTCTATTAAAATGCCAGCTATATAAGACAAAAAAGAAGGAAAATTATTTATTTTCCACTGGAAAACGGAGAAATTTTATTTGAAATCATAGAAAAATATCATGAAATAAAAATAAAACATTCTAAACTAAATAAGAACCCTGAAGCATAAAAATTAGCATCTATCAAAAGGCAAAGTAATTAGATTTATTCTGCTTAACTCTGGCAAGTAAGAGCAGGACCAATGAGGAAGAGATAGACAGGAGATTTCAATTCCACAAAAGATTCCAAACAATCATGGCTGCTATTTGCAATCTGATTGTTCCAAGAATTATCCACCTTATAGTAGATGCATCCCAGGAACTATGCTCCTCAAATTATATTACACAATAAAAAAAAGTCTAAGAAATCTGTCAGCTGATTTACAGGCAGCCAAAAGAGGTCAAGAGCTATGACTTTAGAGCAGAATTTTGTATTATTTTTAAAAATTAAAGTCAATAAACTCAGGAAAATGCATGTGCATACAGTCATTAAATTAATACACACACCTCCCCAGCTGGGATCAGATAGCCACTGAACAGTCCCCATCCAGCCAACTCTCAGTTTTCAGATAAGAAAGCTGAATAGCAGAGGAAGGTAAATGATTTGAGCAGATTAGCAAGTGGCAGAGTTACAACTAAATATCTGGTTTCCTTACTTCTCATCCTCTGTTCTTTCTAACCACATTAAACTGATACAAATTAAAATAATTTCTAAAATATTAAGTGGCACAACATGTTAACGAAATAACAGCATTTTCAGATTTCACGGGAAAATCTACTTTTGGATCACTATCTTTCCATTAAGTTGCACCCATAAAGGCCCTCATAATTCAGTTTGATTTGTCGCCCAACACAAATGAAAAGTAAAGCAGGCAATACATTCTACATAAATCCTGGTCAGAGTTATGAGATGAATTTGTGTAACAATCTCAATAAACTCAAAAAATCAAGGAGATAGAATTCATAAAGGCACGACATTATTGCCAAAAAAATAATGTGCCATTATCGCACATCTCTTAATGAAAAATTCATTTCCTTGGCTCTAGATAATATACATATTGCTATAAAAAGACCTTTTACAGTTGTACTTAAAGAATAACTAACAAGTATCAAATAAGATTGTTCCCACAACGGTCGATTACAAAAAGTTTCTGATTAATGTTTTGAAAAGGTAATGGCATAAAAACCACTTTACTAACAGTACTCAGTCATTTAAAATGAGGGGCTAGGCTACAGTGAATAACTTGTAGGGTGCCTTTTTTCAACTCTGAGAATCAGGTCAAAACACAAACACATACGTGTACTCAAGGATGCTAAACCATCAAGATGGCATATAAAAGGATAAAAATACCATATGAGAGTTAAGTAGGGGTAAATATGAAAAGTATCAAATCTGGGACACTGGGATCCAAATTATTAAGAATCCCAAAATAAAATCACTTATATAGGACACAGAAAGGTAATTATCTTCCTCTAGCAGTTAACTACCCACAGTAACTGCCTCATAAACACTTTTTCATTCATCTCAATTAAAAAATTGTAGAGGCAAAGGAGGCACGAAAAGATTAAGTACAATTAGAAAAACTCCTCTATTATCCGCCACATAGTTGTATTTTTGCTATGTAGTCTGCATTTTAATTAAACTAAATGCTATCTAGTACATATTTTCCCTATACTGTATCAAGTAAAAAAAAAAAAAATATCTTGTGAATTCGCATTCATTTTTCAAGGTAAAAATATAAATATCTTTTATCTACTATTGTTTTAGGAATAAAGTATAATCCTTAAAAATCTGAAAAGACGTTTTACTTAAAAGAGCAGTTAAAAAAAATTCTATTCTGCAGTTTACTTGTTGTTCTAATATATGATGACCACTAAGTTCATGGAGCACAAATTAGAGAATACATTAAAATATAGCCTTTAAACCTTCCAATAAAAAACATCATTTCCTGTGTAGAGATAGCCCTCCACGAATAATCAATCACTCCGAAGACGAATATACGGTCAACATCATTAATTAGTGTTGATGCACTCTCTTCTCTGCCCTCATCTGTCATGGCGACTGTTTAAAAATCTGAGTTATTAGTCTTTATTTGGGAGAGGATCTGGTTAATATCTTTAAGAGTAGATATCATTCATCCTTCCACTATATACTGGAGGCCTGATAATACCTACACCCAATAGAAGGTCCTGATAACCACATCCCCTACAGCAGTGAGGACCATAAATCAAGCAAAGTGCAGCTCCCATGCAGCCCCAGTTAAGTTCTGTTTACAATATATCCACTGAGAATGTTGGCTTGACAAGGGAAAAGCTGGCTGATGGATCTGATAGTGGAGAAGCAAAATAGGTTAAGAAGTGAAAAACAACAAAATGATAAATTTAAAAGGCTCAAACTTACAGAAATGGGTTCTTTGCACTAATTTTAACACTAATACAGTTAAATTATAATATGTCCAATTATTTATCAAATGTTATCTTAAGATAGTGATTAACATATGCCTCCTTCAGTAAAGTATAATTGTGATTTTGCAACCTAGTAACAATTTATTACTTCATTAATTTAATGCATATGCAAAAAAAAATAAAAGTCCTTCACCAACATTTCAGTGTTGAAATCCAACTACGATTTGCTCCATGTTGGCACGACATCCGGGGAGATGAAAATCTGCCAATGTCTTTCTCACGAGAGGCAATTCCTTCTTGTTCGGGGTCTCCCACCATCTTCAAAAAGAGGTTTCCCCAATGTGGACAAAAACAAAGCAAACACAAACCAAGAAAAACATTTGAACATGAAAAGCCAATGGGTGTTTGTGAAGCAAGCACAGCACTTCCCATGAGCCGGCCACCGCGCTCGAAGTCTCATTTGCTCCTCAGAACAACCATGAAGGGGTGAGGGAAGGTAATGCCCTTATCATCCTCATTCTACAACTGAGGAAAGTGAGACAGGCCGAGGCCGCGGGATTGCCCAGAGTCACACGACTAGTAAGTGTCTGGGGCATTTCCTGCCCCAGGCCGGGGGCTCCATTTACTTTGCCACCTTGAACCAAGAAAACCCTAAAACACAAAACTGTAACAATGTGAATGGAAAGAACAACAACGATCACAACGGAATAATTCAAAATGATAAAGACCAAATCTGCTCCAAAGAAGAAATATGCAAGAACTCCAAAGTGGGGACTCTAGGGGGAGAAGACTTTTTCAGCCCAATGGGCTGAATGGTTAATTTTAATGAACTACTTTTCTCTCCTTTTCACTGTTATTAGAGATGGTGCTCTGGGAGGGTGGTAAATGCAGGAGACAGAAATCATAAGATACCACTAAAAGAATTTAAAAAAAAAAAAAAAAGGCTTGAATTAAAAAACAACAACAACTTTACACAGATAGCAGTAAAAATCACTCTTGAACCGTGATTGGCCTGCCTCCTATTTTGAGTCTCACGTCTCCTGAATAACATCATTTACACCACTTCATATACACTAGTCACCATTAGTAAAAGGCTTCCATTTATTTATGGCTTCCATGCGTCTCTCCACTGACCTGGAGGTCACGTGCAGTACTGATTCCTTGGAGCCCACAGTGTTCCATGATTCTGAGGCATATAGCAAGAATGAAAAACACTCATTGGAAAATGAAGGGTTTTTGTTTCGAGGAAATGTTTGGGGTCATCATTAAAAATATTGTGCAATTTTCCAAATGCATTCCAGACTGTTCTCTTTCACTGTTTAATTCTGGGACCAGTTTAGAATTCATTTGAAGCATCTGTTAAATATATATATATAATGATGGGCTGGCTTAATGAGCCGTCGCTCCAACTGACTATTGTGGCCTAGACAACAGGACATTTGCAAATATGAGATTAAAAGCAAAGTGCAACAAGTTAACACGAGTATGGTGACTTTAATGCTCGAAGGCTCTGCAGGTTCGTTAGTATGAGCATTCTCCAACAGCGCCAGTGACAACATCTTGTGCCTAATTAAGACAGTTTTTAGGAACTGCTAAAGTGAAAAAGAAAAGCACCTGAAGGGCTGCCTCCTGGTAAGAAGTCTTCCCAAACTTCCATAGGCCAGTCCTTGGGTAAGAGACAGGCAGTAATTCCCGAGACTTAGACATGAAGCCTTTGCACTTCTGGCCCCGCTTCAAGTATCCAGGGTTACTTCCAAACCATGATAAGGCATTCCAAGAGAACCAAAGTGAAGGAAGATTATTTTACAACTTTTAAAAAAATGGGAATTTTGAGGAAACTTCTCGGAGCATGTCTACTTTTTAAATTGACACAATATTAAATGGTTGCCCTGACAGATATATAATTCTACTATATTTGGGGTTTAGTCTAACATATTACAATTATGGGAAACACGATCTTTCTGAAGCTCATCACTGCAACATGAGGATAATGGGATTTTAGAAGGAACTACTTCATCAAACAGAAAGTTAGATTTCTCAGGATTTTTGTAATTTAGATTTTGTGATTCCATGAACGGGAAACTGTAAGAGGGTTCCAATTCAATTCCATTCAAATCAACCAACACTATCATACCTACTTGGTGTGCTTTGCTAGGTTCTGGAGCTACAAAGACAAACAGGAACCAGGTCCTATCCTCAAGAGTTCCTCTGTCCATCTTGGAGCTCTCATAAGGGGATTTATTCTACATATCCACGTTTGTCCCTCCTTGAATGTTCCCTTTCCTAGCATTCTGTGACGTAAAACAGGAGGAAATGTTTTCTGGGTAAATTTCCCCAACACTTTTTTCTTCTCTAAAAGAGCAAACGGCACCTTGGAGGTTTTAAGAAAACCTATCAATCAATTCTAGAGACGTAAAAAGCCCTTTCTTCAGGATTTGGAGTTTTTTCTTTCTTTTAAACAGAGAGCAGAAGGGGCTTTGCCCTTACTAAAAAAAAAAAAAAAAAAAAAAAAAAAAGGTTGTAGGAAGCTGTGGCAGAGTGGGAGAGGCTACTCCCCCCGGCCAGGAGCCCCCGTGGGTTCAATTCCAGTCTTTGTCCCTCACTTCTGCGGTGGCTCGGCATAGCCGACTCCAGCTCTCGGGTCATATATTTTCCCATCTGCAAGAGGCTCCATACTCAGATGAAGGAAGGACAGCCTGAGCCGAAATGTCCTTCTCTCCCGACCTTCAGTCCTTCGAAGCAGCTCCCCTTCACTCCCCCAAATGAGGAAGGCCGTCTCAGCCAGAGACCCCCAGGTCCCCGGGACGACCCGGCATCCACAGGCGGGGGCAGCTCCCCGATCTGTCTGTCCTAGGACAAACAAACCATATCTCCGTCCTCTGGGCCCGGTTTTTGGCAGCGCTAGAAACCCCACTTTTACATTCTCTCTCTTTCGGGTTCTCCTTCCACATACCTACATTAGCACTCACGCAAAGAAAAGCCTGCTCTGCCAGGTCAAGAACACTCTTAAACCAGCCACGGCTCTCACATCCATTCTTTTCTCTTTCCATCTACTCTGGGGTCAAATGGGAGAAACAATGGAGAAAAACTGCAAATCAAACGTCTTGTCACCAGGTGAGCTATTCTAAGAGAAGTGAAGTAGCCACAAATTCACCGCTAGGTCGCGGCTCTAGTGTTTTAAAGAGACAGGTACAATTCCCCTGGCCATCACACTTTTAATAACTGAATATAAAGGCACTCCATTTCTCCCTCTGACATTAGTCCTCTAGTTTCCCATCCAATCTATAGGAGAATTTCCACTATTTACTACCCAGATATTCCAGCCATTCACACACCAGAAGTCACGTGTGAGTGACAGCTGGCCGACACAATGACCTTGTCTGAGGACACAGGAACTACAATTCCCTTTGTGCTCCTCCTTCCCAGCGTGAAGCAATTAAATCGTAGGGTCCTTTTGGCATGAAATGAGGCAAGGCCAATATTCTAGTTGCTTAAAGATAAAGGGGGAGTTAGGATGAAATGATCCCCACCTTCAACATTTAAGGTGCACAGTGCCCACCTGAGGAGGGTGCTCACAATCTCCCTAAGAATGGAGGCCTCTGACTCCAGAGCCAAAGCTTCCCTCCACTGACCCCGGCAGCCACCATGAATAGAATGTCTTCAACTGCTTCTTTCCAAGGGAATTGGAAGAAAAATAACACATTTTTAAGTCCCAGGGCCAGGGGGATTATCAAAATCAACAAGCTGGGGGGATTCACCAGACCACCCCCCCCCATCTCACCCCTCCCCCCTCCCCCCACTGACCTCAGGGCTGGTCGAATGGGATAACTGAGAGAAACAGGCCCTCTCTGAAGGGGCCCAGACAGTAGTGATGAGGTGGGGATGGCAATTTCTAGTTCAGAACACGAGGCGCAAGGCTCCCATGAAGAGTTCACAGGACCTTCTCTTTGTGTTTACAAGAGCAGGTCGCAGACAGAATGCCAGGAGTGTAACTGTGAAACAGACTGGGGAGAGCGCACAGCAAGGAAACGGGCTCTAACCCTTAACAAGGAGAAAGACAAGTTTGGAGCTCCCAGGAGGAAGGACCATGAGGTGGGATAGATTAACCGGCAGAGGAGTTTAACAGACTAGCCCCAAAGGGGATTACAGCACTGGCTGGCAGGCTACCACTCAAAGGGACTTAGCACCCCGAAAAAGTTAACTAGAACAAGGGCAAAGGCCCCATGAGGTAGGGGGAAGGGAGAAGACGGAGGCCACGAGGAGGATCATGGCACGCTGACCCCGAAAAGGGGCTGAGCAAAGATGGCGGTGGTCTTGTGTGATGACACAGACAGGAGCTAAGGACCAGAGTGGGGCAGCCAATCCAAAGAACTGGGGTCCGGGGAAGGAAGAATAGCTGAGGGCAGGGGAAAGCAACTTCATGAAGAAAATAGAACTTGAGCTGGCCTTGGACAAAAGCTAAGATGGACACAAGCACAGAGAAGGGACAGAGCTCCGGGGAGACAAGATCATGTAAGCAAAGTGGAGAGACATTAATAAGTTAATTATATGAAACAGATGATATCATGTATAATATGTCACAGTATTTGGAATATAGCATGTGTATAATAAATAAAGTAATGAGGAATCAGTTGTCTAGAACAAATGGGTTATGTCATTTTTTCTCTGATTTATCCATGTAATCATGTAAACATGTTTAGCTAGGCTAAAAATTCTTGCCTCCCATTGCCAATGTTTCCTAGTACCCACAAAATATATTCATTTTTAACTCTTATTTTCTAGAATTTAGGCTGCCAAGCACAGTAAAAACTAAATACAAACCAAGCCTGGAAAACTTGATTCTATTTCAATAGTGATGAAAACAGAATAAAGCTGCATGTAGTTTTCTATGTTTCTATTGCTTTAAGTCCAACTGTCTACATTTCTTATATAATTATAAATTTTCCTTTAAGAAAAAAAATTTTAGCCTAACCTCAGGTTTAAAATTCAAATCACACATTATTCAGGAAACTCAGAATTCCAGTCCTAGGAACTTTAATTGAAGATCTTTCATTACATGAACATGCGATAGTAGGCCAAATGAGAGACTCTGAAGTAAATTAGTAGAAAGGGGACTAACTTTTCCCCTAGAATCTCTTCATTTAACATGTGCACTATTCTATTTGACTGCATGCTTTTTTATTTGATCTCAAACTCAAAGAACTGATTTAATAAACACAAGAAAGTGATCCCAGCTAAGGCAGCTATAGGAAAATGCTGGACTTTTGTGCATTTCTAACAATGAATTATTGTGGTTTTGCTTAAATTCAGTATAAATATTTGTTGTTAAGACCTGGGAAGGGTGACACCAGAACAGACCATTGGGCCATCTAGTCTGACAGCCTGTCTTTGACAGTGACCAATCTTAGATGTCTCAGAGCATAACATAAACGTGGAATGTAATATGTATAAATAACTACGCCAATGTACCATGGAAAAAAGAGGGAAATTTATTCCATGCCCAGATGGTGATCAGAACATGAGAAAAATTAAGACAAGACTCTCCCCAATCTTCATCCTCTGAAGATTCTCCCAAAAGATGCGGTCCGAGTTCAAGCACACACACTGACTGAGTCTAGGACTAAGAGAGAGATGATCTGAAGTAGAGACCAACGCACTGACAGGATAAGGAAAAAGTCATCTAAACCTATCAGGATTTTTCAAAGGCAGGAGGCAGCTGGGTGGTGCAACGGATAGATCAGATGACCTGAATTCAAATGCAGCCTCAGACACTTAGTAGCTGTGTAAAATCACTTAGCCCCTGCCTCCAAAAATAAAAGGGGATTGTAACATGCTTATTAGAAATCATTTTATTCAGTTACAAAAAGGTTTCATAAAGAGCAGATGGAGGAAGGATGCAAATTGTCCCCATCTGATGCAAAGAAAGCTGGCTAAAGCTTTACAAAAACAATGGGATTTTCTGCCCAAATCATGCTGGGATAGGTGAAGTTACTTTCTACAAAGCATAACTGAATTTTCATCTAAATCATGCTATGTTATAATGCTAGAAACATTCTCTCTCCACCTTCTCCCATCCCATTTTAGTGTATCTATATCGATTTAGTCAAAGAATAATAAAACAGGAGAAATGTAGGTCCTGTCTTCAGAAAGCATTGTACTTGAACCATTCCTTGACAAATAACTTACTATTTTTGAAATGGCCTTCGGAGAAGATCCTTCTTTTGATAATCCACCCAATTACTTAACAACTTTCACCGGCAGGAAATATTTTGTTATAGCCAAACTGAATTCCCGCCTGTGATACTTTCTTCTTGGTCTGAATTCAAGTGAGATTGAGAGCAGCAGGCCTCTGGCCTCTGAATATTAAACACTGAACGACTATATTCTAGTCTTTACCCTTAAGCTCCTTCTCTAGGACAAGGAGCATGATAATACTCCGTTGCTGAATATAAAAGAGAAATTAGCTTCAAATTCCTACAAACCACATTTCAGTCTGGAAGATAATTTCCAAAAATGGACGTAGCCAGAATTTTCACCTTCCCATGCAGCACATCACCACTTACCGCTGTGTCCAGCCTCATCCCACTGCAGAATGATCTAGTCTTTTAATACCAATTCCCCAAAGTTTACCAAAGGAAACACATGAAAATGTGGGGAAAGCGTGTGTATGGGACCTCCTCGCCTCAGGCAACCCCATCCTTCAGAAAGTCTCCAGGGTGGAGTGTACAGTCAGGTACTGTGCAAACCTGCGGCTCTGTTGCTGTTCTCCATAGCCCGGCTGCATGTTCAGAACTCGGGCTCGGGCCTGCACTTACCTTAAGAGAAGGAGGACACAAGCCGGAAATTCCGTGAGAGCCGCACTGCTCTCAGTGTATCCCAGCAACTATTCTTTGACAAAGGAGAACAGGAGCTCTACCGCATGTGCTGCAAGCCCAGGGAACGGGGCGGGCCAGGCACCCTAGCGAAGCCACTTACTTTTGTTGCCCACCAAGGCCACCAGAGGCTGCGTCTCGGACTCCTCGTTCACCTTCTTCACCATACTGTGCCAGTCTTCCAAATTCTCAAAGCTCTGGTAGTTGGTAATGTCATACACCAGGAGAATTCCCTGTGGCAAAAGAGTTAACAGCACGTTTACAAACTCTCAGGAGTCGGCAGCAAGGCGCGATATGGCCGCATTGTTCCTAACGGGACGGGGACGCCACGGACAAAGGCCCGGGGGAGAAGTCGGTACTCTTACTTTAAACCGAATGGGGTCCGAGGCAGCCTCGGCCTCTGCACAATCCTCAGTGACTTTGAGCGCACAGAGCGAGAGCATCTTAGGGAGTTCAGAGGTTCTCTGAGGGCCTGACGAGGGGCTCAAAGGCGAGCACGGTGAGGAACTTTCTCAAAGTCACAAAATGCTCTATAATCCAAGGACTCCACTATGGGTTTCACCAAAAGTACATCAAGATCACCCATTTACTAAGGTCTTAGAATGATGCTTGAAAAATACAATCAAGTGAGTAAATCAGTCCGCAAAGCAGTAAATGAATACATCCTTCAGACAGTTAAATGGCAAAACTATCCATCAGACAAGCAGCTACCAGCCGATGCTGTGTTAAGCATCTCCCAGGGCTGGAGAGTACGAAGCCTCTCCCATTCATCTACTTCCATGATTACATTTTCTATTGCTGCCACTTAAGACAATTTTTTTTGATCCTCTATTTATGGTAAATAACTCATTAGCTTCTTCCTCAGCAAGTCTACACACACACACACACACACACACACAACCCCCCTCCCTTAACACATCCCATCCGCATGCATGTGTATACTTCTATTTCCCATTCCCACCCAACTTGTATCCAAATACTTAGCAGTAGTGCTTCGACTAAAATGCAAGTTTCCCTAATTGGTTCTCATGCTCATGGTCTGTTTTTTTTGTTTGTTTGTTTTTTTAGCAATATGTACATCCAATTTTCACTTCCCAATTTCATAACTATGTCTTTTGTTAATTTTAGGTAGTTAAGTACATCAAGCGTATCTCGAATTTCTACCTTATGTGTTCATCCTGTTTTTGATGGACTATTTATTTTACTAAATTTTTAAAAAACCAATCCACAACATGGAATATTTTAACATATAATGAGCAAACACTCTCAGTGATATAGACATCAAAAACATGTTAGTCTTCAAAAAAATCCCTCCTTCTCCACACCAACTTCTAGGTTACAAATTGTAAATTTGGGGACTTCTTCCCAGTCCAGCAACCTTTTCAACTGCTATGATCTGCACCTGCACTCTCTCAATCCCACAAAAGAACATTCGTTCCTCTGATCTCATCATCCACAAGCATTTTAATTCCACAATACATATATCTGCCTGAATTCCATTTCTCTTATCAGAGGATCATACACATAGAGCTTTCCAGGGATCATCTGGTTGAACATTATCACTTCAGAGATGAGCAAACTGAGACCAAAGGAGTTTAAGAGTCTTGCCCAAGTTAATGTAGATAATAATTGTCAGTGGTGGTTTTTGCATCCAGATTTTCCACTTCTAGTCCCGGAGCGCTTTCCACTGTCCTTCCTTTCTCTCTGTGTTCCATTCACCCCTACTAAACCTCTCCTTGCTCCTCATAGCAATTTCCAATCACTCTATCCCTCCTTGCCAGGCCAGACAATTCTTTTATTTCTCTTTTCATTGAACCTCTTGCCTCAAGTTCAGAACCTCAAATCCTCTTCCTTTATTCAACTAGTTGGATTTTACACTATCCTTAGAATCAGGCCTGAATGCCCAAGCCCTCTGTGCGCTGATTGTTCCCACAATCTGCCTTCTTCATTCTTGTTTGACTTCTGCAAAACTCCAGGAGATAAAGTCATAAAGGCGTCGCTGCCCTTAACCTTCTCCCTCACAGACTGGGGGAAGGGGGAGGAGCAGTGGATGTGTCCACACATAGGGACATGCATGGAACCCCTTGTGGGTAAGAGTGAGGTCCCTCAAATGCCCGTTCTCTGGGACCCCAAGCCTACTCCTTTCCCCCTTCTCTACAAGTGTCCTCCAGCTTTGATCACGCCTTCTGTTTTTCCCTTTAAATCTCAGAAAGGCAAACACCAGACTCCCAGCTCCTCCGTTTGGGTTTTGATTTCACCCATCAACGTTCTGGGAATACCTTCAGGTTCTGCAAGGCAGAACATAAGTACTCCATCACCACCCTTCTGATTTCTCAAATCACTTTACCCTTCTAGGTTTAGTCTTAGATTTTAAAGGTCCTACTCTGCTCGAGTCTTTCTGGAATGACAGTTTTTCATTTGATTTCTTGAGAATTATTTGTTTAAACAAAGTTTTTTTTTGCTGAATTTGACATTCAGCTAAAGAGTCGGCTTCCATTCTGGTCGCCATCTTGGCCAGAGAGTCTCCATCTCCCTGTGTCTCAGAAATTGTAGGAATACTTATGCATGCCTAGCAAGAACTATCTAGACTCTTTATTAAAATAAAAAATTACTTTTTTAGTAAAAAAAGACTACTTTCTTTGGGAAGATGAATTCTACATCTACATATCCAGCCCATAACATCACTTTGCTATTTCTGTCAAGGGCACCGCCATCCGTCACCCAGGTTACAACCAATTATCATCTTTTCCCTCACTTGTCTTTCACATATTACAAGACCAAGCGCCAAGTAGCACGGATCCTACCTCCTCAAGAGAGCCATTCCTTCCTTCTAGTCACAAGCATCCTTGGTACTTCTCTCCTCAGCAATTGCAACAGTCTCAGAATTGGTTTCTCTGCATCCTTTATAATCCATAATTCGTACAAATCTACATTAAGGGTGTTTTTATACGGATTGTAGATTTATTATGCAAGTATCAGGTTATATTGTTGTTGTTCAGGCCATCATTCAGTCACATCTGACTCTTCGTGACCCCATGAACCAGAACGTGCCAGGTCCTTCTATCTTCCACTATCTCTTGAATCCGTCCAAGTTCATGTTCATCGTTTCCATCCCACTGTCCAATCCAGCTTCTGCCATGCTCTTTTCCCAATATCAGGGTCTTTTCCAAGGAGTTCCATTTTCTCAAAGTATTTCAGCTTCAGTATCTGGCCATCCGCTGAATATCCTGAATTAATTTCTCTAAATACTGGCTGATTTGATGTCATTCCGATCCAGGGAACTCTCAAACGTCTTCTCCAGCCCCACAATTCAAAAGTGTTGATTCTTCAGCTCTCAGCTTTCCTTGTGGTCCAGCTCTCAGAGCCATAGTTGGTTCCTGGAAAACCCATAGCTTTGACGGACCTTTGTTGACAAAGTGATGTGTCTGCTTTTTCATCTACTGTCCAGATTTGCCGTAGCTTTTCTTCCAAAGAGCAAGTTCATGCGGCAGTCACCATCTACAATGTTCCCTGTGCCCAAGAATATAAAATCTGACACTGCTTCCATTTGTTCTCCCATTACCTGCCAGAAGTAACAGAACAGTTGCCAAGTTCTTGGAGTTTTTTATGTTAAGCTTCAAGCCAGATTTTATACTCTCTTCTTTCACCCTCCTCAAGGTTTCTTAACTCCCTTTTGCTTTCCCTTTATTCTGCATGCCTGAGATTGTTGCAACCTTGATTCCAGCTTTTGATTCACCCAGCCTGATATTTTGCATGAAGTACTCTAAATATAAGTTAAATAAATAAGGTGACAACAAACAGCCTGTCATACACTCTTTCCAAACTTCAACTAATCCAGCTGTTCCATGTTCAGGTTTAATTCTTACCTCCTAGTGGGCAGAAAGGTTCTTTGAGGACTTGCCATTTTTTCTTATGATCCACAGAGTCAAAGACTTTAACGTAGCCAATGAAGTAGAAGCAGATATTTTTCTCGAACTCTGTTGCACTCTCAGCAAATGTTGGCAATTTGGTCTCTAGTTCTTTTGCCTTGAGCAGCTCTTCTGGAAATTTTCAGTTCAACATAATCTCGGAGCTTGTATTGCAGAGTCTTAAGCACAACCTTGCTGTTCTGAAAAAATGAGCCATTTGAACATTCCTTGGCATTTGTCTCTCTTCTTTAGGTTTGGGACGCAATCTCATCTCTTCCAATCCAGAGGTCACTTTTAGGGTTTACAAACTTGCTGGTTTATCGAGTGCAACATTTCAACAGCATCATCTGCTAGAATTATAATAGCTCGGCTGGAATCCCATCGCCTTTCCTAGCCTTACTGTTAGGAATGCTTTCCCAAGGCCCTCTTGAATTCATTCTCCAGATACTTTAACATATTTAACATGTATTGGTCTACCTGCCATCTGGGGGAGGGGGTGGGAGGAAGGAGAGGAAAAACTGGAACAGAAGGTTTGGCAAGGGTCAATACTGAAAAATTACCCATGCATATATATTGTAAATAAAAAGTTATAATTTACAAAAAAAAAAAAAAAAAAGAATTCATTCTCCAGAATGTCTGGCTCTGGATTGGTACCCACATCATCATGGTTATCAGGGATGTTAAGTTCTTTCTTGTATAGTCCTTCTATATATTCTTGCCACCTCTTCTTAATCTCTGCTGTTTCAGTTAAGTCCCTGCCATCTTTTTTCAGGCCCATCTTTGCGTGAAATATTTCTTTGATATGTCTAATTTTCTACAAGAGATCGGTTCATCCCACTTCACTGTTTTCTTCTATTTCTTTATATTGTCTTTAAAAAAAACCTTTTTCTCTCTTTTCTTTTCTCTATAGACATACATATAGCTGCAAAAGTTATGTAAACACACACACACACACACACACATCTCAAAAGTGATTTTCCTAAAATGTAAGTCTGATCATGTCATTCCTCTGTTCAATAAATGCCCACAGCTCCCTATTGTCTTAATGATCAAAGATACATTCCCCATTTGGCATGCTGAATGCAGCACTTCATAACCTCGTTTCAATATGTTTAATTCTTATATTAATCTACTTCTCATACTCAATAATTCAGCCAAATTAGCCTCGTCCTCTTATTTATACATGGCATCTTTTTTTCATTTTCATGCTTTTGCACTAGTCATGTCTCAAGCTTGGAATGAATTCTTTCCTTACCCCCATTTCTTAAAATCCCTGATTTCTTTCAAAGCTCAAGTAAGATGGGGCAGTTGGTGGCACAGTGGATAGAGCACTAGCCCTGAAGTCAGGAGGGCCTGAGTTCAAATCTGACCCCAGACACGTAACACTTCCTAGCTGGGGCCCTATGCAAGTCACTTAACCTCCATTGCCTCAACAAAAAAACAACAACAACAACAAAAAATCCTCCAGTAAGGTACTACTTTTTCTACAAACCTGTTCTTGATAGTCCCAGCTGCCAGAGCTTTTGACCAAAAAAGTAATCTTGCACTTACTTTAAGCATATATACATATATGTACACATACATACTTTGTACATATAAAGATATACATTCATATCTACACACACAAAATCTCCCCAGATGAATTGTAAAGTCCTTATGGGCAGAGATTATTTCACTTTTAACTTTGTTTTCCCACAACCCACACAGGACCTGACACAAAGCCTGACACGGGGCCTGACACAGGGCCTGACACAGGGCCTGACACATGACAGGAGCTTGCTCCGTACTGGTTGGCAGACCGACTGATTCCCAGTCAGGCTTCAGCCTGGCTCCCTGGCTGGCCGCCCACCCTCCTCTCCCAGTTCGTGCTCCAGCCTCATGGGGCCGTTCCCCACTCAGGAGACATTCCCAACCCCCACCTCCTTTGGACAGGCCGTCACTTACGCCTACACGAGAGGGACTTGGAACCTCTGGCTGCTGTCAGGATCAGCACAAAAACATCCTTGCGAGAAGTCTTTCCTGACACCCTGCCCGCCTCCAGTCCTTGTGTAAGTCATAGAGTTATAGACCAACAGTTGGAAGGGACCACAGAAGCTTTCTAGTCCAACTCCCTCCCCCTCAATAAGTCAGAGACTCAAGGAGGGGAAGAGACTTGAATGCCACAAAGGTAGCACGTGCACTACGGCCTCGCAATGACTCCAAGAATAGCCTCATGTGGTCGAGAGCAAAGATTATCTTATTTTTATTTGGCATCCCCTGAACACTGCACATTTTCCGGCACATGGGGACACTTCATAAGTGCTTATTGATTGAGGGACAAATCAATGAAAAATCCAAGAAGAAAAATAACTGGAATAGAGATTCCCTATTCTAGAAGAACTGCTAGAAAAGCTAAAAAACAGACTGGCAGAAAATAAAACTTAATACCCCTTTAAAATTAGATGAGGAGGGGGGAAATGGCTTTGTAGGCTGTAGTTAAGGCTAAAATTCATAACCAAGAGAAAGAGATCACAACAGATAAAACAGACAACTTTGATTATGTTAAATTTTAAAATATTTTATACAAATTAAATCAATGAACCTAGACTCTTACCAACTGTTGAGTTGGGGGGTGGGGGAAGTGTAATCTTTGCATTAAATATTTCAGATAAAAACTATCTAACACATAGGAAATTGACACAAAAATACAAAACCAAGAACTATTCTACAATAGATAACTGGTAGAAAAGAACAATTTTCAAAAGAATTACAAGTCATTAATAGAAAAATGCTCCAAATCATTAATAAAAGAAAAGGAACTTAAAAAAACAATCCCAAGATTTCCTCTCACTCTGAAATCTGCAAAGATGATAAAGGCAGCCATTTCTCAAGGGCTATGGTAAGACAGGCACACAGATGTGGAACAAATGTATTGGTCCAAATGGCACAATTTGGTTCAAGTGTTCATATCCTCTGAGCCAGCGATTCAACTACTAAGCATGCAAGCACAGAGATTTTTTAAAAGATCCCATATATAACAAAGAGTACTCATGGTAATAAAATGTGGTGTATGGTGGGAAGGAAGTAGGAGATGGCAGAGAAAGAGATAGGAGAAAACAGATGGCTATTTGGGGAATAGCTGACCAGAAAGTGCTAAACACACACACACACACACACACACACACACACACACACACACATATAATGGTACCATAAGAAACAATATATAGGAGAACTTCATGGAAACATAAACTGATTTATATGAACTCCTCCAGAGTAAAGAAGGTACAGAGGCCTATAGATATATGTTTCATCTATACATATGTATATATTATCAAAGAGTTCTAATGTTCCAATAATACCTATGAGGCAGCTATACTTAGATCAAAGGCAACATTCAAACATGCACCTCCATCAACAGAAAGGTAGAGAATTATGGTATAGCGTTACATTTGGTTTTTTGTTTTTTTGGCTGAAGCAAATGGGATTAAGTGACTTGCCCAGGGTTACACAGGTAGGACATGTTAAGTGTCTGAGGCCAAATTTGAACTCAGGACCTCCTGACTTCAGGGCTGGTGCTCTACCCACTGCACCACTTAGCTGCCTCAAGTATTACACTTGTTGATAGAACTGGTTTTGCTTAACCGTTTTTCACTGTGGGGAGCAGGGGATTCTGTGAAGTATCTGTAGTGAAGAAAAACAAAAGGCATCGGTAAAATTTTCAAGAAAAAAAATTATCTTCAGGTCTCAACTCCAAAGCAGCTTTTTCAATACAACTCTCAGATTTGCTATTGAATGACTGGGCACCATATTTGAGACACAACTTGCTAACAGACAAAGACAAATCTACCCAGTAATCACTAAATAGACAATTTATAAAACTTTGCACTATACTTTGAGGTAATACAACTCTTCCATATTGTTTTTTTGCTCATGTGAAAATAATTCCCGGTCAGAATAAGATAAAACCTGAGTAAGAAAAATGAATCTGACCATTATGATCACAATTTCCAGATAAGAGATATTCCCCTTAATCTTGGGGGTACAATCTGGTACCCAAAAGCACTTAACAAGTAACCCTGCTTCCCCAGTTTTGTGGCAGTATTTGTAAACCACTCAAGAGCCGAAAGGCAAAGAGCTACAAAATGAAGCATCCCCATTGTGGTTTGTTATTAGTCTGTTAGCCACAGGTTACAGAGCACTAAATACCATGAGCTTTGTATTTGCTCCTAACCACTAGGAAAAACAGCCTAGAACATTTTTCTGGAGACTCTTAGAATATTTCAACTTAAAATCTGGAAATCTAGCCAGTAAATAGGTCAGTTCTTAGCACTACTTCTCATTAGAATAGATCTTTTTTTCTCTATTTTAGGTTAATCCACTCTGAGTGGAAAGAGATTACTCCAAAGTGCCAAAGGAGAGGCAAAGGGGAGAAAACCAAAGCATTGTAGGGATTCTTATGGTTAGAGTTAGAGGGTAACTAGAAGTCATCTAACTCAACCCATTCATTTTGCAAAGGAAGAAACCAAGGGCCAGAAAGATTAATTCATTAAAGTCACAAGTAATAACTGACAAATCTAGAACTAACTTAAACCCAGGTACCCTGATTAAAAATCCCAGGCTCTTTCCGCTGCAAGAAGGGAAACAATAAGTTTTCACTGAAGGTTCCGATTAATTTTCCTGCCTGACACTTCAATATAGATGATTTCCTCAATAACTAAAAATACATGATAACTTTAAAAGAACTGAAGATAAACTCACCAGTATAATACATGTTTAAGGAAACCATTTTAGGACTGAATCCACAAGTCAAGAAAATCATGCCATAACCTTTGTGACCTCAGTAGAATCCAAGTTAGTTTGTATCACTTCTCCATTTGTATCCCCAACGCTAATCACAATAGTTGGCATACATGAAGTGCTTAATAAATGCTTATTAAGTGATCAATTGATGACTTCACTAATATACCTCTTACAATAGACAGCAACATTCATTCAAGATTTCTGCACTAACAACATTGAAAAATACTCTAATTAATATGGCACGATGACTGCCACCTCTAAAAGGCCTGGCTGAGAATAATTTAATATTCAGAATACTCCTTCTCCAAACTTTTTTTCAGATGAATCGTGAATGTTAGAAACTAAAACTGTTGCAACTAAGAGGATACAGCAAAGGGCTGGAACTGAAAGGGGTGAAATACACACAACACTAAGTTTCAGAAGGGATCTATAAGAAGCAATAGGGGATCCTCAAGTATGAGACACTGGAGGGGAGGCAGTGCTGTCTACTTATTTCATTGGAAAGTAAGAAGCCAGCTTTTTCTCCTCCTGACTCCTGGGTCTGGCTATCATCACTCCTCCTTTGTTGCTCACCTGTACTCTTGGTAAGGATAAATGAGAACATCTATGAACAAGAAATGGATCTGAACGTGACCAAATTCGGATATCATCATATCATCACACTGATTTCAAAAATGCTTCTCTAGGTCTGGAGAGACTTACATGAATTGATGCTAAGTGAAGCAAGCAAAGCTAAGACAACACTGTACGGAGTAACAAGATCATGTGATGATCAAATCTGATGGACGCAACTCTTTTCAACAGCAAGGTAATTCAGGCCAGTTCCCATGATTTTGTGAAGGAGAGAGCCATCTGCCCCCAGAGAGAGCACTGTGGGAACTGAGTGTGGATCACAACATAGTATTTTCACTCTTGTTGTTGTTATTTGCTTGCTTGTTTTTTTCTTTCTCATTTTTTTTCCTTTTGATCTGTTTTTTCTTGTGCAGCATGATATTTGTGTAAATATGTTCAGAAGAACTGCACATGTTTAATCTATATTGGATTGCCTGCTTTGTAGGAGAGAAAGGAGGTGATAAGGAAGGGAAAAAAATATGCAACACAAGATTTTGCAAGGGTGAATGTTGAAAACTATCTTTGCATGATTTTGAAAAATAAAAAGCAATTATTACTTTGAAAAATTTTTCTGTAAGTCAAGTATCACTAATGCCAGCTCTCATAATTTTCCAGATGTTTTTAGCATCACATATATATACATGTGTATACACATACATACATAATATATATATATATTATAAAAAAGGAATTGAAAGGTAGGATAGAGGATAATATTCTTTATATTTAAAATTCTATTTATTTTATAAAAGAAAGTTCTTGAAAGCAGAGAGATAAGCCATTGTACTATTAATACAAATACTTATATCTCATTTTCTTACTTATCTCAATACTTAAATTTTAATAACTGAAAACTGCATTAAGATTTTTGGGACTTTCTTTATGCCTATTTTCCAAAATTATTAATAAAGTTTCCTCAGAACTCAAGTTCTGAGGCTCTGATACAATGATGATGAACAGCACTTCACTGGAGATTGTGAATATTCCTATTACAGGAAATTCTGAATCACCAACAGAGTACACATACACACACACACACACACACACACACACACACACACACACACTCTACCCTTAGAGACAAAGAATCAGATTCTTTCCTTCATGGAATATAGACCTCAAAGAACCCTTAGAGATCACCTACCCCATTTTACAAATGAAGAAATTGAGCCCCAGAGAGTGTAAGTCCCATTAAGAGTTAAATGGATATGAAGAGATGTTTAAATCAGATTTTCTGACTCTGAACTCGGCATTGTCCAAAACTGTACAACTAGTAAGTAGCAATACAAGAACTCTAACACAATTCGATCGTTGTCTTGGGAACCAACACAGAGGATAGGAAGAAACTATTTTATTTCCTCCATAATATGTCATAGATGATAAAAGTGCTGGAGATTTCTTCTGAAATTCAAAGAGTGAAAGAAAAATGGGAAAATTCTACCAATATGCCAATTAGTACCCACTCGGTGTCAACAGTTATACCAAATACAATGCATCCATACTCTGCCAAAAAATAATTATTTGAAGCAATGTAGTTAAATAGAGCTCAACCCAAAGTACAATTTTAAGTGGATTCTAGATCTTAAGTGGTAGAAAATGTTTGCAAGTTTAATTTTCATATAAAGTTACATGTCTTTAAAAACTATAAACCCCTTTATGATTTTTAGTATCTCTGCTTATAATAAAAGGGTTGTGATCTTTGTAGATGAGCAAATGTTGCTGAAAATTGATTTTATTTTTTATTTTTAACACAATATTAACAAAAAAATTTTTTACTCCAAGTTCTATGCTAACCACTTAAGCCATCTACAAGCAGACAAATAAAATTATAGATTTTGAGCTGGCAGGGATCTTAGGAATCAGCTAGTCCAAATGTCTTATTTTTCAGTTCTCATTTTTCAAATATATACAGAGTACCAAATTGAGTCGAGTATCTAAAAATGAAAGCTATTCTCCAATTGATAAATGATCAAGGAATATAAACAGGGAGTTGTCAGAAGATATCAAAACTATCTACAGCCATATGAAAAAGCATTCTAAATCACTATTAATTAGAAAAGTACAAACTGAAGCAACTATCACACTTCTATTAGACAAGACAAAGGCCAAAAAGGAGGGAAAAATGAACACTCAAATGAACAATTAGTGGGATGGTGAAGAGGTCCAGTCATTCTGGAGAACAATTTGGAACTAGGCCCAAGAGACTGTGAAATTGTATAATGCGCTGGTGGGTCTAAAGCTCATAATATTTACACAAAAATATTTACAGCAATTGTTTTTGTGGTAGCAAATAATAAGAAGTCAAGAAGATTCTCAACTGTCGAAGAATGGTTGAACACCTTGTGGCACATGACTACCACAGAATGTTACTAGAAGTAATGACAAAGGGTGGGTTTCAGAAAAATCTGTCAAGATCCATATGAGCCGACATAAAGGGAAATGAGAAGAACCAGAAGATGGTGCCGAAAAATCACAATGTTGTAATGATGATCAACCATGAAAGACTTGGCTACTCTCGAGCAATACAGTGATCCAAAGTGATCCAAAAATACTCATGATGAACAAATCTAATTGTCTGGTGTCAGGAAAAGCATGTTGACAATGAAAGGTAAAGAAGAACGGATGGACCATTTTAAAAGTTAAGAGGATTCCCCCTCCTTGTAGTTCTACAAACAGAAAATGGATGACCAATCAATCAACAGGCATCTAGCATCCACTGTGTTTGTTAGGTTCTGAGAACACAAATGGAATACGCTTGCTAGACAATAATAATGATCATGTCAATATTAACTACCAGTTCTACAGTTCCTTAAGGTTTGCAAATCACTGAACTTCTGTTAACTCAACTCAGAGGAGCAGTGGCCAGGGGCAACCCTGCAGGCAAGAAGGCTCCTCTTCCTGGGGGCTAACAGCTGATCTCAGGCCCTTCCCAGCTGTGTGACCCTGCATCAGTCACTTCATTCCACTGCCCTCAGTTCCTCACTAATAAAATGGGCTGGCAAACCACTCCAGTGTCCTCGCCAAGAAAGCCTCAAGTTGGGTCACAAAAAGTCAGACATAACTGAAAACCACAGGATGATAACAAATGTGACAGCAGGAATTCTCTTTGAAGGGCATGTACTGAATGATGCAAACCAAGAGATCCTTTCCAGTTCTGAAATTCTATGACGGCGTTAAGGTGATACCTAAATACCAACACATGACATATTTGATCCACCTTAGCTTGTAAGCTTTTCAGAAAAGTAGGTCCTTTATATAGGAATCTTTATCTCAAGTTCCGTAATACTCGACCACTCAAGAAAAATAGCAAAATGATTTTTCAATAAAATTCCAAATAGTAGGATAAAAGATGCTAAGAGAAGTCTAAATACAGGACTACTAACATGACTGATGCACAGATGTCCAATATAATTCTGGACAGAATTAGTTTTTTAAATTAAGACATGGCTTTAAAGCCAGATTTCATTTTGCAACATTTTGTAAGTCCTCAGTCCATGAAGAATAATATGCTAGATCTACCTGTGTATGTGGAAATTCAAATCGCTTCCAACTTCAGATAACAAAATTGTTTATTCCACAGTGGTTCTTAAAAGTCCAAAGTAGGACTGTCCTACTTTAGAGACCCCCTTCAATAAAAAATTTTGTGAAGATTAATGGTAATTAAAGGCTTGATTCCAAGAAAATATCAATATCTCATAATATCATTACATAAATTGAAAAATATATAATGAATTCAAGAAAACTGAATAAGGGAAAAAAAAGAAGGGAGAGGAAAAAGCATATTTAAATAACTTAATAACTGAATAAAAGATGATTAATAAAAATCATTATTAATCATTTCTGTTCAAGATAAATTCAACATAAAGCTACTGTAAGAGTGTACAGTGTATAGTCCAATAGTTAGCCATATTTCTAAGTACTTAGATTTGAAGCAATTTGGCCAAACACAAGAGATATCATTTTTCAGACTGCATGAAATAAACAAATAAATTTGAAATTAAATGCAAAAACAAAAATGTTTTACACTTAAATAAGCTTATTATACTTTATTATCTTAACTGTATCAACTCAGACAAAACAGAAAGGTAACTTTTGGCATAATAAAGTTACTACAAAGTAATTTTTTTCTTCCTTGCCTTTGGGTTAACATAAGTAGTTGGTACACTGTAATGCACTATCAAAATGCAAAGCATTCTTATTATTAATATAAAGATTTTTACTATTTCTAGTGTAGGGTTAAATACTTCTCAGGTTATCTTCTGTCTGTATATATCTTAATATGTATCTCGTTATTTACAAGTATTCTCTATCACTAGAACATAAGCCCCTTGAGGGATAGTTTTTGCCTTTCTTTTTGTTCCCCAACACTGATCAAAATAAAATGACTGAACACACATTTTGCCTTAATACACTGACATATGTAGCTCTACCACACATGGCCCTAATATACATTTAACTTAGTTTCATAATCTCACACAAGACCTAAATTTTTAATTTTCTACATAACTGCCAATATTTATCAAAGTATCTTATAACATTATACATACTTAGGTACATAGTGTCTATTCTATTATAACATAATTTCTTTTTTGCTTTTTATTTTATTGCCCCAGTGCTTAGCACAATCCCAGACCCATAGTAGGTACTTGAAAAATATTTGCAGACTCACTGGAAGCTTCCTTTGGTTTTTTTCTTGCAACTCTATTCACTTTCTAAATTTAATTCATAAGATCCCTCTTAATTATCTTTCTTGAATTATTTTTTTCTAATCCATCAATCAATATATATTAAGCACGTGCTATGTTCTAGGCACAGCGCTAAGGACAGAAGATACCAAAAAAATCAAAAAAGACAAAATCCAGTCCCTGCCTTCAAGGACCTTCCAGTCTAAAGGAAAAAAACATACAAAGTGAGCTGTATACAGTATAAAATGGGGCTTAAAGGAAGCCAGGGAGGTCAGTAGGTAGAATGGTTTCCACACACAGAGGATGGCCAGTATCACTGGATCCAGGAATACATGTCAAGGACAGGTAGGAAAGGACCGGGTCGTGGAAAGCTTGGAAGGCCAAGCAGAGCACGGTGTGTCTGCTCCCAGAAGTAATGGGAAGCCACGTGCGTACACATACGTACCCACTCGCACAAGTGGATGCTTTACAGAGGAAGTACAAGACCACATGCTCTGGTACATTATATTCGTTATAACTCATGAATAGCCAAAAACATTTAAGATTCTCAGCTACTGATAATAAAAACTTGAAATAAAAGCATGGAAAATATGAAAGTTTTACAAGAAACACAATTACTAATATATGTAACAAACTACTTGCAACATCATTTTACTGAACATGAATGATGAAAAGATTTGCACATAAATCTATGACATGTTTTCACAAAATTTTCTTCTTCTCTGACCAAAAGAGAATTCTTAAGAATAACTTAATTTAAAAAAAAAAAAAACTTTTCACTCAAATATTTAGTTATTAAGTTGCACTATTTTACTGTACCTGTGCTCCATAGATATATTTATCCAACATCTTGCCGCCTATTGTTTGCCCTCCTATATCCCAAACTTGTAGGGTAACATTAAGGTTTCCTGAAACAAAAATAAACAAAAAATTGAGCAAAAATAAAATGCCAAGAAGCATCTGGATCGAGCAAAATCCAACAAAATAATAAACATCTTCAGTGAACACTAAACCCAATTTCCCTCTTAGTCCACAGGCTCATAAAGTCAGGTATTTGAAGTTCTGCGGTAAAGCTGTACTAACAGATCATAGGAGGGAATTGGATCCTTCCACCTTTGCCTTGATCCAATGAAGCTGAATCCTCTCAAAATAATGGGAAGGAAGATTAAGGAAATTTTAATTCTTTAAGAAGTTCTTCATATCACACCAAACTTCATGACTACTGAAAAAACGTAAAATCAGAAATGGGACAAAATCAGATTATATTCATTTATTTATGCCCATAAATGTCAGAAAAGAGATCAAGACAAAAGTTTAATAAAGAAAAACAGAAGAATACAACAAGGCATGGTTTTTATGAAGTGAAAGACACTTGTATAGAAAATAAAAGTGGAAACTTTATAATAATTAATTCCTTAATCTTTAATCATATCAAATAAAACAGTAAAATACCTCAACTTTATTACGAGAAACTGTCAGAAAGTTTTAGGTTTTAAGAGAATAATAGCCATTTCTATGATTACTAAATATTAATACTTTATAAATATCTAAAGTAGAAGTTTCTACAGTGGTACTAGAATGCATGGGTTTTTTGTTAATGTGAATATCATAAGGTTTTAAATAAATGACTGATATGACTATCAAATGTTTATGTATAATCAATAAAACAATTTGCTTAACAATATCACTCAAATTACAAATTTACAAACAAAATTACAAGTTTTTTCTTTCCATCATCAAATCTCATATAGAATGGAGCCCCTAAAAGGCTGCTGTTAGTAATCAGATATCTACCGCATATGCATTTCCATCTACTATACTGAGGTCAGCCTCTGTTCTGAAAAGCAATATTTTATTGCAATAGATTGTTAGGAAATTTGAGTATATAAAGCTGCTAACAATAAATGTACAAGATCACAATTCTTTTCTAATATATATCTAGAAATTGCCTATTCACTAAATTACATCATTTAATAAAATTGGGCAAAGCATCTATCAAAAAAAAATCAAGTATATTCCAAATCATAAATTCAAAATAAGCTTCAACAACAACAAAAAAAAATTCAGATTCATATGAAAATTAAGAAAATCAAGAGTAAAAGTATGTTAAATACAAAAATTATACTTTTTAAATGATTATCACAAAATTCCATGATATATGAATCTGTGATAAAAAAAAATTTATTCATGTAAAATAGCTTTGAGAATATGAAATTATGATATTCAAATTTCCCAAGGAAATTTCAGACAACTCATACTAACACGAAACTTTAAAAAGCAAAATATTTGAGTCTCAAGCCGTTTTAGCTTCAATTCTGAGTGCTGTGGGTTTATATTACAATATTTCCATTCTCTAGACATAGTCAAGCCTGTTCCCTAACTAATGTGCAGAGGATTTACCTGAGAAACTTCCATCAGCATTAATAAGAGCTACTAAAGTTTATCACCCTTCATCACACTCACATACAGACACATTTAACACATATTCAAACGCACAGAGCAATAACCAAATACTATGAAGATTCTATTGCTGACTCTATCACTGAGGAAGTCTACATTAAGATTGCAGTCTGCCCAAACCACGGAATAAAATGGTTGTAACTGCCCATCTATAAAATTATCCCTTTAAAAAATCCAGCAATCTTTTCATTTCTTGAAGCTGAAACTTTTTTCTATCCAGATAATATGAATATAGTGATCAAACAGCACTAGCCATCTCTAGTATTACTCAAACTTAGTGCTCTCAGAAGCCCACTAGATAAAGAAAGAATTCTCTCAATTATTTGCTAGATAGTTGACAATTATTTATACTAACTTACAGGGAAAAATGGTATTTTATTAACAAATAATTGTGAAAGTGTGTTTACATAAAGCTTTAACAAATATTCAATCTGTCACAATTTCCTCACTGGAAAAAAATACCTATTCCTTTATTCTCACACCCAGAAATATTGAGTTATATATATTTTTATTACCAGAACTAGAATTACACATGAATAATAATTGAACAAATGAGGCAGTGACTTTGAGGACTACCATCTTCATGCATATACTTCTATTACTTAAAATAATACCAATATCATACCTAATTGATCGAGGAGGTGGGTGGAGGAAGGAAATCAAAGTTTTCCCAACAAAGTTTTTAAAACATTTAAATGGCATCTTGCATTAATTCAATATGAATAGCTACTGATTAGCAGACATAATCAACTGATATCTTGTAAGTGTAAAAGATATTCAATTTCACAATCAATCCACATTCTAAAATTATCAAATTATTTACTCATTTTAAAAAGAACTAAAACATGTCCTCACTAAAATGGGAAGGGGGAGATTACTCTGAGGTCAAAATCAAATTGAAAAGATGTGTTTCAAGGTAATATTAATTTTCATTCTGGAGGTAACGTATATACGACATCTTCTATTAACTGGTCATTTTCCAAATTATAAAACTAAAAATGAATATTAAAATAATTCAATTATGCAGAGTAAAACCACAGTGGTTTAATTCTTGAATACCTAATCTGAAACTGTCCATCAATAAAGAATTTTGGTGAAACTGCCAACAATTAGATTTAAATTGAAAATTATTTTTTTATTTTTTTATTTTTTGTATGAAATCATACTGAGAAAATGAGTGACAAAAGACAGGTAGATTTCATTCCATTTAAATTAAAGGCCCCCAAAGGATAAAACAGTGACTCTATCAAAGGATCCTTGGTTAACCTTACCTAAAGTGCTACAGAGTCAAGATGGAACTGAAAACATAAGGCTGCCCACTTCTTGTACTGAAGACTTAAAAATCCTTTTCACAGTAGAACCCTGTTTACTGGACTGTACCCACAACCTTCCTGAAAGTATTTGGACTATGGCTCTTAAGCAGTTCTATCAGCTGAACCTCTGACGAACAGATAGACTATTTTAAGCAGTCAGATCTGCACAGTGGCTGCATCCAGACTATACAGCACACTGGATCATGAAATAAACTAAAATAGATCAGTATTTGGAAAGTAACCGACTTGAAAAAGTTTCAGTGGAAAGTCAAAAGCTTTATCAGAATTCTAACATTCTATTTTGTTATAATTATACGTAGTTACGTTATCATTTTCATTCTATACCCTGAAAGACTTTCAGCAAAACAACAAAAACACTTATCACACAATATCAAAAGTAAATTTTGATACTGATAAGATAAATAAAATTATAAATTATTAAACTATACTATGTCATTTAAAATAATTTAATTCATTATGTCAAACTATATTGTCATTTAATATATCCATTTAATTTCAATTGTATGGATTAAAATAGATTGAAAACTTTTTTCCTGCTGAAATTTGTACCCATTAAGTAGCATGAAACTCACTGGTATTGAAAAAAAAAACAACACAAGATTTTTCCTCCCTTTGGAACTTAGCCCATCAAAACAAAACCTTAATCAGGAAAATTAAAATATATATTCACTACAAGTACACATTTCCTAAAGTTGGCTCTTAAGGTAAGTACTTTCTGATATTTCACTAAGACACAAAATGCATACTAGAAGGCTATAAATGTGTAAACGGTCAAAGATTATTTTATATAGTCAAAGCAAACAAAAAATGCTTCTATCAAAAAATGCTGTAGAACAGATATGGCACTTTCAATTACATAACTATACATATGTAAATAGATAGAAAATAGAAAAGCCAGCAAAAACCATTCAAGTATTTTGTTAAAGGTAGCTGATGACTGTTCTTTTTAACTCTTAGATATAAAAAAAGTTCAAGGAATAATAAAACGATCAAGAAGGGTAGCCTCTTTAAGAAACTCTCCAATCCAACAGGAACGGTTAAGAACTAAATACTTACCTATAGAAGCTCTTAAGACAACAGCTAGCATGGGGGGTGGGGAAAATCTTTGTAAAAATACCATTTCACAGCAGGCATACTGTGTGATTTGTGTATGCATTCCACTAGTGACTGCTGTTAATTATCATATATGTTGTACTTAGGGTCCATGATAGTAGAAATAATAAAAACATAATCAGATTGTCACTTTCAGAATTTTTTTAAATATGAACAAAATATTCAAACATTCTTATTAACCTCTTACAGACCAATAATGGAACAAGAGCAAAGCTGAAAGAAAACAGTTCTCTTTTTCAGCCTACTTTTCCTGGGAAAATCTAGATAAATCTTTTTGGAAGGATAATAATAACAAAATGTATAGAAAACCACCAACTGTCCAGTATTTTGTTATCAAAAGCATATAACTGAAGCTTTTAAACAGAAAAAATGTTCGGACTTTAGCCAAATGATCCTGACTTTTAATATCATTAATATATCAATTTTATCACCTCTACAGTAAAAATGCTGCTTAAATTTGCAAGTTTTACTTAAATCTTCCCATAACATTAATATATTGAAGGAGAATGCAGTTTATCATGCTCACTGAAATAAAAGATTTTAATGGAATACTTTCAAATGCACAACTGAACCATCACAACTAAACAAATAGTCCATTTTAAATCTCCAATTGTTCAGAAACAAACTTCAAGCAGAAACCACTCTGTTATTATTTCTTTGCATTTTCCACACGGTGTGCTTAACTGGCATCTAAATAGTTTCTCTGCGTCGTGAACTGAAACATCTTGAATGCTCAAACTGTATTTTTATGAGTGCCTAGGGACCCTAAATTTTAGTGGTCTATTAAATGCCAGCAATTTCATGCTGCCTTGCATAAAACAGCATTCACATATTAGAGCACAGTGGTTCCATAGCTACATTATACTTCCCCTTCAGCATCCCCCAACCAAAAATACAAGTACAGACTGCCTAAAATAAAAAAATATTTTTAAAGAAATCATCTTTCTCAATGTTTTTTGCACACAAATTTGTATTCCTGAACTCTCTAAGTATTTATTTTAAAAATATATAAGAGTTCTATGGCCTTCTGAAAATGCCACAAATTCTCATCCTATAACATGTACAAAATGATCACTATGTGATAGAAACAGAAAAGAAAACTAGCTTTTAAAAATCATGCCTAAAGTGCTTGTCTTCAAACTAAGAAATGCTGATGAAAATATGCCTCCCCACACTAAGTATTCTGGTTATATTTAAATTTTTGTACAGAAGCAATACAACCATTTTACACATTTCTGTTTTATGTCCCTCTTGGCAAATGCTACTACTATCTCTCTCAATATTGAGACACTATTATAGTCCCTTACCTGGCAATGTTATCCTTTTCAAAAAGAAGTCCAGTCCTACAGTTTGTTTGTACTGTTTCCCAAAAGCTTCCTGAGCAAACCGCGTAGCTAAGGAGGTCTATAAAGAAATAATGCACAAAATTAAAATTCGTTTATATGTTTTTCAAATCTTAAGCACAGATTCAGTACAAAATCTTACTAAACAATCTTGGTAATTATGCCTCTGTTAAACCAAAGGGCAATTTTAAGTATCTCTAATTATTGACAGGGTGAGGGCAAGCTTAAATGCTTACCTGGTAAATTTCACTTGCCAGCATTAGTGGGAACAACACTATTGAGCCTCTTAAATCTCTAAAAGTCCCCTGATAATACCCAATTTCTCTTTGCAGGAAAATAGGATTCTAGACATTTAATTAAAGGAGGAAACAAGAATATGATTAGAGATATAAATCTCATTTAACTTAAGGACTAGCTAAAAAAAATAAAATAAAAGCAAGTGTCACAAAAAAAAAAAAATTCACAATATAATTTCTACAGGCACCAAGAATGTAGCTGACATACTCAGCTAAAAGATAGCATAGAAATAATGAATAAGAAAATATATAGAAATCCTCTAAAAATCTAATCTTTTTTCTTTATTTTTAATGGAAAATAAATATTTTATTTGATCTTTTATATGATGAAAACATGAACATAATTTAAAATGACAAACAATATGCTTTAAAATTGCTGGTTCTATAAAAATAATTTTAAATTTGGGGGGGAAAACCTAAAAAGAAAAAAAATAACCCTTAAACCCAGAAAATGTATTCACTTAATTTAAAATCAAGTATCTAACAACAAACATTCTTTACCTGGTTCACTTTCCAATGATTATAATATTCCTAGGTTGTAAATTAAGAAGAATAGACAACATATATGTATAGCAACTACTATGTGCTGGGCACTGTGGTAATTAGTTTATAAGAAATGTCTCGCAAGAATATATGTACAGCTAGATTTATTCAAATTTAAAACCATAATGTGCTATCTCAAAGTATGTGGGCTTCTCTATTAGAAGATATATTTCTGAAATAAATCCAGGAAGAAATTTAATTATTGACTTTCAAATGTCAGTTGGAACAACTTGAATTTTTTTTTTAATTTATCATGTAAATAGGGAGGGATTATTGATGAGAAGGAGAGAACAAAACAAACGTTTCACTAAATTCCTTTTCCATACGAGGCATTTCCCCAAAGTAATAGAAAAATAGTCAGCTCTTAGATTAGAGGAAACTAAAACATTCAAGATAGAACTTATTATACATAATTACAATATAAGTACATCACTAGTAAGAAGGAGAAAAAAAAAAAAACAGCCAAATTTCAATCCTGAAAATTACATTTAAACAAGTACACCTTAAATTCCATTTGGTAAATCACAATTTTTTGAACATAAAAGAGTAATCTCAAATTTAAAGTTACTAGTTTTGTAGGTATTTAAACAATCAATAATTATTTTTAAATTAATCACTGCTTTAGATATCAAAAAGGATTCAATACAATACATATTTTTGTTAATTGAATCAAAAAATTACATCATTAAAACTGAAGTTAATATAAAAGAATTAAGCTAAATATCCCTGAGACACATATTTCATTTTCATATATCCTTTCACTGTATCATTAAATTGGCTAATTTACAGACCTAAAAAGCAGTAAAATAGCTCAATGAAAAATAACTCAATCATTACTTCTTTCATAGATAGATACATGTAGATGGACATCCATGGATAATACATAACAAAAATATATATTTTATATACAATGTATAAAATTTCACAAAGCTCAATACATAAACCGAACCAAAGGGCCTTTTAAAGAAAAAGTCAACAACACTGATTTTGCATCAGAATTCCATTTGCAGTATATCATTTTCATCTAAAGGCCTCAAAATTCACTATAGCTATTTATTAAGACTCACAGCACCCCTGTCAGGTCAAAAAATACAAATTATTGAACACTGCATAAGGCCTTTTCTCCCTCTAAGAAGAGACACCAATTGACTTTCTCTCCAGAGCCACCTTCATACAGTTGCGTTAACAGTAGCCAATAGTTTAGACGAAGACTGAGCAGGAACTGACAAAATGACAGACTTTAGGGAGCACATGAAATATTCCTGAGGATACTTGACATACCCTTTGCTGCCTTCGTGTCTGTGGGAGACAATTTCCCAATAAAGAATCTCTTGGAGTAAGTCGATTCCTCACAACTCCATGCCACTATGAATGGTGATTCATAACTCAGAACTCCCCTAATACTAGACATGGTATAAACTTCTTTCTCAAACGATTTGAACAGATAAGTGAAAAATTTTGGCTTGATGCTTTACCTTTTTCAGATGCGGGGCAAATCTAATAAACACAAGACGCTATGTGTCTTTTGAGGCAATTTAATTTTAAGAAATGATACAATATAGTTTAAAGTCAAAGCATGTCGGTGCATCAATATTGTATCTCTAAACTCTTTATGCTACATTTGCAGTCAAGTGTGAGCTCCCCGTCCTAAATGTATCTCTAAGCTTCTCTTGAATTTTAACTCTTCTGCCATTAAGAGGCAGTTAGCTGGTGGCTCAGAAAGGAAGAGTGAGGAATGATAAGACAAACAGAAAGGGGATTAAGCTGATACAGAATAACCTTTCTTCCCAATTATTTGCATCTCGTTTCCAAAAAGGATCAAACCAAAGGCAGAAATACAAAATGGCCTAATGGGATATGGAGACTAGAAAAACACCTGGGGAAGCAGAAAGCGACTGGGGCCCCATTCTGCAGCAAGCTCCTATGTTACCACAAAGAGTTCTGGCCCTAAAGAGTTCAGGACATAAGGGGGACCCAAAAGCCCATGCTTGCATTCCCAGGGCTCTCAGGGGGGCCAACTCGAAGAGGGGAGGACTTGCAGGAGCACCACCCGCACAGCAGATGCTCCCGCAGGAACCGGAACTCAACAAATGAAAATAAGTAAGGAGAGCACCAGAAAAGGGGATGGAAGGCAATAGATCAGATGGACGGAATCTGATCCTACAGTCTCCTCGGAAGTGGGCACCTCACACCCAGGTTCCCACTTCCCCTCCCTCCCCCACCTTAATCTCCATCCCACCGGGGGGCTGGCCAAGTAATCTAGGAATTAGGAGCCTTTAGGCTTTCTATGAAGGGGGGAGGGGAAATGTTACCTCAGGACAGCTGCATATAAAATCTCCTTCAAGGAGCAATTCGATATGCAAAGTTCACAATTTACTCCAGAATAGTTTTTTTTTTTTTTTAATTTTTGGAGGGGGATAATAATTATCATGAAGGGAGGGGTGAGGAAGGCAGCACACAGGAAGATAACTGGTCATGAAACATTTGCAAAAAGGATTTAGGAGCATTAAGGACTTAGAATGCCTGGGATCATTATAAAGGGCATCACGGGAGTCTGGGAGAACACAGGGCCAGAAGTGCTTCCAACGAGCAAATGACCTCTCCAAGCCTCGATTTCCACAACTGTAAAGCCAGTCGGAGATGCTGAATTACGTCCAAGGTCTCTATTACAGCAGGCAGCAACTGGCCAGTCTGGTCCACTGACAGGAGCAGCAGGGAGGGCTCTTGGAAGGAGGAAAATGTAGGGAGGGGAGGAGGGAGTGAAAATGGGAAGGAGGGATAGAAGGAAAGAGAAAAGGTTGGAGAGAGAAGAGGAAAGGAAAAGCGGTAAGAAACGGGGAGGAGGGAGAAGAGAAAGGGGAGGAAGGAGAAGAGAGAGTGGGGAGGAAGGGTGAGAAATGAAGAGTAGAGAGAAAAAGGAAAAGAAGAAAAGACTAAAGAGGGAAGAGGAAAGGAGGGTGAGAAATGGGGAAGAGGAAGAAGAGTATGGGGAGGAAGAGGAAGAGGAGGAGGAAGGCTGAGAAAAGAAGAGGGGAAAAAGAAAAGGCTGGAGAAAGAAAATAAAGGGAATGAGATGTGGGGAGGAGGAAGACGATAAAAGGGGGAAGAAAGAGGAAGAGGAAGGCTGAGAAGAGGGGAAAAAGAAAAGGCTGGAGAGGGAGGAGAGAAGGAGGGGTTGAGAAATGGGGAGGAGTGAGAAGAGGAAGAGGGAGGGGAGGATGGAGAGCAGGGAGAGAAAGAGAAATGAGAATGGGGGAGAAACGGGGAGGAGAGAGAAGAGAACGGAGAGGGATGAGAAACGGGGAGGAGGGAGAAGAGAACGGAGAGGGATGAGAAACGGGGACGAGGGAGGAAGAGGAGAAGAAGGGAGAGGAGAGCGGGGAAAGGAACAGGCTGGAGACTGAGGAGCAGGAGGACGACAGGGCCCGGCCCCGGGAAGCCCGAGGGAGCCCTGCCGGGACTCGACGGGACTCAGGCAAGGCGGCAGAGAGCTCCGAGCTCGGCCCCGGCCCCGTCGCGCCGCCAGCCCTGGCCGCTCCCGTCGGGGCTGGGACAGGGAGGCCGGGGGCCGGCCGGGCCGGGGTGCGGACTGACCTTTCCGGAGGTGCCGTCGCCCAGCAGGACGATCTTCAGCTGCCGGTCCTGACACTCCTCCTCCGAGTCGGACATGGTGACCCGGGGAGCGGGCCGGCCCCCGGCGGGGGAGGGGGCGGGGGCGCCCCCCGGGGCTCAGCAACTGCCGGCGGGATCCGGGACGAGTCACTCGCCGGGCGCCATGTTGAGCCCCCTCAGGCCCCTCCCTCCGCAGCTCGAGCCGAGGTCACACGGAGGGAAGAACCATCGGCCGGCGCGGGAGGGGGTGGAGCGGCGGCACGGGGCTGGGCAGCTGCGGTTCTGGCGGGCGGGAAGGGCAGAGAGGAGCGGCGCAGACTCGGAGGACATAGTAATGCAAGCGGCGGCCCGAAGAGCGAGAGCCGGGGGCGCGGGCGCGTCTGGCGGGGGCGCTGCCGGGCTCCTCCCCTCCCGGCCCGCGACCGCCTCAGACCCCGATGGTTTGGCCGGTTGGCGGGGACGACGAAGACGCCGAGGCCGCGCGCTGGTAACTAAGGAACCCGGAGGGGAAAGGGCAGGCGGAGGGGCGGGGCCGAGATGCTGGGCGGGGCCGAGATGCTGGGCGGGGCCGAGCTGAGCAGTTGCTAGGTAACGACCCGAAGGCGGAGGATGATCTTTAAAGACTCTGAAGGAGATGGCGGGAGCTGGAGCAGCATGGACCCGGGTGAGGACCGTTCAGCCACGGGCTCAGAGGTTCCGCTCTCAAATTCATCATCCAGTGTGATCCTGTGATCCCCTGAGTCTCAATGTCCTCCTCTGTAAAAGATGTTTTTTTCCTTTATTAAAACTTTTTATTTTCAAACCACATGCATATATATTGTATTTAACTCATACTTTAACACATTTTACATATATTGGTCAACCTGCCATCTGGGGAAACGGGTGAGGGGAAGGAGGGGGAAAGTCGGAACAGAAGGTTTTGCAGTTGTCAGTGCTGAAAAATTGCCCGTGCACATATCTTGTAAATAAAAAGTTATAATTTTAAAAAAAGCCACATGTACAGAGAATTTTCAGCAGTCACCCTTGCAAAATTTTGTTTGAAGTTTTTTCTTCACTTCCCCCTTCCCCACCTCTTCCTCTGGACAGCAAGGAATTCAATATATATGAAACAAACACAATTCTTCTACATATATTTCCACAATTATTGGGCTGCACAAGAAAAATCGGATTAAAAAGGGGGGGGAAGTGAGAGAGAAAGAAAACAGCAAGCAAGCAACCACAAAAAAGGTGAAAATACCATGTTGTGAATTCATCCTCAGTTTGTACAGTCCTCTCCCTGGGTGCAGATGGCTCTCTCCCAACACAAGCCCATTGGAACTGGCCTGAATTACCTCATTTTTGAAAAGAGCCAGGTCCATCGGAATGGATCATCATATAATCTTCTTATTGCTGTGTACAATGTTCTCTTGATTTTATTCATTTCACTTAGCATCAGTTCATATAAATCTGTCCCGGCCTTTCTAAAATCATCCTGATAATAGTTTCTTATAGAACAATAATTCATAGACCATAACTTATTCAGCTATTCCCCCACAGCTATTCTAAAATCATCCTGATAATAGTTTCTTATAGAACAATAATTCATAGACCATAACTTATTCAGCTATTCCCCCACAGCTATTCTAAAATCATCCTGATAATAGTTTCTTATAGAACAATAATTCATAGACCATAATTTATTCAGCTATTCCCCCACAGATGGGCATCCACTCAATTTTCAGTTCCTTGCAACTACAAAAAGGGCTACTACGGACCGTTTTACCCACGTGGGTCCTTTTCCCAAAAAGGGGGGGTTTTGATATCCCTCTCAATGCCAGACTTCACATCCCCATCTGTAAAATGGATTATGTAAGGCCTGAAGTACCTACTTCGTGGGATGGTGAATTCCAGGAAGGAAGATCTGGGTTCAAACACTGCCTCTGACCCCTACAGGCAGTGTGAGGTGTCTTGGTTTCTACATGCTCTAGGCAGTGGGGTGCTTGTAGCAGTGAGATCACAAGGCCGATTTAAAAAATAAAAATAAAAAACCTTTTTTAAGACCACCTTGCTTTTTTAAGCCTCCCTATCTAACAAACTGTTGTTAGATGAATCACTGGGGAGAATCTGCTAATTAGTCTATGCTCCTCCTGTAGAAATTCCCATTTCTACAATCCATTTATATTGGATTGTAGAAGAGCCACTCTGTGCTGAGGAGTCACTCAGAGAGATGTCCTAGCTATTGAGCATCTCATGAAGCAGTGGACGCTGCTGTGCCACTTTGGGAGATTCAAAGTTTCTGTGAAACCAGAAATGTTCCCGCTCAGTCATGGTTTCTGCTTGGTTCTGGGCTCAGATTTCCAGGCCACCAGTGCAAAACCCTTTTTCTAAAGACACTGGTGAGAGGTTTCCAGATCTTAGTGGCTTTTTTCTGTTAGACCCAAAGGCAGCTGGTATCCCATTCACTACGGGTCTTCAGAAGATTGCCTACTTTATGGAAGCCACCAAAGAGCAGCATTATGGAGTTGGCTGGAAATGTGCACTGGTGAACCATCTCTGCCTTGCTGGCTGGGAATCCCCCAAAGTCCAAGCTGCCTTCTTTCACAGTACTGAGGAACTCATGTTCTCCCAAGAAGACATGACTAACCTCCAGGTCGTGGCAGAGCCAGGACTGACTCGGACTTCAGAGCCCAAATCCCGTGCTCTCCCCACAAAGGTAGGCAAGAATTGACAGGAAGCCCAGCAATCCTTCATCTCTTATCACCTCTGACTGAGAGCAGATCTTTGGGCAAATCTTTCTGCTTTCTAAGAGTCCATTTCCTCAGCTATATGGGGAGGAGATAGCTTTGGCTATCTTATTGTTATAAAGAAAGCAGTTTGTAAACCTTGAGCTACAGAAAAAAAATTTTCTTATTTATCAACTGCAAAATGAGAGGGATTGGAGTATATAAATGGTTCTTAAACTTTTGGTCTTGGGATCCCTTTACATTCGGAAAAATTATTGAGGATTTTCCCCCAAAGAGTTTTTGTGTATGTGGCCTATATCTGTTCATGTTTATCACGTTAAAAATTAAACATTGCTCTATAAATCATATTGACCTCAGATCCCTTGAAAAGGACCTGCAAGGGTCCTTGGACCTACACATTGAGGACCACTGTCCTCAGTTATCTCTAAGGTCTCAGTCAGCTCTAAATGATATGATTTTGAGTCACCTCAGGTTGTTTCAACCAGTTAAACAACAAACTTAAAGAGCCTACCATGTGCTAGAGACTGAGGATACAAAGACAAAAACCCATAGCTTGCTCCCTTCCGTGGAAATAATATGTACACATTTGAGCAAATACAAAGTAAGCAAGAAAGTAAATACAGTGCACTCTTGTTGAAGGCCTCCTTAGCTCCTGTAAGCATCTAGAATAATTTCATGAGGCAGGCCGCACTTGAACCGAGCTCAAGTTAGGGAGGAATCTTGGAGGAAGAAGATGTGCACCAGAGAAACAGAGGAGTAATCCAAGCAAGACATGACATAAGGATGCAATGCTAGGTTCTGGGAAACAGCCAATTTGGCCCGACCAAAGACTCCAAGAAGGGAGGGAAACTGGAACCAAAGTAGAAAGATCCTAATGTGGATAAGGCGATGGGAGGGTTATGGTGCAGAGGGCAGGGCCCAGAGTCAAGAAGGCTCATCTCCTTAATTCAATCTGGACTCACACACTAGTCGTTGGACAAGGCACTTGACCCTTAGTTTCCTTATTTGTAAAAAGAAGGAAAAGCCAAACCACTGTATTATCTCTGCCAAGGAAATCCCAGATGGGATCACAAAGAATCAGATATGACTAAACAATGAACAAAATGCTTGGTAGTTCTCTGCTGGGCCATTTGTGTAATATCATAGCTTGTACATCTTCTTTGTTAAGGGCACTTCCCAATTAGACTATAAGCTCCATGAAGTTGTTTGTCATCTAAATTGTGTATCTTCCACAGCCCCTGACAGAGAGTTCAGCACACAGTAAGCATTAAATATTCGTTGAAGAATCGAATCCCTTATCTCTATGCCTTTCTACTTGACCAGTTACCTAATTGTTCCTCAAGGCTGAACTATTCTAAGTCTGGCAGAGAAAGCTGTGAGAAAGATGCCTCATTCCAAATCTCAAAGGAGCTCCTGAGAGTTTCATTGAAGTGTGCTAAGGTATGGAGTATGTCTGTCAGAAGGCAAACACATGGTGAGCAAACCCAGTCTTGGGCTGGGGTACAAAGGACATTGTTGGGAGAAAGAGTGGAGAGCACAGTCTCACCAGAATGCTGTTTAATTCTGGGGACTACTGCTTAAGAAGGATGTTGAGAAACCACATACTCCTCAGTACCCAGAAGGGACTGGGCACATTTAGTCTGAAGAAGAGAGGTCTCCATGTTGTCAAGTACTTGAAGGATCTTCATTGGAAGAAAGGTTAGACTTAATCTGCTTGACCCCAAGAAGCAAACTTGGAAGCCTTGGGTTAAAGTTACAAAGAGGCATAATAAGGTTTGATAACAAGAAAGATTTCCTAATAATTAGTGCTATCTAAAGGTGAAATGAACTGCCTCAAGAGGAGGTAGCTTCCCTCAGAGATCTTTGGTCAGAAGACTGTCACTTGTTGGGCATGTTGGGGAGGGGGATAGTGTCCTTTCATATAGAGGTTGTTAACATGGCCACTAAGATCCCTTCCAACTCTCAATTTGTGTAATTCTGTGGAACTGAAGATCATCTTATAGGAAGATCCATTGGGGGAAACGGACTTATTTAACCTTAAGAAGAAAAGTCTTGAAGGATATGATAGCTTTAAATTGAAAAAGAAATGAGTACTTTGTTAGTAATAGTAATTTTATTGGGAGAGGAGGGTGTTAGGAAATGATATCTATATTTTTAAATTAAAAGTAACAGGAATCAAATCTATTCTAGAAAACTACTATAATAATAAATAAGAAAATATAAATGGAGGTGCATTAAAAAGTCAAAAATGGTACACAGTAAAGAAGCATCAATATCCAATTCGATCTGATCAGCTTTTATGTTAAGAAAACGTTCTTTCCTTCTTTCTTTGCTTCCTCTCCATTTTTTTTCCTTTCCTTTTTGTCATTCAAATACTGCTTCTGCTACTCATTTCCTGTCTTTCCCCTCTTCCCACCATGAGCCTCAGTCTCTTCATCTGAAAATAAAGGTGTTGGACCAGATAAGCTCTAAAGTCCCTTTCCTAAATGTGTGCTTCTATAATCTCATAAACTTGGTGTCAGTGACTAAGATGAGCCTGGAGATGGAAGAGGCGGGGTGAAGGTCTATTCCTGCCAGATGAATTTCTAAGAGACAGCAAAAAGGAGGGACCCCTGAGGGCAGACACCTTTGCCTGGCAATGCTGTAGAATGATGACATCAGGAGAATTGTATCTCCCGACAAGACAGGTAAACTCTGGAAGACTCTCCTCTGAGTCACTGACACCCATAGAAATTGTTCTCCCTTTAGCATTGCCTGAGAACCAAGGGAGAACAGGCTGGCTAAGGTGATTAACCTGGGATCCCCAGTGAGCTTTCGTGCCATACATCATTTGTTGGCAATGCCTGAGAACAACTGGAGGGGCAGAGACCTGAGGATCTGGGAGAGGCAACCCCCCGGGGGAGCTCCACCTGGAGTGTGATGGCACGTGATGGAGGAAGGACGGCTCCTTGGGAAGTGCTGATTTCCCATAAACTCTATTAGGAATTCTGTGACCTCTTCAACTTATAAAGGCTTCGCGTCTTTGAGTGTCATGAACCGTGTGCTTGCAAAGCAGCTGATCATGTAAGCAGACCCAAGTATTTCACTGACCAATATATGGCACCAAAGCAACCAGGTTTTGCTGCTAATATAGTCATTATAAGACGGGGACTCAGCATAGGTGGGTTAAAAAAGTCATTTTTTCCTCTTTCACTTGCCTTTTTTTCTGACTCAGATTCATTTCTATTCTAAACCAGAGTGGATTGGGGGAATGACAAATTCTAAAAGAGTTTTCTAAAATAGATGACAGCAATCAGGGAGCCCCGTGGTTCTTGCACCTCTGCGCCTGGAGTCAGGAAAACACGAATTCAATTCTGATCTCAGATATTCCCTCGCTGTGGGAAGCAAGTCACTTCACCCGATTCGCCTCATTCACAGGAGAAGGAAATGGCAAAACACTCCAGTGTGGAGGCTAAGGCGGAGCTGCACAAAGTCTTCCGCCTCACCCTCTCTTCTGGTCATCCAAGTGCCAAGGCAGGAAAAAGGCAACTGATGGTCCAGGATGACGTGGATGACCTCGGCTGCGTCCAGGTCTGACCCGGCTCTAAGTTCTTCTCCACTGCGCTTGCTTCGGGAACAAATTGTTCTCATTCTATCAGGAGCCTTCTGCCAGGAGAGTAGAGATAGCCCTGTAGGCACCCATGGATTTGAGGTCTACTGATTATCCTCTCCCTGGTTTGTCCCATTTGCTGAGATGGTGACACCGGAGTGTGGCCACGGCTGCCAAGGGTGAGAATTCACCAAAGGTGAATGAGCAAGCCCTGAAAAGGGTTCAACAAGTCCTCATCCCAGAAGTGCTCCTGCTTCCTGAATATCAAAAATAAGATGGAGATAAACTCAGGGAGGGATTCACCACAGAGAATGGAAAAGGGAATAGAAAGAAAAGAAAGGAAAAAAAGAAAAGATCACTGTCTCCTCTTTCACCATTCTTCTTTATAAAAAGGAAAGCAAGAGTCAAAATAGAGAAAAGTGTAAGACAATAGGATAGAGGGATTTACACAATTAATGACCACAACTAGGACTGGTTTGCTCTCACCCATTATATGGAAAAGGAGAAGAACACTGGCACCTTAGAACATCTGGTGGAAAACTTCACTCAAGACTTGAATGCCTTCATTCAAATGAATATTGAGTAGGCCAGAAAAAAAACAACAATACAACAACATAAAAATGCAAATGAACTCAATGGCCTCCTCTGACCAAAAACCAAGAGACCACATCCCTTCCTCCCATTGGCTCTGAAATCATTCATCGCAAGCTTCACTCCTCCATTTTCAACCTTCTCCTGGACATATTCCATGGCTGTCTCAATGTTATTTTCACTTACTGTGTACTTACATGTCTAAAGATGAAGTCATTAAAAACTTTTCCCTATTGATAAAGTCAAAGGATCCAACAAGGCAGTTTTCAGAGGAAGAAATCCAAGTTATCAATAACCATATGAGAAATATATTCTAAATCATTAATAATTAGAGAAATTAAAACCAACTCTGAGATTCCATCTCACAGTCTTCATATTGGCAAAGCATATTATATATTCATATTACAAAGCAGTGATCATCAGAACAATCTGGTACTGAACAGGAAATAGAGTGGTAGATCAGCGAAAAAGGAAATAGTAGAAAATGACCACAGTAATCTAGTGCCTAATAAACCCAAAGATCCAAGTTTTACAGACCAAAACTCACTATTTAACAAAAATTGCTGGAAAAAAATGGAAAGCAATATGAAAGAAACTAAGTATAATATGCCACAAATTATACACTATTAATTTCAAAATGGATAAATGACTTAGACATAAAGGGTGATATCATATGCAAATTAGGGAAGAATGGAAACTTTTACCAGTCCGATTTATGAATAAGGGTAGACAAGACAATATCTTGAGATAACCAGAGATTTTAAAAAAAAGACCATGGTAAATAGAATAGATAATTTTGATTAAAATGAAATTAAAACGATTTTACATAAAAAAACCCAATGCAATAAAAATTAGAAGGAAATTCTTACTCCAGACCTCATTTCTCAATTTTTGTGGAACTGAGCCAATTTTATAAAAATACAAGCCATTTCTCAATTGACAAATGGTCAAAGAATATAAACAGGAAATTTTTAGAAAAAGTAATCGAACCTATCAATACTCTTGAAAAATGCTCTTAATAACTAATAATGAAAGAAATGAAAATTAAAACAACTCCAAAGTACCAACAAATTGACTACTATGACAGAAAATTAAAATAATAAATGTTGGAGAAGATGTGGGAAAACTGGAACACTAATGCATTATTTGCTGGAGTTGTAAACTAATCCAGCCATTCTGGAGAACAATTGGGAACTGTGCACAAAGACTGTGTATGCCCTGTGATCCACTAGAGTCACTACTAGATCTGTATCCCAAAGAGATCCTAAAAAAAGGAAAAGGACCCACATGTATAAAAATGTTTACAGTAGCACTTTTTGTGATGTCAGAGAATGGGAAATTGTGGAGATGCCCATAGATTGGAGAATGGCTAAACAAGTTGTGATATAGGAATATAATGAAATACTATTGCTCCATAAGAAACGATGAACTGGTAGATTTCAGAAAAACCTGAAAAGATTTACATGTACTGATGCTGAGTGAAATAAGCAGAACCAGGAGAACACTATCCATAGTAAGAGAAACATTGTGCAGTGATCAACACTGACTGACTTAGCTATTCTCAGCGATGTAATGATCCAAGACAATTCCAAGGGACTACACCCAGAGAAAGAACTAAGGAGTCTACAGATGGGAGCAGACTATTTTCACTTTCTGTTTGCTAATTTTCTCTCTCACGTTTTTCTCTTTTGTTCTGATCTTCTTTCATGAAATAACTAATGTGGAACTAGGTTTAACATGATTGTGCATGTAAATCTTAAAAATAAGACAAGACTGTTCTTATCATTTCACAACATTCACTTTTCATTTTTTTCAAATAGTTCTTTCTATTTACATGGTTGTAGTTACTGTGTGTATATATTTTTTCTTGGCTCTATTTTCTTCACTCTGCATCAGTTCACGTAGATCTTTCCATACTTCTCTATACTTATCACAGTCATTATTTCTTGCAACCCAGTAATATCTTTACATTATATACCACAATGCATTTAGCCATTCCCTCTTTCCATAACAGTCATGGCTATCTAAATTACATTTTATTTCTCTAGCCGCACAAAAAAAGTAAGATAGCCTACATTATAGCAAGAATTTTTTATTTCTGTTTTAAAGCATTGAGGTATTTCATGGCTTTGTTTCTGATTTTTGTTAATGTCAGTTTTTTTTTTACTGTATTTGTTGTAATTTATACCACAAAAGTATTTTTGCAAGTATTCAACTCCTTCCTTAAGTCAAGCAAATCACCTACTTTCTCAGTGGGGTTAAGGTCAAGACTCTGAGGGGAGCCACTCCTTCCTAATTAGTTCCCCAGACTCCTCTCTTTTTTTTCTTTAAATGGCCACCCTAGTCTAGAAAAATGTTTGGAGTCATAACCCTCTTGATAAATGAATCCATGATCAAGCAGCTGGTTTCCAGAAGGGACTCCATGCTGTGCTGCAATTATGCTGAGACTGAACTCCAGTAGTTCAGGTCACCGCTAAAGTACTTGAGGGAGAAAGGTCTGCCTCTGTGTTCTGCCTCCCAACATACAAAGATGAGAGGTCCCTGCCTTTTTCCTCTAAAGATATCACCCCAGATGTCAAAGTTCTGCTTATTTAAGGAAAGAAGTGCTGATCTGAATGCACGATGAGCATCCTTTCCTGGAGATTGAACCAACAGCAGAATCTTTGTCAAATTGTATGGGAAAAACACATCATTTCAGAGAAACATATAAATTTAATGCCCATTATTGAAGCCTTGGAAATTTCCCACCTTTATCATTGATTCTTAGTATGTCTTTGGACAGTGAATTTAACCTCTCAGTTTCTCATCTTTTAATATTTAGTATTCTTCAAGTGAAAATATTTTAGAGGAAAAATGACATCTGTGCAATATGACCAGTCAAACCCAAAGAAGATGCTAGATTGTGGGTCTCTGTGGATGGGAGCTGCCCATTCTGTGGGTGATAAAGAGTGAAAAGAAAGGGCTTCCAGACACTTTCTAGTTTTCTCTTTGTGGGGCCATAGACAAAATCCATTCCTTTTGTACTTTCAGCCTGGGATGTGAGAGGGAGCCACAGTAACTGCACCCATGGCAGCAAGGGTCCGTGTTTACCCAAGTAAGTCTGAAATTGTACCTCACATCCCTGCCTGCCCCTTCTCCTTGGGGTTTCTTTCGGTCACTGAGCTCAGGTCACCCAACAGCAGTCCTGAGAAATGGACATTTGCATCCCTGTCAGGAACCTCATGAATTCAACAACTGGCTGACCAGCAGGAGGTGATTTCTGTCATAATTTCTAAGAGGAGATGACAGTCGCCATTAATATGCTGCAAGTGGAAGAGCTAGAAAGTCTACGTCTTGCCCTGGCTTGCTAGGAGGTCTGGTCTTGTTAGTAGTTTAGACAGTTTGGATCCAAGGTAAAGGTCAGTATCTCTTACTTGTCTTAGCTAATCTGGGCCACACAGACCCTCCAGCTCCTGTCATAGTAGCAACAGCTCCCTAAGCATTCTGGACACTTCTGATACAGAACTCCAAGTTTGGAAATGCATCTAAAAAACACTATTGTGTCAAAAGAAATGATGGGGGAGGGAGATAAACATGGCATGTCCTTTTCCTCTTGGGAAAGCCTAACCCCCCAAAAAAATAGAAATATCAAAATTATCTTACTAAAAAAACCCAGCACTGACCATGTCATTCTCCTGATCAAAAATTCTGAGTAAAATAGGGTAAAATAGGGTAAAATCGTAGAGGTCTTTTTGCCTTCGAGTTAAATGCCAGTTTCCTTGGGGTGGAATTTAAGGCCCTCCACCATTTGGCTCAAATCTGTCTCCTGGCAAGCCAGTCCAAGGCTTTGTCTCGGATGACCCACGTCATCATCTCAAAGAGCACTGCTGCTCAGGGAATCTCCCAGGCCGCCCGTCAGCTCCAACAGGTATTTTGAGCTCACTAAATATCTAAGCCTGAAAAATCAATCTCATGGCTACTTCTTGTTCCCTACAATCAGAAAGAAGGAAAACAAGAGCGGCAGCTGTGACCCACAAAGGATTCTGGGTGAGACGTGCTTTATCAGCTATCAGATCTACATTAATCTTTGGAAGTTCTTTTCCCGTCTTCAGTTCTTCTGCTCAGTGAAAATGAGGAGGCAACATTGGCATCCCAGAGCGCCCGGCCCCCCCACAGCACTGAGTGCAGCACACGTAGCCACCAGAAAGCAGAAATCTCCACCTTTCCCTGTTCCATGCACAGGCACATAGAAGGTCACTGAGGAGAGGAGCAGGAACAACAGAGGGGACCAGGAAAAACTTCACAGGGAAAGCAGTTCCTCAGCTGAATCTTTAAGGAAACTAAAAAAGTGAGAGGGGAGGGAATTTGGAGCAAGTCACTTAGCTTACTGGGAAAGCCAAGATGGCAAATTAGGGGCAGGCAGCCAATGACCGTTCCCAGCATTTCCTTCCAAAAATGTAAAATAATGACTCAAATCAAATTCTGGAGTTGCAAAGCTGACAAGAACTCAGAGTACGCTATTTCTTCAGTCTAAGAAAACAAAAGGGAGGAGGGAGAAATTTGTGACGCCAGACTGGACACCTAGCAGAAGTCTGTCTAGAGCTACACATGTAGCTGGGAGCCACAGCAGTCTCAGCAGCAGCTTCAGAGCTCTAAGCCCGAGATAGTGATGATGTAGGACGACTGGCAAGAAGGAGACCAGAGGCATCCCTTGATGGCACTGAGTATAGCTGAGTTTTCTGACTGAAAACCCTGTACCCCATACTGGGAGCAGTCCTAGGGAGGAGAGGTACACCGGGGAACAGCCCAGGGCAGCGGGAGCCTGGACACAGTACCAAAGCAGAAAGAAGGGCCGGCAGGTGTAGCTTCACGGGAGCAGGGGCGCTAAAGACCAGAGCGCAGCCCAGGGGAGCAGGGACCACCTCTCTCCCAGGACCATACCATCTGGGAAGCGCCAAAGAATAAATTGTGGAGGGCTTGGGATATAACATTTAGGAAAAAGAAATCTGTATTACAACCAAAAATAACCTAGCCAGCAAAACGGAGTGTAATCCTATAGGGGGGGAAGTAGATATTTAATGAAATAGAGGACTTTCCAGCATTCCTCATGAAAAGACCAGAAGTGAATAGAAAATGTATCATTCAGCATGAGAGAAGCATAAGAAGATAAATGTTAAAGAGTATCAGAAGGGATTCAAAAAAGTTGAACTGTTTACATTTCTGATTGGGAAGACACGTGAAACTGGCAAAATTTTGTCATCATTAGGATGGAATGATCTAAAAAAGGTGGAGGGGGAGTGAGAAAAAGGGACGCACTGGAAGAAGGGGAAAGGAAAGGTGGAAGGAGGGGAAGGGAGAAGTGGAAGGAGGGGAAGGGAGAGGTACAATAAGGAAAATTTTCTCCCATAAAAGAGGGCACAAGGAAGAGTTTTACAATGGAGGAAGACATGGGGAAGTAGCAAGCAATGCTTGAACCTCACTTTTATCAGAAAATTAGCTCCAAGAGAGGATATGCTTCAATTCTGTATAAAAATGTAACCCACCCAATAAGGAAATAGAAATGGAAGGGAATAAGAGAAAGAGGAAGGATGACAAAGGGTGGATTAAGGGAAGCGGTTCTTAGAAGCAAAATAGACTTTTGAGGAGAGACAGGACAAAAAGAAAGAGAGGAAAAACAAAAGATAATGAGATGGCGGGAAATACATGACAATCATAAATTGTAAATGTGAATGCAATGAGCTCACCCATCAAACAGAAGCAGATAGCAGAATCAATTAGAAACCAGAATCCAAAAAAAAAAAAAATGTTGTTGGCAAAAGACACACTTGAAACAGGAATCCACTGAGTTAAAGGGTCAGAGTGGGATCGAATATGCTTCAGCTGAAATTAAAAAGGCAGAGGTAGCAACTATGCCATCAGACAAAGCAAAAGAAAAATTGACTTAAAAAACAAATTAATCAGGGAAACTACAGTTTGATAAAAAGTATCCTAGACAATGAAGTAATATTAAAAAATTACAGCAAGTTTCTCAGAGAAAGATCTCATTTCTCCAGTATAAATACAGAAGAGTCAAATCTGCTTTTAAAAAAATTAAATTAAATTAAATTTTAAAAAAGCTATTCCCCAATTGATAAATGGTCAAAGGATATGGAGATGCAGTTTTCAGAAGAAGAAATCAAAGCTATATAAAGTCATATGGAAAAGTGCTCTAAATCACTTAGTAAAATGATGATAATTTTTAAAACTCTGCAATACCATCTCACATTTATCAGAAATGACAATACTGAAAGGATGAGGAAAAAATAGGTATATTAAGGAACTGTTTGTGGAGTGATGAACTGGTCCAACCGTTCTGGAAAACAATTTGGAACTATGCCCAAAGAACTATGAATACCCTTTGACTCAGGTAAAGCATTGTTAGGTCTGTAGCCCAAAGAGATCAAAGAAAGAGAAAAAGCACCCATATGTACAAGATTTGTAGCAGTCCTTTTTGTGGCGGCAAAGAAGGGCAAGTGAGAGGCTCCTCATCAATTGGGGAATGAATAAAGTTGCGACATAGAATTGACATGAAATACTATTGTGTTGTAAGAAATGATGGGGGGAGGGGAGAAACATGGCAAGATTTACATGAACTGAGGCAAAGTGAAATGAGACCTGGGAGAGCATTGTGCTCTGTAATAACAATATTGTAATAATGATCAACTGTGAAATAACAATATTGTAATAATGATCAACTGTGAAAGATTTGACTAGTCTGAATAATAGAATGATCCAAGACAATTCCAAAGGACTCATGATGAAAAAAAATGCTATCCATCTTCAGAACTAAAAACTCTGAGTTCCAATTGAAGTATAATTTCTCACTTTCTTTCTTTTTCTTTTTCTTTTTTGAAAAATGGCTAGTAAGGAAATATGTTATGCATGATTTCACATATATAATTGATAACATAATGTCTATCTTCTAAGTGGGTGAGGGAATGGGTGGAAGATAGGGAAAGAATTTGAAACTCAGAATTTAAGAAGAAAAGAATATAAATGATTTTGTAAAGGAGAAGTTTAGTGTATGCAATTTTATCAAGAACAGGGATTCGGATTCTAAATTCAATGAATACCTAGTAGATCATTTTGGCCAAAACATGGTGAATATAAAAGAGAATAATATAGAATCATACTGTAAAGGTATGTGAGAGAGGGAGGGCTTATGTACTAGGTTGAGGAAGATGTATTTTCTTCTCCAAGCATTAGGAAGGTACTGAAGAGATTTGAGCAGGGGAATAACATGCTTAGACCTGTGCCTTGGGAAGATTACTTTGGCAGCTATGTGAAGGTTGGATTGGAGTGGGGAGAGGATAAAAAATAGGAAGACTGATTAAGAGGCTATTAAAAACTCTCAGTGGTGTGAGATGTGATGAGGACTTAGAATATGATAACCTCAGAAGGATGATAACTGGAGGTGACCTAAGGAGCAACTGAAAGAAATGAATAACCAGGTTGCAGCATGTTCCCAGTGATGGTTTAAATATGGTAGTACAAAATATATTAACAAAGACATAGGAGATTTGAAAAAGGATGTAACTTATTCATGGAGCAAAATTGAGTTATTGGTATTCCAAGTGCCATAATTTAAAGAAAAAGAGAAAAGAAGACGGTCCCAAATATATTGGCTGGGCACTCTAAAAGGGATGTAGAGAAAGACATAGAATCACACAGGACAGAAGAATGTGAGTGGGATTCACCCTTTTTTGGTGAGGGGGTGAGGAATGCAGTCAGGGTTAAGTGATTGCCCAGGACCCCACAGATAGTAAGAGTCTTAGACAGAATTTGAACACATACCTTCCTGACTCCAGTTCTGGTAAGCTATCCACTGTGAAACCTGGCTGCCCCGACTCATCCCTACTTAAAAAGAGCACCCAGATTAAATTAGAAAAATTGTAATAGTCATTTTAAAAATCCCTCTTGTAATATATCCCGAGTTATTGTGGAGTCCTGTGTAGAAAATCAAATAATTAAGGTTGTGGTGCTTTCCTTCTATTACCAGGAAAGATCAAGTTTTGGGAGGCAGTGGAAGATTCAGAAAATCAAAAGAAGATGATGTGGCAGAATAGAATCTTTGTTTTCTGTTTTCTGATACAAGTTTGAGGGTTCCTTTCCTCTTCTTCCCGCTACAACTGTGACATTTTGCTAATTAGAAAGCTCCCTGATTTCATTAGTGTGGGTATTTCCTCTGCCACCATTTGTATAAGTTCCTCAACACATTCTCCTCCTGATTATTGGTCATTTTTCCTGGAGAAGCTGCCCTATATGCTTCCCTCTTGATATTTTGTTATCTTGTGAGTAATCTGTGAAATGATCAAAATGATCCTCAGTCCTGCGACCACTAGGAGCCATGATTTAATCTGACTTGAGTACATTCTAGTTTATGAATTCTGACAAAGCATGGAATATACCTCATAGAGAAGAATCTGTTTGGCAGAGGATTTACTAGTCTATTCAAGAGATTTCTTTCCCTCTACCTAGAATATATTTGGGTTTCCCTCTTTCAACAATGCTTCCTGGACTCTTTTATTCCTAAAAATTATTCTATCCATCCCATCTTAAAATATATATATATATATATTATATACTCAGTTCTTCCATTTCTGTCCAAGAACCTAGCCAAATTCAAAAAGGCTTCTCACCACGCAGCTGGCTTTTTGACAGTGATACGCAAAGATCAGAATTAAAACAACAATTAAGTTAATGGAGGGAGTACTCAAACGGGAATAAATTATGGCTCCTTATGGCTTCAGGACTAGGGACCATTTTGTTCCATTTCACAAATTACTCACAAGATAACAAAATAATAAAAGGAAGACATGTAGGGCAGCTTCTCAAGGGGAAAATGACCAATAATCAGGATAAGATTGTGTTGAAGAATTTACATATATGGAGATGGAGGGAAAATCTGTACTAATGAAATCAAGGATCTTTCAGAATAACAAAATATCAGTGTTGTAGCAGCAAGAAATAGAAAAGAACTTTCATACTTGTGACATATTTATTTTGGTTTCTGTTCATCCCCCAAAGTCTATGTGATAAGGCATCCAGTTCTAGAGTACACAGCGTGTCTCAAAAATCATAAAGCAATTTTACCCTTCAATAATTTCAGAAGTAACTTTGAAGAAAACACATTTCAAAAGTTAATTTTTAATATCATATGTTTCTTATTAAACTTAAGCATAATCGCTGTCTTATGCTAAACCAATGCCTCATCATTTTTAGAACGTTGTAAAAACTTTGATCAGCTGCTGTTTAGTGACTGCAAGGATTGCATTTGTAATCCTTACCTTAACCTCATCCAAAGCATAGGTTTGGGTGCATGAATGACAGTTTTGACATTATTCCACAACATAATTAAATAACAAGAATTGGATGGTCAAAAATCACAGCAATAACAGAATTTTTTTCAAAGAAAATGACAAGGAGACAACATTCTACATATGTGATGCAAAAGAAATACCCATTTTTAAAGGAAAATATAAAACCAAGAACAAATCTAAGCTGTAATGGAGGAAAGTCAGAGTTTTTTTCAATAAAATCAGGAGTAAAACAAAGTTGTTCATTATCATTGCAATTATTTGATTTGGTGCTAAAATGTGGGCTCTTTGACAGCCTTTTTTTTTTGGTCTTTCTTTGTATCCCCAGTGCTTCCCACAGTGTCTGACTGACTCATAGATAGAACCTAAAAATGTTTGTCAACTGATAGACTGACTGAAATGTGAGCTATAGAAATAGGACAAGAAAAAGAAATTGAATGGAAAAAAATTGGCAAAAAAGAAACACAACTATTGTTCTTTTCCATTATATAATGGTCAACTTAGAAAATCTAATGGAGTTCATTAAGAATTTATTGCAATAATAACTTCAGAAAAGATGGAAGGTAAAGAATAAGTCCATGTAAATCATTGGCATTTCTGTTTACAGAAACTCAGAAGAGATAAAAGAAATTTCACTCAAAATAATTACAGAATACATTCACTATTTAGAAGTCTACCAACACACATCCAGAATCATGAACAAAACAACAAAACACTTTACAGAAACAAAGATTTTAAAAATTGGGTACATGTTAATTGCTCCTGGGTAGGTCATGTCAATACAATAAAATTACAATATTACCTAAATTAGCTTATTAAGTTCAATACCATTAAAACTACCAGAGGATTTTTTAATAGAACTAGAAAAAAAATGATGAAATTCATATGGTAGAAAAAGAGTTATAGAAGCTCAAGATAAATAATGAAAAAGTTACAAAGGCAGTCCAGCAGTTTCATAACTCAAACTATATTATAAAACAACAAGTACCAACTGGCTAAAAAATAAAGAAGTTGCTCAGTAGAATAAATGCTACACCACAAGCAGAAACAAATAAACATAGTAGCCAAGTGTCTAATAAACCTAAAGATCACAGCTCCTGAGGTAAAGATTCATTATTCTATAAAAACTGCTAGGAAACTGGACAGCAGTCTTGACAGAAATCAAATTTAGACCAACATTTAACATTATATACCAACTCAGATTTCAAATAGGTACATGAATTATTCATAACCCATGATATAATAAACAAATTAGAGAAGCAAGAAAGAAACTATGTTCTGAATCTATGGATAGAGGAAGAATTCATAACCAGACAAGGGAATGAAAAGATCACAGTAAAACAAAGTGAACTCTTTTAAAATTTTTGCCCAACCAAAGCCAGTATGCTTAAAATTACAAGGAAAACTGGTACATGGAAAAAAATACTTTCAGCAAATTTCTCTGATAAAAATCTCACATTCAACTTATGTAAGACACTGATTCAAATGTCTAATAAGAACCATTTCCCAACTGATAAGTAGTCAATTGGCATAAGCTGGCAGTTTTCAAAGAGAAAAAAAATACATTTAAAAATGTTCCAAGTAATGAATATTAAAGCAACTTTGAGAACCTACCCCAGTCCCATCAGATCGATAAAAATGACAAACTAGGAAAATGGCAATTGTTTGAGGAGCTGAAGGAAAGCAGGCAACCAAAACCACTTTTGACAAAATATAACATCTATTTCTGTCTTTTAAAAAATTATAAAATATATGAATTAATGAATCTTTTATTAAAATAATAAATGAAAAGCAAGAATTAGAGTTAATCTGTAATGAAGATAAAGTAGAATATTTTCCAATAAATTTATAGGAGACAAAAGGATGTTTATTTATGATTACCTTTAACATAGCAATAAAATAAAGAAAAGAAATTGAAGAAAGAAGTTGAAATGCAAAATTATCACTTTTTGTAGATGACAATGGCATACTTAAAGAACTCTGAAAAGTCAAACAAAAGTTAACTGAAACAGTAAGTTCAACACATTTACAGGATATAAAATAAATCTACACAAATCACCAGTATTTCTAGATAATACCAATAAAACTCAGTAGGAAAAGATATAAAGAGAAATTCTATTTAAAAATCACTATTTACTAGATAGTGATAGTGTACTACTGGTGCACTGTTGGCAGAGTTATTAATTAGTTCATCAAAGATGAAAAGGATATAAAAATATGTAGAGTAGGTTTTTTTTAAAGGGGAAATTCTTTGTTGTTGTTGTTTTTTTAATCTTGTTTATATTAGCAAAGAACTAGAAATTCAGGGAGTACCCAACAATTGAACAATGACTAAACAAATTGTGATATATGACTATAACAGAACTCTATTGTATTGGAAGAAATTATGAAAGGGATGGTTTCAGACAAATTTGGAAAACGTTGTATAAAAGGATGCATAATGAAATGAGGAGAAAGAGAATAATTTATCCATTAGCATTATAAAGGAGGGAAGGAGGACTTCAAAAGATTTGAGAACTCTGATCATTTCTATATCCATTTATTACTCTAGAGGACTGATGATGAAGCTTTCTGCCGCCCTCTTGAAAGACGTGATGGAATCAAAATGCAAATAATGCATATATTTTCAGGCGTAGGTACTGTAACAATTTGTTTTTCATGACTAGGCATGTTTTTCCCCCAATGGCAGGGTGTAGAAAAAGAGAAGGAATGATGATAAGGTAGCACAAAAAAAAAAAAAAATAGAAAGAGTAATTGAAGCATATTTCTTAAACGCACAAAAATCCTGGGCACGGTGCCACAAGACTGCTACCATAATCCGTGATAGTGGGGAGGAGGGGTTGGGGGCTCAGACTGACAGATCACTTGAACTTGAGAATTCTGAAATACAGTAGGGTAAAGCTCATTGGATATCAACACTGAATCCTCTACCAAAATGGTGACATGTTGTCCCCCAAAAAAGAGGGGCTACCAGACTGCCTAATGGGGACCGATCTGGCCTAGGTCAGAAAGAGCATCTATGCCCATTGGTAGTGGGACAAGACCCACATGTGGCTTCTCCACTTCCAGCCCTAAAGGAGACAGGGAGAGCCAACTCTCAGAAAAAAAAAAAAAAATCAACAATGAGCACACGGAAATCCAGATAGAATCACAGACGAACAGGAAAGCCCTGAAAGTTAAGGGTTGAATTTTTTATACACATGTTGTTAAATGCAAGATATATAACAGAGATTAAATCCATAATTTCACATAGAATCTCTTTTCCATTTCTACTATGTGGCAATAACCATTTTATTTTGTGTTTATTAATTTCAAAATAAAAATAATTTGAAAAGGATTTAACCCCTTTTCCATCACAGTTTATCCAGCCCCCATTTTCTTCTCTACCTGGACAGAATTAATCCTATGATAACATCACAGCAGTTAAAAGGAATATTTAAACAATGCACAAACTATTACAAATGTTTAAAACAGTGCTCACACTCACCACTTTTCACAACCTACAATTTCAAGGAAACATTGGCTGTGAGTCCTATTGGCTTCAGTTTCCCCGCTGGCTTCTTAGCCCACCACTGTAACTTAGTAGAAGAGTAAAAACAAGTTTCTAAATCCACTCTTTAAGAGCTCCCCAAACTGTTAGATCAGCATAGCACAGTGTCCCAGGGGAAGGGGAAAGGATGTTATCAAGCCCGGGAACCTTGCAGGCTCAATAATGTGGCACTGGATCTGCACAGTATTTTTGCAAAAAATATTCCTTAAAATGAAAACTCCAGGGAGAAGAATCCCTTCTGGCTGTTCCCACGGAAGAAGGAAAGTTTTCTCGCAGCATCCAGAGGTGGTTTGGTGGCATCCTGGCTCCCCACGCGGTTGTTTTGCTTTCGTCCTCAAATCCTATCTTTTTCATAGTGCTTCACTCAGTCACACACACACACACACACACACACACACACACCCAGGCATCCAGCAAACTCAGCTACCATCACTGCCTGCTGTATTCCACAAAGTGAGGTCTATATTTCCCCAGGAAAATACATTCCCCTACATATGTGAAAAATGGTGTCGGAGCCAACATTTCTACTCATTTAAACAATAACTTGGTTGAGGGCTGAAATATGATGGTTAAAAAAGGGGATGGGGAGTGGATTTAGGAGTCAAAGGACCTGAGTTCAAATCCTAGCTCTATTATTTAACTTAATACTTCTATGGCCTTACTTTATTTCTCCAACAATTGCTTTTCTTGTTTGTAAAATGAAGGAATTGAACTAGATCATGTTCCAGCCCAAATCTCATGAAAGTAACAGCTTGCTGTGAGAGGAGGGTATACTAGCCACACTTTTAAGCTTTATCTGCATTGTTAATGTTTTCTCTCTCTTTCTTAAGTGTAATCAATAAAATGATAAAACAAATCTGGACTCGTAGATTTCTGAAATGTTAAGTACTTACACTGAAAATTTAACAATTGGCTCTCCTGAGAAAGTTTGAGTTAGCTTCAGCACACCTTGGATTTAGTTTTTTTCATAACATCTCTTTTTAGAGATCTTCCTTAGGAATAAAGGAACGAAGGAAGGAAGGAAGAAGAAAAGAAAGGAGAAAAGAAGGAGAAAAGAAAGAAGGAAGGAGAAAAAGAGGAAGGAAAGAAGGAAGGAGAAAAAAGAATAATGAAGAAAGGAAGGAATAAGGAAAAAAGAAAGAAGGCAGAAGAGAAGGATAGAAAAAGGAGGGAGAAAGAAGAAAAGAAGGAAGAAGGGAAAGGAAGGACAAACGAGAAGGGAAGAAATATGTGTTGTAAAGCTTTCTCATTTTTGTGAGGCTTTTTGATGAAAGGTGCTACGCTTACACTGAGTAACATTGTCTAACTCACCCTTTAAAAACACTAAAACACTTAGGACTGGAGCACGCACAGGGCTTCAGCTGACCCTCAGAGATTTGGACAATGCACGGCACTGTTGCAAACGCGTCCAGTAATCTGGCACAGAAAAGGGAGATATTCATCCCTTCACTTGCTGTGGGAGAGATGGGGGAAAAAAAACAACAACCTTGCCTTCGAGTGAAGAAAGGATCATATCCAATTAAAACTGCAGAGGAAACTTAGCAAGGCAGAGAATGTAATTAACCTTCCCTGGACCGTGGCCAAAACACCAGGGTAGAGCTCCAACTCTTAGAAAAGTGCCAGGGGGATATTTAACAACTGTAGGTGGCCAGATGCTAACTCATAAGTCTCATCAGAAACACTCATTTACAGCAACTGTATTCAGCAGGCCAAAGTAATATTAAACAGCGAATCATACGTTTGATTGTCATTCCTAAATCCTCACGGTCTTGTCTACCAATTAAAACTACCAATTAAAGTCACTCCTCCATAGAATAAGAAAGATAGAAATAAAACCTTTTGGCTATTTAAGAGCCAAAGCTAAGCCACATTGTGGTTTTATTTGATTCAGCACCAGGGCCAAAATCAATGGGACTCTAGATCGATAACTGAGCCCAGCTTTGTGGGTGCTCCCATGACTCTGTGGGTGCTCCCATGACTCTATGGGTGCTCCCATGACTCCATGGATGCCTTGGAAGAAACCCTCATAAATTTTAACGGGTCAAGTGATGATTTCTTTTCGCAATATTTCCCATTACATCCTTGTTGTTGTTGTTGTTTTAATGACTTCAACTTAGTGAGGCCGTTTGACATAGATGCACTTCATTTGGAGTCGAGAGACATGGGGCTTACCAGCTGTGTGACCCTAGAAAAGCTGTTTCTTTGTTCTGGGACTCAGCTTCCCCACATCTAAAATAAGGATCATTTTCCTTCTTTCCTTCCTTTTAATTTTTTTTCCTTCCTTCCTTCCTTCCTTTCTTCCTTCCTTCCTTCCTTCCTTTTTTTGTTTTTTCCCTACTTCAGGGTTTGTCGAAGGTAAAGCTTTCATGATCTGATGAATGACCAGCCCTCTATTGGTTAGCTAGGCTAATCTTTAGATAGCAGTCTAATAACAGGACTCTCCTCAAAGCAAGGGCTGAATTGTAATCATATGATAACTCACATTTTCATAATGTTTAGGTTTTCCTCATCCAGTGGCTCAGAAAATCTAACTGATTTAGCCACCAATTCAATATCTATTAAGTCTAGAACCAGAATTCAAATCCAGGTTTCTCCTGACTATAATACCTGTGTCCCGTTCACTACATACGATCTATTCAAGACCAACACGAAGGATTTCTTCACAGAGCAAGAAAACAGTCCAAGCTTGGGGAGAGGCAGAAAACAGCCGGACAGTAGGAATGCAAGTAAGGGCAGAGACACCGGAACACGGCAATTTGGACCCAAGGAGGGGCCAGACCTCCTGGACCTGAGCAAGAAAGAAGCAAATAGGCGTCGGGCATTCCCCGGCTTCCTCCGGCATCCAGCTGTACACAGCAGATCCCGGCTCTCGGCTCTGGATCTACTTAGCCACGCTGGGTGAATGAGGCTGCTCTCTTGTGGCTCGCGAATGATGCTTTCCTCTTATTTCCCTTTTGCCCATTCTGGGTTTTCCATTTTGCCACATCTGACCTAAAAGCAGCGGGCAGCTCGGCCACATCGATAACCGAATCATTATGTAAATGAATTTGTGCAATGAAATCTTAAAGCCCCTATTTTCAAATGCTGACTGCTTTAGAGCCGGGCTTGTACCTGCTGTGATTTAAAAGGCCAAAGGCCTCATTTTGAGCCTCTAAAATTCAAAGTGACAGAAACCTACAAATTTTTATGACTGTGCATTTAATAAAATTTACATTTACAAGCTGTCAGTCTGAAATGTTGGATAACGGGCACTTTAGAACGCTAAACAGCAGGTTGGGTTGGGTTGAGTTGGGAGGGGAGGTTCATTACTACCTACTTACAATGGTCCTTAAATACTCCGAGTAATCCTTCAGTCTAAGGCTTTTGATATCTATTAATTCAGCGTGGACACAAAAAAAGCCATTGAGTTTGCAGGAAGGTCAACAAAAGGAATTTATCAGGTTCCCATAAAACAAGGCACAATTAAGAGCTCCCTCTTTGCTTGTTTAATGTGCAAACCTGAGAACATTAGGGCCAATGTCCCATCTATTGCTTGGGTTCTGCAGCAGCTGACTAGGTTTTTGTTAATTTACTTACTCAATTATGTCGACTCTCTTAAATCCACAACACTGGTGGGTGGTAAGGTAGATGGCTAATGAAGAAACATGAGGTAGGAAACCCCTTTAATGCCTGTTTTACATGTATCTTGGGTAACATTTGGTAGGGGCAGAATTGGGGAGAACGAGGATTAAAGACTGTAACTTTAGAAAACTCTCAGGATGGGAATAATGTACATGGGTTTAAGACACCCCTAAAAATTATGAGATGGCTAATATCCCTCTGATTTTGTGGTCTGTTCTAAGAAATAGTATTAAACCAAATGTTTGGCTCTGAATAATAAAAACAGATTATCTAATGGCTTCCAAGGGGGAAATATGAGAAAGACCATTCATAAAGCTTCCTTAATAGTCATAAATTATAAGCACTTCCTCATTCTCTGTGGAAGTGAAAGGACCAATAGAAACTTTGTTCCATATAATTTATTCACACATCCTCGAAAATGCTACACTTCCCTCTAAAATTGTTTGTTGTTCTTAAGGTTGTTCCCTATCAGCATAATGTGTTCTGGAATTAGCCTCAGGAATTTTCTTCCCTTAATTTTGATTCTCAATGTTGATGTTACTTTAGTGTTTCAAAACTTCAAATGAAGGCCAACTTGTAATTGCTTCTCAATAAAGAACATTATGTATTAGAATAGCTAATATTCAAGTCAGATTAAAAAAACAGAACTAAAATGGAAAATTAATCGAGACTTACGTGTTCGTTGAAAATTGCGTCCTTCCTTCTGGTGCTTGATACAACCAACAAGCTTAGTCACGCACTTCAGTCTCATTTTGAATTTTTTAATTGAGTTTTTCAAAGTTCATATTACAAGTTGCTAGTTTTTCACACGTTTCAGTCACCTCTCTAATTCTAGAATTCTTGTAAAAGCCAGATATAATCACTATTTAATAAACTAAAGTAACTTATCCCCATTCATAACATTTTCATGGTCCCATCACAAGTATTCTTTGTGTTATTTTGCAATTATAAATCAAGTCCCCCAGCAGCCTTGAGGGAGGAACTGACTTGCCCTAATTTTTCAGGGACTGGAAAATAATTTTTGAAAAGTGAATAGTAAGCCAAGGACTATAATCTAGCATAGATGCATTAGCACCTGTAAATTGCATTTTGTCTTGTTATTCTTTTCTCTTAAATGATGCAGTGGGAGAGAGAGACACACAGAGAGAAACAGGAAAACTACAAGAAAATACATCATTCTGTGCTGTTCCCTCTTAGCTATTTTATTCCAACGTATTTTTGTTTTATGCTCAAAGGAATTGCCACACAAGAAATATTTCATTTCAGCGAGGGCCTCCCGGGAGTTTTAGGCCAATTAAAGACTGAGAAAGGTCACTCTAATACTAGACAATGAATGGGCCTGTCTGCCTTTTCAACAACTTTCAGTTCAGAGTCTACTCCTCAAGCTTAAGTATCAGCCTATGTAAAGGATTTTTAAAACTATAAGATTTTGTTTTTAAAATGAAATGTGAGGCATGAATACGCCTGGTAAAGCTACAGATTGCTACAAAACTAATTGAAAACATAAGCAGGTGAAGTCCTTTTTTCTTGGTCATTACTCCTGAAAAAAAAAATGATATATGTATGTATGCACTGACCTATGATATACATAGATTGATACTGGCCACTACATTAATTCTCTGTGCTAATTATGGCCAAGGTGGGTCAGTTAAAGTCTTTGTTCATAGATGTCAACCATAAAAAATTGAAGGGTGAGAACAAATATATATATATGGAAAAGCAAGAGGTAGAGCGAAATGTTTCTAAAGAAAAGAAAAGAAAACTACCTATTCATAGAATTAATTGTTGGAATTTTAGTTCCAAAAAGAACATTGGTCCAACTAGTCCATCTCATGAAGCCCAAAGGAGCTTCCCTAAGGTCACATAGCCAGGAAATAGTAAAGTAGGGACCTACTAGGGTCTTCTATCTTCTGACTTGGAGTTCTTCCCAATATACCATGATTTATTTATTTTATGTTAAGCCAGTCAATTTCAATCGTTTTTGGACACATTTTTATGTTTTGCTCACTGAAATAGCCACCTGAGAAAGCTTGTATTTTAGTGAACACTTGGAGGTTATTATAGGCACAGAATGGCATAGTGTCAGTCAACAAGCATTAATTAAGGGCCTGCTATATACCACTAGAGTTCAAAGAAAGGCAAAATTCCAACTGATCAGTGATGAACAGAACCAGCTACATCCAGCGAAAGAACCCTGGGAAATGAGTGTGGACCACAACATAGCATTTGCACTCTTTCTGTTGTTCTTTGCTTGCATTTTTGCTTTTCTTCCCAGGTTATTTTCTTTCTAAATCCGACTTTTCTTGTGCAGCAAGATAACTATATAAATATGTATACATATATTGTATTGAACATATACTTTAACATGTTTGACACGTATGGGACTGCCTGCTGTCTAAGGGAAAGGGTGGGGGGAAGGAGGGGAAAAATTGAAACAGAAGTGTTTGCAAGTGTCAATATTGAAAAATTACCCATGCATATGTTTTGTCAATAAAAAGGTATAATAATAAAAAAATAAGAAGAAAATGAAAATTAAAAAAAAAAAAACAAAGGCAAAAGATAGTCCCTACTCTGAAGAAACTCACGGTCTAATGAGAGGAACAACATGAAACCGATTTGTAAACAAGCGACACACAGGACACATTGGAGATAATTGGAAAGGTGCTGCTGTTAGTGGATCTGGTCATGTTTCTTTTTAAAAAGAAGTTGGAATGCTAACTGGGACTTAAAGACACCTAGGAAGCCATGAGATGGAGGATGAAGCTAATCAAGGACCTTCTACTCCAGTAGGTAGTTGAGAGTCAAGGCAAGATTCGAGAATTCTTTGGGTTTTGCTGTATACCCACAAGTTGTCTTTCCCCCCTAATTAAAAAACAATAAGGCAGAATCAGATTAAGTGCTCTACTTTCCTTTTATCCATGGTTGCCCCTTTCCATTGCTAACCATAACAATTAGCAGTGACATAATTTTGATTTGGAAAATTTGTTTAGGGCAGGGGACTCACTTTAATCACTTTGTACATTTGTATTAGATTGGTTTGTTGAATTCAACATAAACTATCTCCAAGCATCAAAAGTAATCTTGAGATAAATGCAGTTGTATGTCCCAACTCCTCCCTACACCCTCCCTCCTACCTGTTTTACAAGTTAGGGAGAGATGAGCAGCAATATCAGGACCAAGTACTTAAAACTAATGCTTATAAGCCTTTGAGATACACTCTTGTTTCTGTTCCATTGAAGACGGTCAGTAGCATTACTTTCATATTCAAAGGATAGTAAAGTGATTAACATACAACATAAGCAATAGGAGAAATATATAAATCCCTAACTTGCAAAGCTATGCATCAATTTCAGGATTTTTCCCCCTGAATTTTAGATTAAGTTTGGAGAGTAAGATTCTCATTAAAATAGGCTGGTAGACTATGCAGAAAGTTGCATGTGTTGTTAGCTGTTTTGCTCAACTGTTTCCTTCCATAGAAGATTTAATGAGGTAGACAGTTACTAAGAAATGACAGAAATGTAAAAAAAAAAAAAATCAATGAGGTATTTTCCCCTAGGGATTGGGTTCAAACATTAGTGTCTATTTAAATAGTGTTATACCTGGTTTATAGTCAATAACATATAGAGTCAGTAAGAATAATAGCTCACATTTAGCTCACCCTTTTTGGTTTTCAAAGCATTTTCAAAGTATGTCACAAGTCTGGGAGACTGGTGTTATTAGGTACATTTTATAGATGTGAAAACTAAAACTCAGAAAGGTACAGTGCTTTGCTTAATGTTGCAAGATGTGTCATGACCAGGACTCAAAGAGCCAACAAAGCGCAATCTTCCATTGGAGACAAATTCATTTTTTATAATTGGCTGGTTTTTTTTAAAATGAATTATTCTATGAAGAAAATATATTTTATACAAAAAGAATAAATCCCTGCATTTTATAGGCTTGCTTTCAAGGGCTTTTCCTCCCCTCTCACCATCTGCATGGCAAAAGGTAATTTAACTTCCCTGGTCAGCTATCCTTTCTGAAAATCCCGCATTGGCAGGCTTGGAAATGGAAGGAATTTTTCTTAGGGATTAATTCACAGTTCCTCTTAGACTCAAAACTCTGAATATCTTCAGTACACAAGCCAGGGAATTTGCTTGTTGGAGTCACTTTTTTTTTTCAAACATAAATTTTAAAAGAAAAGTCTTTAAGAGGCTCCAGATGTCACTCTAACTCTAGGAGAATTATCATCAAGTATGTAAACAGATATGCAGAACAACAGGCCCTCCAAATGGAGCATTGTCTTCTTGATGGAGTGAAAAACTCCATTTTTTAAAAGCTTCCATGTTTAAGAGTTTGCAATTTGCAAATCCATTTCTAAACTTTACCACTGGTTGGCCCCAAAAGAATATCACTTTCAGAACGAAATTGTGAAGGAAAGCATTTTCAAGCCAGAAAAGAGGCCACCGTAGGACTCGTTTCACAAAGACCAGCTGCTTTTCTCAGTGCCTACTAGGACAACTGCAAAGCAACTAGCCCTGACAGAGAGCCTGTGTGACAGAGTCATTCGGTTTCCAAGAACAAGCTGATATGTCATAGACTGTGTATTGCACATCAGAACACCCAGATGATAAAAATCTCCATTGAATATCTACATCTTTCCTCAAGTGATTTAAGATTTTGAAAGTCATATTTTGGAGGGGCAAACCTGTGCTAAAAATTAGAAATGTTTTCACCAGTTTCAAAGTCCTAAACATTGAAGCTTTCTTTATTGACTTGTATACTCTGATTAGGAAGAAGATTGCTCATTTGAAGACGTTTTTGTTCTAGGTATCAATTTTACATAATTGCTCATCATTCTGAGACTTTCCCATTCACTCCCACCTAACTGGTGGTCAAAATTGTTCATCTGGAGCCAGGAAACCACACAATGGGGCCCTGAACTCTCCTCACAGAAGAATGTATGCTACCTGGAGGCAGATTTTGTTTCTGTATCACTAGTACCTAGCAAAGGCCCTGGCACAATAGTAGGCACTTAAAATGAAGTTTGTTCAATTGAATTGAAATTAAACTCTCCACTTCTTATGGCAGGTATTTTGGCTTTGTCAACAATAAAGTGGGAAATGAGTGTGGACCACAACATAGCATTTCCATTCTCTGTTATTGTTTGCTTGCATTTTTGTTATTCTTCCCAGGAGGGGAAAAGTTGGAACAGAAATTTTTGCAAGGGTCAATGTTGAAAAATTTCCCATGCATATGTTTTATCAATTAAAAAGCTATAATAAAAAAAAAAACAATAAAGTCTCTGTCATTTGCACAATAAAATGGAATTCATTTCTATAGGGATTTCCAGATTCCTCCTGAGACATTCAATTTGCTATCTATCATCAACGGCAGGGGGGAAAGTATGTCTCTGTACTATATACTCCTGCTCTGTGTGTGTGTGTGTATATATATATATATATACTCCTAATTCAAATTACAGAATAAAATGACCATTTCTCTATTTCTAAGAAATTTACATATGTTTGCATAGATGTTTTTCTTGTATATATACATGTATGTGTATACATATGCTATAGTACTTTAAAAATAACAAAAGATAATGTATCATGCTCCAGAAAGATGCATATTTCCTAGCATATGACAGTACTACATCAGCCCTTTAAAAAAAAAGTTTGATTTTCCAGATCCATTGGTACCAGCCTTTACTTTTAGATGATGTTGTGTAGTGTTCACAAATCCATTTAAATAATTTATTAAAAAAATCTTTAAGATAGACATCAACTAATCATTATTGAGAACAGCAAGGCTAGAGTTCTTTTAACACCGTACACATCTATTAGTGGTAGCTTGGGAAAAGGGGGTTTGCAATAAATGCAAAATGACAAAAGGAGACAGGTTCAGAGAAACCTGGGAAGACTTGTGTGAACTGATTCAGAGAGATACGAACAGGATCAGGAGAAACATACAGAGAGTAACAATATTGTAAAGATAAAAAATTCAGAAAGACTTAGGAATTCAGATCAATGCCATGACTACGACTCCAGAAGACCAAAGGCAATGCATGCTATGAACTTCCTCACAAAGAGATGGCAGATTTGAAGTGCAGCATGAGACATACTTTTTCAGGCTGTGTATGAATTTGTTTTGATTCACTATGTTTGTTGATTTCAAAGTTTTTCCCTCTCTGTCTCCCCATTCCAAGTTCAGGGAGGAATGTGAAGTGAGAGAAAAGAAAAGCTAGTAATAATGTGGCTAAAAAAAAAGCTTCATTGAAGATTTTTTTACAATGCTAGAAGAATTTGTGGACAAATAAAACCAAGATTAGAAGGAAAATAGAAAATTGGGGGGAAATTTTTATAGACAGTTCCTTGGGCAAAAATTTCATATCTCAAATACATAGAGAACGTTGTGAAATTTATAAGAATATGAGTCATTCCCTAATTGATAAATGGTCAAAGGATTTAAAAAAGATAATTTTTGGATGAAGAAGAAATCAAAGTTAATGTAATCCTATGGGGGAAAATGCTCTAAATCATTATTGATTAGAGAAATGCAAATTAAAACACTTTAAAATATCCTATCAGATTGGCTAAAATGATAGAAGGGGAAAATGACAAATGATGGAGGGGATGTGGAGAAAATGGGACCCGAATGCACTGTTGGTGAAACTGAAGACTGATCCAAACATTTTGGAGAACAATCTGGAATTATGCTCAAAGAGGTGTAAAAGTGTGTATTCTCTTTGACCCAACAGTACCACTATTGGGTATATTTCCCAGAATGGTCAGGGAAAAAGGAAAAGAACCTATATGCTCTAAAATATTTATAGCAGATTTTGTTTTGGTAGCAGAAAGCTGGAAAATAAGGGAATGCCCGTCAATTAGGCTAACAAGTTGTGATCTATAATTGTGATGAAATACTACTGTACTATAAGAAATGAAGAACAGGTTGTCTTGAGAAAAACATGGGAAGACTTGCATGAAATAACAAAGAGTGAAATAAGTAGAACAGAGAATGTTGTCTACGGGAACAGCAGTATTGTTCAAAGAATAATTGTGAAGAACTGAGTTTTTCTTAGTATTATAAATATTCTAATTGACTACAAAGGACTTATTAAGGAAGATGTTATCAATTTCCAGAGAAAGATCTGATAAATGGAAGTATTCATAGTATGGTTTTACTTATGGGTGTATATCTGGTGGCCTTTTTTAATGTGGTTTAGGAAGACAGGGTGGAGGAAAAGAAAGAGCTAAAACTTAAAATGTAACACACACACACAAAAGTGAAATTGAATTGAAAAATACCTTAGAGACCATAATAAAATAAAATAAACTGCACAGATGAGAATAGAAGGAAATTTAGAAGAAAAGGCAGAGAGACTGGACAGTTTTTTTTTTAAATGCTTTAATTTATTAAATCCTTTTTTAAAAAGAAAATTATGCAATAGAATTCATGGTTTCCATATAGTCATTTTTATTTTCTAGTTTGCATATGAAAACATTTATGGTTATTCATTTATATGTTTATTAATTTCAGGATATGAAATTTGTTTTTCAAAAGAAAGAAGAGAGTAAATGATATGAAAATTTGGAAGGAGGGAAGTCTTGAATGTTTATATTTAATTCCAATCCTTCATTAAAATAGTATCTTTTCTAACTTAAAGCTACTCTGTGTATCTCAGCTGTTTCTTTTACAACTAATGCAAAATAATCTGTTTTTATATAGCTAGATTCCTTTGGGTTTTTTTCTGAACTTTTTTAAAAAATTCCTTTCTATGGGGTGATGTGTTTCTAGATACCTCATTAGTCTATTTCAATTATTTTTAACTTAATTGAGAAAAATGGCTATAGACATTAATAGATTAGCAATAAGGGGCTCACAGTATGTTGGGGAATTATTTTTACCAGGATGTTAGTATTGGAATTGACAAAAAGAGTGGGTCCCTCCTAGTCCTGAAATTCTATGCATCTTAGCAATCCACCGAGACAGCTTCAATTCAGTTTCCACCTTGGTACGATAAACTAGCTAAAATATAGGCAAATATAGTCATTTAATCCCCCAGATATGACTGATGGGCTCACCATCTGGCCGCAGGAAAAAAAAAATCCATTGGTCATTGAGAAGAGACTAGAAGAGCATTTACTGTGGAATGTAAGAGCCCGTGTGCCAGGGACGCTGCAGGAGAGAACATGAGGTTTGTCTGTGAGGAAAACTTCAATTTGGACAATATAAGCTGGATCCTTTAGTTTCTGCATCCCCCTAACAGATGCAGGGTTCCCAAAGAAGTCAGTGGGAGTTCAATGGCTGCGTAAGGCATACAAATACAGCCCAAGCAGGCCCATAAAAGCCAGGAAATGAAAAAGTTAAAGTTCTCATGGTGTGTTAATGTGCCCACAAATGTACCTACTTTATACATTTAACAGCTCATGTAGTAATGAAAAATGCCATGTAGAACATATCTGCATGTGCAGTGTGGGCTAATTAACATTGCTATATGAGTTCCTTAATTGTTTCAGTCTCTGTGTTTCAGTTAGTTTAACAATTTGCAAAGTGTTTTATATGAATAGAGCCTTTCTTTTTATATCGAGTCGCAATCCTAACACAGGGAGGAAAAAGAGGAATAAGAAAAATCCTAATGTTCCCATCTAATATTCGAATGAGAGAAGAATGGAATTCTCTGGATTTCCAACTGTCAGAGAGCACGGAGCTCAGGATAACTCAGTCCCGCTGTATGTTGTTGGAAGAGTAAAAAGAGAGCATTTCCAATGCAACCCGATGATTTGCCAGGTATTCTGGACTTTTCTGATATTCACCCAACAGTCAGCGTGGAGGACCAATTGGACACCAAGTTTGGAATTGTAAAATTCAGGCATTTTTGAGTTGTAAAAAAGGGAGGGTGGGGAGAAGGGATGGAAAGAGAGGAAAGGCTTGAATTTTAAAGTTCTCATTATTACCGACATAAAACTCTGAGGTTTGGGGTTTGGTTCGTTTATTTGTTTTTCTAGAACTAAAAGGCAACTGCAGATATTTTCCCCCTCAATCTTTCATAAGCATCTTTAAGCTTAAGGGGAAAAAAGGAAGGAGATGGCAGATCCAGGGCAGGAGCCACGCGGGGGCATTCGGGGCGCCCCCTTTGGGGACATCCTGCTCAAGGCGGAGCCACTTTCCCGTTCCACGTCCTAGGACCGTTCCTAGGGGCGCCCTTGGCACACAATTCCCGCTTTCAGTCCTGAAAGGAAAGGAGTTTCTCTCTGCTTGGCAGTGAATCCTAATGCAAATGTGTCTGACCAGCAGCACCCAGGGATCATCTCTGCATCCCTTATTGCCCGCCTCCTTGCGCTCTCATTCGGGGAAGTGCATTTTCGGGGGCGGCCCCGAAGTGGCCCCGCTTCCAGGATCCGAGCTCAGCCCTGCCGAGGTGGGAGGGTCCAAGGCCGAGTCCTCCTGCGGGCAGGCTTCTTTCTCCCAACTCCCGGGAGGGATTTGCCCTTTTCTCCCCGGGTCCCTGCAGGCTAATTCTGAGCCCCGGAAAAGCAGCGTGTGTGTGTGTGTGTGTGTGTGTGTGTGTGTGTGTGTGTGTGTGTGTGTGTGTGTGTGTACGTGTGTGTATGTGTATGTGCGTGTGTGTGTGTGTGTGTACACACGTACAGAAGGGGACTCGGTGCTCGGGAGGCCTGGGGGCCGGACTCTGCCCTCGCCCTGTGCCCTGGGGATCTTCACCTGAAGTCTCCGAGAGGTCGCTGTATTCCAGCCTCCTGGGCTGCTTTTCCAAAGCGCGTCTTTCAGGCCTTTCCCGGCGTCCTTCGGAGGAAGAACCTCCAGATTTCGCCGCCCTGCCCGAGGGCTCCGGGATTGAGAACCCCTCGATTTCCGCGCTTCGTGAGCCGGGGAGGAGGGGGGCCCGCGGAGAAGCGGCCGAGAAGGCGAGGCAGTGGACACCCCACCGCGAGCCGAGGGACCCGACGGGCTCCCGGCCCAGCGCCCCAGCCGCATCCCGGGGAGGGCTGAAATGGGGTGAGCTCTGGCCACTCGGCGGCCTGGCCCCCAGCTCGGGAGGAGGACAGGCCGATGCCCCAGGCCTACGGCACGACGTCGGCCCGCCGGCACGGAGCAGCTGGAGCGCCTGCGGGCCCTCGGGCCGGCCTGGGCCCACTCTTGGGAGCCCAGGGCTGTCCCGGCTGCCCCGCCGCGGGGAGGCTCCGCTCCGGCCAGAACTCAGGCATCCAGGCCAAGGGGGAAGCGACTTCATGGCGGGCTTGGCCCGTCGGGCCATTTCTAGGGAAGACGGAACCGAGGTGAGGCTCCATCCTCTGCGGCCCTACTGGGAGCCACAGTTCCTCCAGCTGTGAAATGGCGAGGTCAACTCGGGGGTCCCCGCTGACCCAGCGTCCTCCCCAGCTTCCAGGATCGGGGCAATGCCCGTCCAAACCCCTCCGGCCTTCCTTACGGGGCCCGTTCTTCAGTGCTCCTCCGATGGCCTCGAATAGCCGCTCATGTCAAGTCCTTGTGCGGGAGACCTCGATTCAAACCCAGGCTCCGCTACTAACAAGCAGCGGGACCCCGAGCCAGGCCAGCTCAGCGTCCTGTCCCGGGCGATGGAAGCGCCACCGCCCTCTCTGCGCCTTGCGCCACCGAGGCTCCGCGGACCTCATGAGCCCACGGGTGGCCGGGCCCCGAGGCGCTCTGGCCGCTGCCTTGCTCGCTTGGCTCTGCCCGGCCTCTCCTCCACTGGGCTCCCGCCTGCCGTCTGGTATTCTGTCTTTGCCAGTAGCGCCCCCCCCTCTTGTTTTCCCAAACCTCGGAGAGGCCTCTTCTCCCCTCCCCTTTCCTCTTCCCTTCCCTTCTCTCACTCTGTCCATCCCTCTCTCCTGTCCTTGCCCCTCCCCTGGTCTTCTCCCCTTTCCTCCTTCCCTTCCCCTGGTCCTCTCCCCTGCCCTCCTTCCCCTCCCCTGGTCCTCTCCCCTCCCTCTCTTCTCCCTGCTCTCTTCCCTCCCCCATCCTCCACTTTCTCTGGTCCTCTCTCACTCCCCCCCCCATCTTCTCCCTTCCCTCTCCTTTCCCCTGCTCTCTCCCTCCCCCCGCTGGTCCTTTCTCATTCCCCTCTCCCTTGATCCTCATCCCTGCTCTCTCCCCACCCCCATCCTCCACTTCCTGGGGTCCTCCCCCCTTTCTCCTTCCTGATTCTCGGAGCCTCTGGATTGAGTCGGTTGCCTTGGCCGTCCTGGGTCTCCGCGGTTTATTTTTGTTTTTTTGACAGGGGTGGCTCTTCCCCCGCCTCAAAATCGAACCGGGAAAGGAGAGACACCGACCCTCTTGCTCTTGGCAAGACAGCCAGACGCCCTGGGTGCTCCCCATAATCGACCAGATGCTGTTAATCTAAAAAGCTGGCTTTGCAGTGTCCCCATGGGACCCACACGAGTAAAGAAACATTTAGGGAGCGCCTGATGTATGCGGGCTAAAGCGTGGAGAGTGGGCGCGCAGAGGAGCAAGCAGAAAGAAAAAGAAAACCAAACAGTGTTGAGCTGGAGGGATTTGCTGATGGAGAGGAGGAGGAGGAGGAGGTCAGCTGACAGGTACAGAGCACACAGTGGGTGCTAAACTTGCAGTTAGGAAATATCTGGTTCTCACAACAACCTGGAAGGCAGGTGATATTATCCTCATTTTACAAATGGGGAAACTGAGGCAGAAATTAAGCGACTTGTTCAGGGTCACACCAAATATCTGAGAGCCCTCTGGGCTCTGTCCACAGCTCCACCTAGCTGTCCTGCCTGGTGTGGGAGATGCAATGACAACGTCCACTATTACTGTTATCACAACATCAACAACATGCAGATACTTGGAAGTAGAATGCGACAGGCACAAAGGCTGCTATTTGGGGGGGAGGAGTCCCGGCTGATGTGGAGAGAGCAGGGAGAGCGGCTCGGAAGGAGTTCCTGGTTCCCACCTTGAAGGAAGAGAGGTTGCAACAGATAGAGAAGAGGAGAAATGACCTTCCAGGCAGCCAAAGGGAACGACGACAGGAAGGCAGGAGGCAGGAGGGCCAGACAGCATCTGGAACCAGTTTGGCTGGAAGTGAACGGGGAAAAGGGATCGGATTAAATAGGATTGGAAGGGAAGCTCCAGGAGGACTGGGAAGGGTCTGTGAGTGCAGGCCGAGGAGCTTGGACAAGATGATAAGAAGCTATTGCGGGGCTTTGGGTCAAGACCGGGATCTGATTAGGCCCCTGCCCGGGGTGTGAATGTGCGTTTTCTTGGTCCCCGGACAGGTTTGGACAAGCACGCCTCAGAACTAGTCTGATTAACCAACTGCCTGACATCCTCCTGCAGACTCCAAGCCCGCTCAACCCCAAGAGGCAATTTAGTCAATAAAAGCCAGAAAGCCAGCTCCCACATGGCTCGAATTCCCTTTGACTTGGGCCAGAGTTCTCCTGATGAGAAATCGACTCCTCTGAGGAATGCCTTTCATCACCTGGGGTCAGACCTGGGAAGCCTTGAATAAAATTTCCAGGAGGGCCCTCATATATTCTGTGCTCCAAACCATTCTTCATCTGGAATGGTGGGGAAAGCGCTGGATCAGAAATCAGGTGAGTAAAAATTCAATAGGGGCAGCTCTGTAATGCAACAGATAGAGTTGGGTCTGAAGCTAGAAAGACCTGAATTCAAATCAATCTCAATCCCTTAATCCTGCGTGCCTCAGTTTCTCCGCCTGTAAAATGCACCAGAGAAGGAAATGGCAAACCACTCCAGTATCTTTGCTGAGAAAACCCCAAATGAGATCACAGAGTCACTGCACAGCAGCAAGGAATTCAACGGGTGAAAATAGAGAATATTCCCACCGTAAGGAAGAAGGTGAGCAAATGAAGCAGAGCTGTGAACCATGGGTCAGAGGAGAGAGAGTTGTGCCATTTCACACTGAAGAGAGGAATATGAACTAATTAAGGAAAAAGGTAGAGTGCCACCAGGTTGTAGAAAGACTTGAAGGTCAAGAAAAAAAATTTAAATTTTACTGGAGAGGCAATAGGGAGTCACAGAATATCTGAGCCAAGGAGCAATAGCTAACCGTGTTATTCTGGCACTGGCATGAAGGTTCAATTACAGGAAGAGAGAATGGAAGCTGGAATATAATTCATAGAACATTGGATATGGAACCAGGATTCCAATTCCTCCCTGAGCATAATTACCTGTGTGATCTTAGGTAAGTCACAACCATTTTTACCCTCATTTTGCTCATCTTTAAAATGAGAGGGTTGCACTAACTTTAAGTTACCACATATTGGATTTGGAACTATAAGGGACCTTAGAACACTCACAAGCTAAAAACAGCCCCGGAGAAGGAAAGGTAATTTGTTCCAAGGTCACATAGTATGTTACAACTAGAATTAGAACTCAGATCTTTTGCCTCCAAATTCAGTATTCTACACATTTGTCTTTGTGCTTAGAAAGGTCCCTGGAAGCAGGAATTATTTTGTTCCTGTTGTATATCCCAAGCCTGTAACCCTGAAAAATTTAGGGTGCTTCCTTGATTGGAGTCCCGGGCTTTTCATTTTAGGGCAAAGTTCCATTTCTACAGAACTTTTAAGGGTTACAAAGTTAAGGCAGTACAATAACTCAGTGAAGACTCCTCTAAGTATTCCCAATTTACAGATTTGAAATGACACTTTCAAGGTTACAAAGTTCTCAGAAAGGACAACTGGCATGAAAAACACTAGATTTGAAGCCAGATGATTGGGCTTTTTTTTTTTTCATTTTGGAGTATGCCATTTATTATCTGATTTGGGTCAGTTCTGTATCCTCAATAAAAGGGGTTTTACTAAATTAACAAAAAAAATTAGAAGGTTGGACATGGGGACCTAGAAGGTCTTCCAGCTCTAAATCTAAGACCATATAACCTGTCTGCAGGTGCTAGGTAATAAGGGTCCATACTGGAGCATTGGGGGGGGGGAGGAGAGGGAGAGTAGAAACAGGTGTGAGTGCTGTTCACAGGGAGAGGGGAGACTGGAAGATAATCTCAACATTGTAAATACGGGAGGACCAGGGAAAGCAGTGAGTGGGACAAGTAGAGAGGCAAAGAAGTAGGAATAACAGTTACCATTCCTATTGATATTCTTTTTTCTTTCTGCTGAGGCAGTCGGGGCAACTTGCCCAGGGTCACACCGCCAGAAGTGGTAAGTGTCTGAGATCGGATTTGAACTCAGGTCTTCCTGACTTCAGGGATGGTGCTCTATCCACTATAGCGCCACCTAGCTGCTCCTTGATATTATTCTTGATATTTTTAGTAGAGATCTGAGATTTCTTCAGTGGGAAAATTTCTCTTATGGAAACTCTCAGTGTAGCTCCTCCTTTCAAGGCAGATGCTTTCTGCTTGTGTGTGTGTGTGTGTGTGTGTGTGTGTAACTATATATATTTATAGATATGATGACCATGTACTTAAGTAGCTCCCACATCTGTATATATATGATCCATCTGACAATGTCTCTTGTATGTACATTGTGCCTGATTGTACACAGTATACACGTCTCTAGTTTGTACACACGTGTGTCCGATTGTGTGTCTGTGCGTGTCTGAGACACACACCTCCCCACACCTCCTCCGTAAGGTTTCTGGGGCAAAAAGCTCCTGGCGAGGCCCAGGCAGCCCAGACCAGCCCCCGCTTCTCCATCCCCGGCTGCAGCCCCTCCTCACCCTTACTGTTCCATCCTGGGCCCCGGTAACGAGGCCGGCAGCCAGGGGCAGGACGCTCCTCCGGCCGGGACTCTGCCGATTGCTTTGAGATCCATCCCAGCTTCACAGCCACGGGGGGAGGAGGCAGATGCTGAATGATCACCCTCTTTTTCAGGTGAGGAGCCTCAGGCAAACGGAGATTAAGTGACTTTGGAGAAGTTTGAATCAGACCGTTCTGGCTCCAGGCCCAGGGCTCTGTCCACAACAGCAGGCCGGCTCTAGCAACGCTCCTGGCCACAGCGGCGGGACAGGGACAAGAGGGTGGCCCGGGGAGGGGCCTTTAAGCGGCTGAGGAAGCCCGGATCCAGCTTGTCCGGACTGAGGGCAGCCTCTCCACGGTCCGCCATGTTGCCGGGCGCCTGTTTGTTCAGCGGCCACGGGCCTTTCCTGGCTACCTCAGTCACAGACTGAGATGCCTTTGGCCAGGAAGCCTTCCAGCCCTGATTCAGAGTCACCACGTGTTGCTGGATACTGTCATTAGTGGGAGAGCTTTGGACACTCGTGGAGCCCGGAGGAGGCTTCCTGCCCGTGCTGAGGGTCAGCCTTCGCTTTCGCCCAGCCGGGCCTGACTCCGCGATCCCCTCGGGGGTTTCTTGGCAGATGCACTGGCAGCGCTGGCCATTCCCAGCTCATTGTGTAGAGGAAGAATTGAGGCAGACAGGGTGAAGTGACCAGCCCAAGGTCTCACAGCTAGGGGGGTCTGAGGCCACGATGGAACTCCGGGAGCCTCCAAGTGCTCTGTGCACTGAGGCTTCCTCGCGGCCCTAACATATGTGGCTGGGTGTCAACAAAGAAACAGGAAGGGGTCAGTGAAGAGGCTGTGCCCTAGCATTCATTTATTTATAAAAAGGAAAAGCCCCTTCCAGTGTGGATTGAGATGAGGGCCGAGGGGGGATGGGGCATGAAAACCAAGTGCATTAATTTTTTTAAAAGTCTCTGAGTTTTGCATCCAAGCAATCAATGGCTTGCTTTGCTTTCTCCCAGTCACAAAGCTGGCTCTGGGCCTTGGAGGTTCAGAGAGGAGGGTGAATGGGAGGCTATTGAAGGTTCTGTCCAGCCTTCAGATTCTCCCATTTTAAAAAATTCATTTGTTTCTAATTTATGCAATAAAACAAACAGAACAATAAAAAGATTGTACTTAACACTGTAAATCTCCTACGCACAACTTGCTGTTCTTTTCACATTACAAAACTTATCAAGTCCATTTTTTTCCTTTTTTTTCTTCCATTCCCCCCCACCCCTCCCCAGCTGGCTACTCTTAGACACAAAAATTTAGCTAATTGGGGTATTGAGAAGTAGTTCAAATAACTTATTTGCTCAAAATCATGCTGAAAACAATAAAACAACGCACAATGTTCTCTTGGTTCTGCTCGTCTCACTCTCCATTGTTTCATGCAAGTCTTTCCATGTTTTTCTATGATTATTGACCCCATCATTTCTTTAGCATAGTGGTATTCCATCACAATCATATACCACAATTTGTTCAACCGTTATTTTAAGAAATGTATCAGATTCAAGATAAAAATCAGAGTTCTCAAGAGCTATAAGCCCTCAAATAGAGGTTGTAGTCTCAGTTTGAGTAATATGTCAATACTTCTTTCTAAAAAAGATAACCCCATTCTGTAAATGATGCCTTCCAGAGCAAAAAAAAGAAGGAAGGAAACAAACACTTTGTAAGCACCTACTAAATGTACAAATCACTATAAAAGGACTTCACAAATATTATCTCATTTGATCCTCACAACCCCAGATTTATCCACTTAGCAGCCTCTGTAAGAATATTTCCTGAAACTAAAACAAAAGAAAGTCACCCATCCTTCAAGGCCTCTACAAAACCGTCTTTGATCATACTCATATTTCCTTTTTTTTTTTTCCCCAGAATAAGTGTAGTATTTACTGTTTGTATCATTCTCCTGACACTTAACACATGGTTGCCTTGTTCTCTCTCTATGTGGATATGTAGTGTATATATTCCCTACTTCCACAATAAGCTCAGAAGGTCATTATATTATTAGTCTTGGTGTCCTGATAGCATTTGACATGGGAAGTTGAATATAATAGGTTCCAATAAATATTTGTTAAATTAATGAACTTAATTCAGAACCTTGGCTTAAGCTCAGTTCAGCCTGAAAATCAGTTGATCTGAAATGCCATGTAGTCATAATAATATATATAACCCCCAAGCTTTGACTGAAGCTAACTAATATCTCCAGGATGATTAAAATCTTCACCAGGAAAATTTATGGAAAAATATGTCACAGAACACAATTGTTTTCAAAACTTCACGGGGGAAGGAACCACCATTGACATCATTAAGTATGTTTGCGTGTTCTCCATTTTGTAAAATTTCCTAGCATGAGGACAATTTCAATGACTATATCATATATAAATATATGCATATGTCTACATCTTGTCTACTGTAATCAAGGATTAGTTTTCTACTGAAGTAATTCAGAACACAAATTTACACAAAATTATAGTTCAAGCTAAAATTAATATAGTGGATTTCCTCATCCTACTTCCAAGTTCCTGACACTAATCTTTGGTCTGCCCTTACTTTTTACGTGTCTCTGTGTGTGTCTTTATAATGGGAGTTTCGGGTTTCCCCACATCTTCTCTAGACAGAGGACATCCCATTAGGACATAGGTGGAACTGATCTGGGCTAGTAACCCAGATACTGAGAGATTCTTGTATCACCCCAAAATATCCAATCCTTGAACCCCAAATCAAAGGCCAACTGGACTAATAGGGAGCCAGCAGCTACCCACATGCTCCAATAGAGTGTTCTAGTCAGAAAAGTTGGGGATGGGGGTAGGGCTGATTATCTCTACAAATGCACATACAGATGTCACAATGTATCTTCAACTATTAATATACAGGGAGCCTTCCTTCTTGGTATCCTCCACAACACTTTTCCCCCCTTAATTACAACGTTTTTTAACCTAATGGAATAAAATGTAGCCTTACTGACCCTCCTCCAACCAAGTCTTTCAAGATAAGATCAGACACAATTTCTTGACAAAGCTAACAGCAAAGATGATCCTTTTTGTATACGATATATTAATTGCATCAAGACCCAGAACACTAAAGGGTTTCCTCAATAAGATATAAAGTTAGTTTAAGGCAATTATTTAACAATCCATTCAAGAAAAACAAAATGGATGAAAAATACATAGTGGTTCATATATGACATTAAGCTTAAAAGCCAATTTATCAAATTATTCCATTGATTTATTCCATCTGAAATAGATTCTGCAGATGGACAATTAACTGGTTCAGAATTTGAAGAGAAAGAAGAGTGAAGGGAGAATTGTGTTTGGGAAATTTCAGGAATTTTATTTGATAAATCCCTATCACAGAGGTCCATTTCTTAAAATCAACATCTCTAAACAAAAATGGAAAAAATGTAGCCATAAATCAGCACAATTTCTGAGGAATCAAAGATGAGGGGTGATTCAAATGACAGCAGAAGCAGAAGTAGGCACAAACAGGCTACAGCTTATTTTTAAATAATGTACATACAAGAAGCAGACTTTCGGGATGTCAAGAAGATCTATCATCAGAAAAGCATCTAGGCCAGCCATGAGGCAACAGATGAATAGTTAGAATTTTCCACCAGCACCTCTGAAAAGGAAAATGGCCTAAAGGAAGCCCTAGAGCACAAGAGAATTATCCTTTTGGAAAGATCTATGGCAAAAGATGGAGAAGAATTGTATAGAATGAAAAGGAACAAGTGGAATGCACGGAAATAAAAATGTCAGGGAGATCTCCAATACATGGAAATATTTCAGCGGACTCAGTCATGGAGAACTGGATCATGGGAGCCCCATTCTGAGAGCATCAACAGTGTCAGTTCTGCCCGCTGCCCAACCATGCAAGGAGGAGTTTGCAGAGTTTGCTTCTAGAAATACTGAATGACATAGAATGGAGGGTCCCACTTCAAAGCACATGCCATTATTCTGGACCAGTGTTCTGTCTGCTTACTTTGTGGTGAAGAAAAGGACCTTTGATTCACTGATGCACAAGACCTGGTTGTTCATTGAAAACACACTAACCTTCCACATGGAGCCTCTCTCCTTTCCTTTCCTGCCTGTCTGCATCTGAGTGAAGAGGCAAACAATGATGTAAGCCTCCAGCTGGGGAGTGAAAATGGAGACCAGCAAGCTATTCTCTCCACTGAGGGTTTTGCCAAATCGGGAGTCCCTGGCCCTCTATAACTTCTACTTGTGTCAGTTCTTTCCTGCCTCCGATGGAAGAGCAATGGAGTTAGAAGGAAGGAAGCTTCCATTCTGGGGTTTCAAAAAGTTAAGAGATTCAGAGGTCCAGGGATGGGAGTGCAAGAGTTTGTAACCAGTTGAGTCTAGAAGACCAGTCTCCTAGCGGAACCTGCGGGAGTTAATGCTACCGATCCAGTCATGAGTGACCTGCACCCAAAGTACCAGGAGAAAAAAACAAAACAAAACAAAAAGAAGGGAGTAACTTTATCCAGATTTATATCTTTTTTCTTTCTTTCCTTCCTTTTTTTCCCTCTCTTCCTGTCTCCCTCTCTTTTTCTTTCTTTCCCCTCTCTGTTTCCCTCTCGTTCTTTCTTTCTCTCCCTCTCTCCTTTCTCTCTCTCTCTCCCCCTCTCCCTCTCTTTCCTTTCTCTCTCTTCCTATTTCTTTCCTTTATCTCTCTTTCTCCCTTTCTTTCTTTCTTTTCAGAGCTTAACACAGGGCACAACACACAGTAAGCACCTGATTTAAAAGCTTATTGACTAACTTGGTTGGGCAAATGCTTTAAGTTAAAGTCCACCATTCTCAGGGACAGAGATGGTAGAGGGGACAATGTCGAGGGGAAATGTTTGGATTTCTGTTCCTGTGATATTGTCTCAAAAAATAGCTCTCTGTAGAAGTTAATTGATGTAATGACTAATATGGAGATGTTTTACATGATTGCACATGTATAACCTTTATCTGATTGCTTACTATCTCAGAAAGGGTGGAGGAAAGAAAGAAGGGAGGAATCGAATTTGGAATTGAAAAATTAAGAAAAAACAGATGTTGAAAACTGTTTTAATATGCAAACGGGGGGAAATGCAATATATTTTTTTAAATAATTGATGTTCACTGGTTTTATGATACTGGAAAATTAATCACTAAAGAACATTAATCATATAAGGGAAATACTAACTGTAACTAGTGAATGATTTGCAGAGAGAACACACCCAAATCAAACCAAAAGCACCATAGGACCCCAGGACCATGTCAGAGATGTGCCGAGGACTGGATAAGGAGATAGAACTAGCTCTGGGGGACCTGGTTTGCTACAGTATTACTTAAGTTTGTTAAAATAAGACTCAATAATATTTGTTTTTTCTGTATGTTTACATAATATACACACATGAACACTTGCAGAACTTGTTTTCACTATATATATATGCTTGGGTACATATGTGGGGATAGTGTGTGTGTGTGAACATATATATGAGTGAATAAGACCCAGCAAAAGACCAGGTCCTTGGTATCAACCCAGTGTCTAAGTGGGCCATAGGGAGGGCCATGGACAGGATTATGTTGTCCCTAACTGGGCTTCTGTGGCCTTAAATCTTTGTTGAATTTCTTGCATTGACGGGATTATCTTGAGCCAGGGTTATTGTATATGATCAGGAAGCCAAGCTATAGATATCAGCCTCCAAGATTATTATTCTTTGAGGCAAGCCTGGCTTGCTTTGAGTCCTTTCTCATAAAAGCTCCCATCTTCCCTATTGTTAACTGGACTTTTAGAGTTTGCTAAGTGTCCCAATAAAACAATTCCCCTTGACTTGAAGACAAGTTTGAGTCTGTGAATTCATTATGGATAACTCCATGAATTCTTGACTTCTAATATCTCATCTCTAGTGTGCGTGCGCACACACACACTCACAATACCCACACAACACATACACACAAGCACACATCAATATATACACAATACATACACTTACATACCCATCCCATTTGAGTATTTGTTCCAAATCGGTACATGTTTGGGCATATTTGTCTACTCAAATTACTGATTCTCATCCTTTATAGAGAATATTCTCCACTGAAATCAGTAAGTAATGGTTGTACACTACTTTAATAGTATTCAGAAGTTGAGGATCCAATATTCAACAAGGATTTTTCAAGTATCTATTATGTGAAAAACATCTAAAAATAAAAAGCTAAAAAAATAATCCTAAATGGTCCTTGCCTTTAAGAAGAATGCTGTCGAGAGATTTTGTTTCTTTTCTTTAAGTGCCTTTCTAGAAAGGAAGATGTTGCCTATTTCCACCTTTCTCCAGACCTGGAAGGGACTTTCCAATTATTGAATCTAATGTTAGATTGGAAGTCGGGAGTTCAAATTCATCCTCAGACATCTATTGTCTGTGTGAACTTGAGCAAGTCAATAACACTGGCATACTGCTGCCTGCCTCAATTTCCTCATCTTTACCTCCAAAGGTTCTTATATGAGGATCAAATGAGATAACATTCCTAAAGCTCTCTTAGAACTGTAGATAATAGCTATTGGTCCAATCTCTTCATCTTAACAGAGTCAGAGAGGAAAACTGGACAGTTCAATCAAATAAGTAATTTGACTGTGTATTATTTTCTTCCAAATCCAGTACTCTTTCTACTTCACCAGACTGTCTTTGATGCTTTAACTCAGACCTGTGGGGCCCAGAGAAGTAACTCATTCAAGAACATTATTAGTTAACTAGTCAAAACATTTGTTCAAAAAGTTGCCACCGTGAAATTTAGAAAAACAATGCGCTGCCTTGATTTATAGACTGGCTTGCCAATTTTTAAATTAATTTGCTAAAAATTATTTTTCTTAATAGCAACAAAATAGCACAAAATGCTCATCTCGTTTCATAACTCTCCTATTTTCCATTTTAATCAAGTGTATATTTTAAGGTACTTGAGGATAGCATGAATCCCTGCTTTCTTCAACTGTAGATCGCCAAATATAACATAGTGCTCAGCATCCCTTGGAAGCTTAATAAATGTTTAGTTCATGTTCGGGCTTTCCCATGCCTGGGTAACCAGGTTGGAAGGAGACTCCATCATCTGATTACGGCCCTCACTTGTCTGCCCCTCCTCGGCCCGTGACTTGAGTCTATCCTCTATTCATTCCCTCTTGAGTCCCTGAATTCATTACAGCTAACTCCATGCATTCTTGACTTTCTGAACCTCTTCCTTTGGTGTCCCATGTGAGCAAAGTCTGTTGATTCAAATCTATCTTCAAGTCAAGGGGAACAGTTTTATTTGGACACTTAGCAAGCTCCAAAAGTTCCTAAAGAATTCCATTTGACGTGGGGAAGGTGGGACCTTTTATGAGAAAGGACTCAAAGCAAAGTAGGTTTTACTACCTTGGAGGTTGACTTCTGTAGCTAAACTTCCTGGTTGTATAACTAACTGTGGGCTCAAAATAATCCTATTAATGCAAGAAATTCAATGAGAGCCCACCTCCAGTAAGTCCACTTAGGGCAACAAAGGCCCACTTAGGGCCCAGATAACTGTCAATGAAAATAATTTAACAAAGTCCCATTTCAACAGAGACCCACTTAGGGACAAGATAATCTTATTGGAGCCCCTCCCGATCGTCCATCCAGACTCTGGGCTGCAAATGGGGATCTGGTCTTTTGCAGGGGTCTTATTGATCCCATCACTTGTGTCTATGAGAATTGCTAATTTCCTTCAAGATTCAGATCCACTCCTATAATCTAAGCAACTTTGGGGTTTCACTTTATAGTTGGCATAGATGACAAAAATAAGGAAACAATGTTGGAGGGATTGTGGGAAAATAGGCACATCAGTAGAAACATTTTAGAAAGCAATTTGGGTTTATGTAAACAAAGTGACAAAAATGCCTTCACTTTTTAACCTAATCATTCCACCCCTAGAAATACTCCTCACTGGGAGGTTAGAAGGAAAAAAGTCCCTATATGCAATAAAAATATTTTCCTTTTTTTATTAAAGCTTTTTATTTTTTAAACATATGCCCGGGTAATTTTTCAACACTGACCCTTGCAAAACCTTGTGTTCCAGTTTTTCCCTTCTTCCCCCACCCTCTCCCAGAGATGACAAGTGATCCAATATACAAAATATTTTCAGACACACATTTGTGGTACATAGTAGAAATAAAGTAGATATCTATCTAGTGGGAAATGGCCAAACAAAGTGGAGTACATGAATGGAGGGGAATACTACTGTGCTGTAAGAAATGACCACTATTCTCCCTGCCATCTGGGGGAGAGGGTGAAGAGAAGGAGGGGAAAAATGGAAACAAAAGATTTTGCAATCGTCAAAGCTGAAAAATTACCCATGCATATATCTTGTAAATAAAAAGCTATAATAAAAATAAATAAATGGACCAGAAAGAGGGGAAAAAAAAAAAAAAAGAAATGACCAATATGATGGATAGAGAGAAGTATGGTAAAATGGATAATGACTGATGGAAAGCAAAGTAAGCAGAACCATGAAAACATACACAATGACTACAACAAAGTGAATAGAAAGAACAACCATAAAGCAATAGGAAGTGAATGTTAAATTTTTTTTTTTTTACAAAGGACAGGACTGTCCCGAAAGAAGTATGAGGCACACTTCTTCAGAAATTGAAATTTGAAATCTACTGCTGTGAAATATACTCCATATATTTTCAATTTTTTTCCCCTAAGTATTCATCAGTTTTGCTGATTATTTCTCTGCTAATTTTTTTTAAATTATTTTTATATGGCATAGATCTATGGGAGCATGAAGGGGGTGGGATACAAGAGAAAATGCAAGCAATGTTACAAAAAAGAAAGAAATATAGCAGTAGGAATTAATTTAAAAGAAGACAGTTCTGGCTTCTGGCATGAAGCCTTCTTTCTTCCCTAGCTGCTAATTCTTCCACTCCATCCCTAATCATCTCATTCTCCCCCCCCCCCCCCCAACACACACATTTATTTTGTACAAACATATGTATTGGTTATTTTCCCCACAGAATGTAAGCTTCTTGAGGGCAGAGACTTTGTTGAACGTATCCCCAGAGCTAGCATAATTCCTGGCAAAAAATGGGAAGGGAAGAAATGCTTCCGGGTTGAATTTTACATATTGATACTCCTACCTGAAGCTACCTGGTCTTTTTGATGTAGTTTAATGGTAGCTCCGAGTTCTGTCTCTCCCCCTCCCCTCCCCCCACTTATCGAGAAGGCAAGAATATGAATGTGAAATTATACAAAACACATTTTCCTGTTATCTTGGTGGTCATATCTGAATACATCAGCAGCCCTTGGAAAGTCCCTACGAAATTACGACCGTGACCTTTTATCTTTCTAAGTACAATCGACAAAGGAAACCAGAAGCCACAGGATTTTCAGAGTAGCAGGAGCACATTTTATACAAGTCTCATTTGCAACAATTGTGTTTATCTGATAGTGACCCAACCCGGACCTTCTCTCCCGTGGAGCGTCCCGAAGGCCCAGGAAGCCAGTGTGTGACGAGTCCCGGGTTAGGGAGGGCATCAAGTCCCGAAGCAAAGGCTCAGAGCTGCCGCCTCTGCCCGCGGTGCAGCGCTTCCAAAGGGATCTTTGAAAGATGAGGGAGACAGACCGACACCCCAGGGGAAAGACCTCAGCCTCCCTCTTCCCGCTACCCTCTAGGTCTCCAGAAGGAAGGCTGCCAAGAAGCAATGGCTGGCGCTTGGGCTAGGCTGCTTATTCCAGACCCAGGCCCGGGGAATCCGCCGAGCCCTCCCCCATGCAGATCGCAGCCCAGCCTCATCTTTTGGCGCCTTTAACTCCCCAGAGAGGGGATTCCACAACCACACAGCGAAGCCTTCCCCTTTGGTTCCTTTCAGATTTCAGAGTTGTCAGAGGTTCACTCTGACCACTCCATCTGCCTTAGCCTTCATTTCCCTACCGGACCCTCTTAGTCTCTGAAATGAAGTTCCAGAAAAGGCCACACTTCCCAAATCTGCAGCTTTCAAGATGTTTTCTTCCCAGTCCCACGGGATAGTCCCTGATACACACTGAGCTGGTGCTCAGATTAAAAATAAATAAATAAATAAACATCATCGACCCGGAGCGCCAGGGCTCGTTGTGACTGAAGCCGGGACTCGAAAACAAACCTTTCCTCCCCCACCCCCACCCCATTCTGGACCCTTTCCCTTTGATTCCGGGCAAACATTCACCCCACACGCATTTCCCAAGCGCCTCCCACAAGAACTGGGCCCTGGGCTAAACTCTAGGGGTATAAAGACTGATGTAGTCCCTTCCCTCCAGAAACTTACACTCGAATGTATACAGGGGAACAACGTATACAGCGGAAATGGCACCGAATATATGCACGATTCCTACAGGGAAGGAGGCGCCGGAGCAGCTGGGTGGCAGGGGAGGACGGAGAAAAGTTTCGAGAAGAAGGCGGTCTGTGACCCGAGCCTGGGAGGAAAAGGCATTCTGAGCTGGGGAGGCGAGGAGGAAATCCATCGGGGCTGGGGAGGTGAGGAGGACAGCTGGGACAGAGGCTCTGAGACAGGCTAGAAAGGGATCTCGAGAATAGACCCCGTTCTAAGAGTAACAGAAGGTGGAGGAGGAAAACTCGGAGTGAAAAGTGCTGGGGTGGGAAGGCCCTCCGAGGGAATCCAGATCGGAGGAGCGGTCCCCTCTGGCTCTTTCACCTCCCGCCCAAACCCCAAAAGTGTCGGGGAGAAGGAAGCTGCAAAGCCGAGAGAAGATGTGACCCGGCCGATTGGCTAGAGAGTTTCAGCCAGCTCACCTGGCTTCCAAGCCGTTTTCTAGCAGCTGGGGGGTAAGAGCCAGGAGACGTAGCCAAGACCCCCGAGATCCTGCCGACAGGACAGGGAATTGAGGGTCTGGGGTCTTGGGGCCCTGTCCTAGCAAGTCTTAGGTCTCCTCACCTATGAAATGAAGTGGAACAGCTCCAGTGGATTCCATCCAACCAATCTTTTCCTCTCCAGCGCAGGGCCCAGGCCAAAGCCGGGAATGACGCGCAAAGATAAACCCGCGGGCGTCCTCGAGGAGCTTACAAATCATGGGGTGTGCATGGGAGAGGGCAATCTCATCTCTAAACTGTTAAGTAATTGCAACTGAATAAAAGGAGCAGATTAATATCCAGAGAGGGTGCGGGGAAGTGGGCCTCTGAGGGAGCCCGATAGTGCAAGCAGGAAATCCCTCTGGAGGACACAGCACCTGCGATGGGAGCTTTCAAGGGAGCAGTCATTCATTCCACAAACATTGATTTAACACCTACTGTGTGCCCAACTCCAAGGAGAGAGGAGCACGGTTCCCAGTCTAAGCTTTTTGGGAGTTTGGAGCTTAGTGATGGAGCAGGGAAGACTTAAAGCCTTCCTTTAAGGCCGCGAACTCCCAGGGGAAGCTCTGAGGGGGGTGGAGGGAGGGAGAGGCCAAGACGGTCCGCAAGAAGCGGATGGACCAGTGTAACCTCCCACTCCGAGGCCCCTGATTGCCAGGGCCGTACATACCAGTCTTCCCCATAGACATGGAGAGGAGCCCCGTGTTAAGGTGCCAACCGGCCTTTCTTGGTATCCTCAGCAGGGGTTAGCAGAACAAATGTGTCTCTGCGTCTCTCTGTCTTTGAATATCTCTACTCCTCTCCTCCTCCTCCTGCCTGGCCATTTATTTCCTCTCCTCTGGGATTGCCCCGTGCCCAGCCCACTGAGCCCTGCGGAGGTGGATCCGCAGACGGGAGACACCTGGAGTCCTAAAGAAAGATGAACACCTGTAGGACGCGACCTCCTGCCCCAGAGGCCGAGCCGCTTCTCCCTCCTGGGTCCCCCGCACCTGACACGGCGCGCATGGCAATTCCCAGAAGGAAAGTCTCCAACACACCAGGAGGCGAGGAGATGCCGCAAGGGCCTAGAGAGGGGCGGGGGGCGTCTGAGGGATCCTCCAGCCCCCTTCCAAACGGCAGACCCCATGATGTTCAGGAGACTGATGTTTTGGAGTTTGAATTTGGATTTTTTGTTTTGTTTTGTTTTTAATGCGAGTCTCTCCCTTCCCCCTGCCAGAACCTTGGTTAGGGACCTGGAAGAATGGGAGCTCAGGTTCCGAAGGCCTCGCCCCGAAGGAAAGGGTTGGGGCTGGCCGGGGCTCCCACTTGGCCGGCCTGCGCTCCGCATCCGCCTCCCGCCCTGCTCTCCCCCCACCCCGAACCGGCGGCACCCCCACCCCGCCCGCGTGCGCCAGGTCCCGAGCCCCGCGGAGAAGCGCGGGCCGGAGAGGAGGCCCGGGGGCGGCGGCCTCGGGCCGGGCCAGGGGGCCGCCCTCCCGCCCCAGCGGCCCGGTGAGGCCGGCGCGCTCCGGGCCGCCACATATGGTCTGTGGATTTAGGTGTCAAAAACCGGAGAATTAGAAATGGTAATTTTCCGTCATTATAGGTGAAATGCGATCTATCACAACAACTGGAACATGTCTCCGCGCTAGCAAAAATAATGTTAATGATTAGGAGCCATTATGGATGTCAAGCGGAGTCCATTAAGTTGTATCAAGAAATTGCCCTTGACGTCCGAAATCAAACTACAAATATACAGGCCTCGCCTTCGGGAGAGCGGGAGCGGGGCCTTGGGGAGAGCAGAGGGGGCGGGAAATCGCAGTATTTTCTTAATAGGAAACTGTAGAGGGCATTAATAACCTCCCCTCTCCCCGGCTCAGACACACACACACACACACACACACACACACACACACACACACACACACACACACACACCCTCTCCTCCTCCTCTCTTCCTCCTCCTTCCCCCCTCCTCTTCCTCTTCCCCCTCTTCTTCTTCCTCCTCTCCCTCCTTCTTCACCTCCTCATCGCCCCCCTTTCCCTTCTCTTCCCCTCCCCCCTCCTCCCCCGGCTTCCTCCCTGCGCTCCCTCCGCCCGCCCTCGTTGAGATGCTCCCCTGTCCAACTTTCAGACCCCTTTCTTCCTCTCGACTCCTATTCCTGCTCCTAAAACAGCCCCATCCCAAGGCTGAGGATTTTGAGGCCGTCCTTGTCATTTAGAAGGGAGCTGGGCCAGCCCCTCGGTCGGGGACAGAGAGAAGGCCCGCCCTCAGTTTCCAGCTGGTGCTCCCTCCTCTCGCTGTGCCCGCGCCCAGCCCAGAGAGCTGGCACCTTTGGGGAACTGCTGCCACCGCAGCCTCGGCTGGCAGGCCCCTGGGCCGCCATGCCCTCCCCCTGCTCCCAAGCTCCCGGGCTGGAGGAATGGGAGGAGAGGGGTGGCAGGAGGACAAAGCCCGGGCCCACTCTTGAGACTGGGGGAGGGGAAGCATTCTGTGGCCAGAGCTGCCACGCTTTAGCCAATCGCTTGGGGCCGAGATGGGTGGGGGAGGAAAAGGGCGTCTCCCGAATTTCAGCGAATTTCCCTGGAATTGAGAAGACTCAAACTTCTTCCCTAGGGAATCTTAGATTCCCTCCCCCACCCTGAGCTCCCTCCCTCAGCTAGAGCTGGCCGTCCCCAAAGGACTTTTCACCTGACTGGAGAAAGCGGTCTCAGAGATGGGGGAAGGTTCATTCCCAGTCACTCGAGGTCTCTTTCAACTCTTGCTTGCGTGGGCCCGAGCGGGCTGGAACCCGAGACTAAGGCCAAAAGCTTCGAGGAATTTCGCGTCACTGAGTCTGCCATCCCCCCCTAATTCCAGTTCTGACACTCTGATTTAAGAATCCTTCCAACTTTCTAATTCAGAATATAAACTGTTGCTTTTATGTTGGGTCTCCTAAAGCCGGTCTCATCTCTAACATTCTCGGCTTTGGAACTAAAAGACAATTTATTAGTTCTATTTACTGGCTCTCCAGCCTGTGCATTTCAGAAGAGAAAAAAAAAATAAGCCTCTTCATGTAACTCTTTAGTTCCCCTTCCCCCTGTTATTATTCCCCAATTCTTGCCAGAACAGTTAAGAGGAAAAATAAAACGTCCACTTGGTTTCACTAAGTATGATTATTAAAATCAGGGCAGATCATTGCAACCCTTCCAGAACCACTGGAGAGAGAGAACCTGAAGACCTCTCCCGGGGCAGAGCCCCTGACTCCTTAACTAGGGGACAAAGTGTCACCAAGGGGAGATCTGCAAATCCTTCCTTAAATCAGGAGAGGCAGTGCTCAGTTCATTCAAGCAATTGTCCATAGGGAGCTAAGGTCTCTGGGCCGATAATTGACCTCTCTGCCCACTGCACACACCACCCTCCTCCCCCACAGATCTGTCATCTCCAGCTCATCCCCCATGGATAGCTTCAGCCTCAATTTTTCTCTTTGGCCTTCAATCTCTCCTCAGGCTCTAGATCCCCTTGCTCTTCACTCCTCTCAGTGAGCTTCTTTCCACGTCTCTACAGCATCCCCTTACGCCTACCTTACTGAACTTTAGAAAGAGGAAGTAGGAAAATGAATGTTATGGACAAAGTTCCTCTCTCTCTCTCTCTCTCTCTCTCTCTCTCTCTCTCTCTCTCTCTCTCTCTCTCTCTCTCTCTCTCTCTCTCTCTCTCTCATAATTCATTATTCCAGCCTTAGACTGAAGGGAGACAAAGAGAAGAGTGAATGAACCTAATATACCATTTTGTACCTTGTAAGCAAATTCAAAAAAATATTCTGGATCCATATAAAGAGAGGCTTTTGGACTGTTTTTATTCTTGAATTCTTTGAGCTTGGTTCTCAACTCCTTCTGGCTACCTATTCTGATCTCTTCTGCAAACCCCATCACCCTCCTAGCTGTCATCCCTTATTTTAACTCAGGTTCATAGATTTGTTTTTTAAATCCTTTAATTGCTCCAACTCAATTCGTGTTGTTTTCTCAATAACATCACAAACTTCATTTGGCACTATTTTTCCCCATTTTATCAGAAAGCATAATTCCTGAGCGGGCATATGGTAAAGACTGAGGGAAAAAAAAAAAAAAACACTTGTTTTTAAACATTTAATGGCAAGAAAAGGTGTGTGTGTGTGTGTGTGTGTGTGTGTGTGTGTGTGTGTGTGTGTGTGAGAGAGAGAGAGAGAGAGAGACAGAGACAGAGACAGAGACAGATACAGAGAGACAGAGATAGAGACAGAGAAACAGAGAAAAAGGGAGGGAGGGAAGGAGAGGGAGAAACAGGTGTGGCTGATTTAATCTAATAAATTATTCCTGAAAACCTGGAAGACTAATTTTAAAAAAAGAAAGAAAGAAAAATTGATACCCCAAATACAATGGGAAAACCATTTTTAAAAGTATCCTTGAAGCAAATCTTTAAAAGATACACGCATGCGTGCAGTGTACACACACACACACACACACACACACACACACACACACAGAATATATCTCATGCACACACAGGTATTTTGAAGCAAGGTTAAATTTGACTTGCTCTGCTTCCACTTGCTGGACAGAGTTCAATCCCTTAGCCTATAATTCCCAATCACTACATGACCCTACACAATTCTATCCTTCCTCCTTTTGAGACACAAAAAAGATTACGTTCCCTACTCAGCTTCCTTCAGGAGATACCTTGGAAACTAAGAGTTGCACTTTTGCACTTACTGGAGAGGACAGGGGTGCAATGTTACCTTGAAGGAGCGGTTCCAGCCTGTGACAATTGTAGAACTTGCTGAGGAGCCATGAAGTCTACTAGCTATTAGGTCACTCCAGACTCACTACCTCAAGTGTGCTTAAAAAAAATACTCATCCTGCCAGTCAAATCCTGGCTTTTGCAAAATGATCCCATTAAATATAAAGGAGAAATCTCCCAGGCCAATCTTTTAAATAAAAATGAAGCAATCCAGTCCAACTTTCCCTTTTAACTGCCGCCTTAGTATCGTTTCCAAGTACCCCTTGAATTGTTAACCACCTACTAATTTAAATTAATGGACTCCTCCACATCTCTGTCCCAGATGTGTCTGGGGGTGGTTGGCCAGAACTGGGGCCAAGCATCACTCTGCAGTGTCTGGGCAGAATCTCTGTTCTCCTGATTTCCAGGCCCCAAAATGTTTAGATTTCATTTGGTTCTCCTAATAACATCTCCAATCATTTCCCTCCCACACCCCTTCCACCTTTTCTTTTCTCTTCTCTTTTCTCTCTTTCCTTCCCCTTCCTTTTTCTTATTCTTTCTTTCTTTCTTTCTTTCTTTCTTTCTTTCTTTCTTTCTTTCTTTCTTTCTTTCTTTCTTTCTTTCTTTCTTTCTTTCTTTCTTTCTTTCTTTCTTTCTTTCACAATTGGGGTTAAGCGACTTGCCCAGAGTCACCCAAGTATTAAACAGCTGAGTCCCTATTTCAATTCAGGTCCTCCTGACTTCAGGGCGGGTGCTCTATCCACTGTGCCATCTAGCTGCCCCATCTTCCCTTTCTTTCACTTTCGAAATTGGAGCCATTTCCCTGAAGAAATTTAAAATATGGTTGCTTTCCTATTGTCCTTCCCTTCTGGTAAGAGTACTCTAATGTCCACCCACCCCCACAAAAATATAAAACTAGAAAGTGTAAATCAGGGACAATAATACTGGGAGTGGGACTTTACAGTGATACAGAAATGTGTAATATTCCATATCACACAGGGCATTTCTGCAGTGTTGTTTAGTCCGTGTTTTCTTATATTTAATTCTATTCTGCTAACATGCACTATTACCATACTGTTGCTGCGCATAGGTTTCTGTTTGCTAACCCATATTCTAATATGCTCACGTAGCCATGTAATTGTTACCTTCTCTTCCACCAAAATGAAAGACCGGGACAATCCAGCGCAGATTGGCTGGGCCCGGGTGCCAGGGAGGAAAAGCCAGCTGTTTGAAATGGCAAGCCTGGCCCCGGGATCTCTGTTTATTCCTCAGCTTAGCGTGGCCAGCTTTTTATAAAACAGAAATGGTGGTGTGAAGAGGAACCCGTCATTGCCAAAGGATAATAGGAAAATCCGTCCACTGAAGGGAAAAATGAAAGCCCTGGTTTGGCTGAGGGCATGAAAACCGGCCCCGCCCGGCTCACCTAAACAAGCGAAGTTCCCTTGGTACCCCGGCCCAGAAGCCCCGGCGGGCTCCGCTTTATCTTCGGGGTGCAGAGCCACGAGTGTGAAAGCCCTTTGAGTGTAGCATCTATACAGATGCCAGGGAGGGTCTCTCCCCTTCTCACTTTCTTTCTCTCCTCTCTTCCCTCCTCCAGTTGAACCGATGGACCCCAGGAGCCCCGTAAAGAGCCCTTCCTCGTTGTCAGAGGCCTCCTGCAACCACTTCCCACCCCTCCCTAACGCTGTTTGATTTTGTAAAATCAGTTGGAGTTGAGCCGCCTCCCAAAGGTGACGAGAATCTCTTGTTGGGATTCTTCAGACACCCTCCCGCTGTGGGCTCCAGGACAGGCTACTTGATCTTTTTCCAGCCTCAGTTTCCTCATCTATCAAAGAGGAATAAGAATAGCAGCTGCCTCCCAAGATCGCTGGGAGGATCAAATGATAGTAAACGTGAAGCTTCTCTGCAAACTTTAGGGGATTCTCTAATTGCTGCTATTCCTATTAGGCTGAGCCGGCGCTTCCGAGGGACCTGGGAAACTGGCTGGGGAAAGGAGTGTCCATACCGGGACTTGCTCCGCGGTCAGCTGGAAGCCCAGAAGCCTCCTTCCGCTTCAGGTGGGAGCGAAGAGCCGTCGCCTGCGTTTGGACCGCGCGTTTACCGCGTGTCATTTGACGGAGACAATAGACATCTGTGGGGACTCCCAGCTGGAGACCCAGCGATCCAGCACGCGCGGACGGGGGGCACACACCTCTGTGAGGGTGAGAGTGAGTGTGGGTCACACACACATATACACACACGCGTGCCTTTATAAATTATACACACATGTATCATACTTGGCCCTGTGAAATAGGGCCATTGAAACGCACAAGGAGAGCTATTCAAAAATGTTAATACGCTTATTAAAACGGCCGGTTTAACTGGAGCGGGTTTACAGGCAATCCGCCACCCCTCGCTTCCTGGCTGACAACAGCGGAGGAGAGCCGCCGCCCCCTCCCCTCTGCAAACGTGCGCCCGCTCTCGGGCCGGGCGCGAGCGTCTCGAGGAGCCCGCTCCGCGGAGGCCGGCGCGGCCAAATGCAGGGTGGTCGGCCGGGGCGCTGCCCTCCCTGGCCCCGGCTCAAGTCTTTCCCCCTCCCAGAGAGGAAGGCGCGGGGGGATGGGAAAGGCTCTGCCTCTGGGTGGTCACTGCCGGGGCCCGGAACGGCCTGCGCGCGAGCTGAAGCTCCTCTCCCCGGGAAGGCAGTAAGAAAAGGCCTATTGAGAATGGCCTTCCCAAAGACGCCCGGGAGTCGTCCCTGCCCCCACGCCATAAATATCGGAGGGAGACAGGTTGACTCTCATAAAGGAGGACTCCCCTCCCCAAACAAAAACAATCCAGCCCGCAACAGCGACCCCTAAACGCTGTACAGAGAGCCTGGCCTTCAACTCCAGAGGCTCGGGGTTCTGGGAGTCGCCCCGCTGGGGCCGAGTCGCTCAGCCGCGCTCATCGGGAAAATGGGCTAGTATTTTCCCGAGGGAGGAGGGCGGGTTCAGTGGGCTCTTTCTGAGCCCTTTTCACTGAGCAGAACAAACAGACCTCCCGTGCCGCCGCGGGCTCCGTGGGGACCGGCCACCCACGCAGGTTGTTAAGAGGAAAGCACCTTTGGAAACCACAAAGCTCTGCAGAATGCAGCCTCTCCCAGGTTCCTCGGTCCCCCCGGTAAAAAGAGGGCCTTGGACCGGAGGCCCCAGAAGGTCCCTTTCAGCTCTGAAGCTTTTGGTCCCCCCCACCCCCAGCCTATTTCCTCGGGCCACCGGGGCGTCGGTCAAGTTTATAAGGTCGCCTAGCTGAAATCCGGAGTCGTCCGGGAATTGGGAAGTCACTTTTCTGACGGGCTGGAGGCTCGTGTAGCTCAGACTGGCCTTCAGGGACCTCCCGGAGTCCCCTCGCTCCCGGAGCCAGAGGGTGACCGTCGGGTTTTGAAGGGAAAGGGTGGCGGGCAGAGAGCGGGCTGGCTCCCCAGCAGCAAGCCCTTCGACTCCTACGGGCGGGGGCTCAGGGCAGAGGCAGCGCGGGCCGCTTTTCTGCGCTGGAGGCGGCGGTGGGGGCTCGTTCTTAGTCCTCCGAGAGGACAGGACATCAGGGGGTGACGCGGTGGCATGCGCGGGACTGAGACTGGGACAGAGGCCCGGACCAGCCAAACGAGGCCGCGGGAGCCACAGGCTGCGGGGTACCGGCCGCCCGAGCTCTCGAGCGCGTGAGGCCGGGCATTTCACTCGGGATGGGAAGCTGTGATTTCCAGCGACGGAAATTCCTCTGTAAAGGCCCTTGTAGGAAGTCGGGGGGTCTGCGTTGGGCTCTGGAGGGTCTAAAATGATCGGGGAGTCCAAAAAGTTTGGGTGCAGAGAAAAATGAGTGTGTGTATGTGCGTGTGTGTGTGCGTGTGTGTGACAGAGAGGGGCAGACCAGAGAGAGGCGAGGGAGGGACACAGGGAGAAGACAGACTCAGGCCGACAGACTGACGGGAGACAGAGACAAAGACAGTCAAGGACAAAGACGAGCCATCTACAGAGAGAAGGAAGGAGAAGAGGGGAAAAGACTTTTTTTAAGACAGGGTGACAGACTGACCGAGGACCAGGGCTCGAGTCCTTGGCTTTGCCACTAAGAGCTTGCGGGCATTTCCCTCCCGGCTAAAGCAGACCTAGGATTTCAGGGTGGAAGGAGCTCCTGGGGAGGAAGCTCCTCCTGACAAAGCAGGTCAGCTTCCCACCCGGAATTTCTAAGAGACTCGCCCGGGGGCACCAAGAGCTTAAGAGACGGGCCTGGGTCACGTTGCCCTGGATTTCAATAGGCGGCTTCTTGACTCCGAGTTAGCCACTGCTCAACGAAGACTTTCCCAGAGTCTGGTTTTTTCTTTTCTTAAAAGAACATTAAAAGAAACAAAGGCTAGCCACTCAGCCACCTGACACGTATTCAAAGCTTTATCCCCATTTTACAGAAGAACAAGCTGAACATCATAGATCTAGAGTCGGGAGAGATCTGAGAGATCATCTAGGGCAGCCCCTGAAGAGGTGCTTCCAGGTCCCGCAGGTTCCAAGAAGCAGAGCTGGGAGGAGGAGCTCGTTATTGGCCTACCGTCTCTGTCTCTCTCTGTCTCTCTGTGTCTCTCTCTGTGTCTGTCTCTCTGTCTGTCTCGCGCGCGTATACACACACAAGCAAAGTAAGCGTCCCCCAAAGAAATCCGGCGCGTTCTTCTCCGTGGCAGGTTAGCCAACGAGCGTCCCCGGGATCCGGCGAGGCAGGTTCCTCTTTCTGGGACTCAGTTGCCGAGTCCGCCACACACGAAGCTCGGACTTGATAATCAGCGCAGTCCCTTATAAATCCGAAACGCCAACGAATCCACTCCACTCTGCCTTTGGGCTTCAGGACTTTCCATTCGCGAAGCTGCTGGAGTCACTTTCCCGCCCTTAGCCCCTTTCCGCCCTCTCCCTCAAAACAAACAGATATTGAAAAGGGGGGGGGAGTATCTCCCCCCCCCATTTCTGTTGGCGACTCCTAAAAAAGACTAAAGCCATTTGCTACGACCGTCTTCGGTCTTGTCTAAATTTGTTAACCCCCCAATCAAAAACATTTATTAAGAGCTGACTGTGTGCAAGGCCCTGCTTTTAGCTGCCGAGGGGTGTTACAAAGATGACTGAGAGCCGGGCTCTGCCCTCCGGGGGTCCCGAAGGGAAACGGGACTTGTGCGAGGATACACGTCACGCCACGAGGTCGGCTGGTCCGGGCCAAAAAGCCAACTCTTCGTTCTCTCTCAGAATTCCACCTGCCCTTTTGGGACGCGGAACGCCCTGGTTTTCTTCCACCCACACGTGTCCCTAAAGTTTGCCTCGATTTTCATTCCCCGGTTTTCCATCACTGTTGCAGTGGAAGGAACGCTGCCAAGTGAAGAGCAAGGCTCGGGTCCTGGTCCTGCCAGCTAGGAGCTGGAACTTTGGAGATTCCATGTACTAATTTGTAAAATGAATACAACAATCCTGGCCTTCTCTGCCCCATAATGTAGTCAGGGAACAATGTAGTGTCAAAAGGTGAAAAGGCTATAGAAATGTGACTCATTCTTTCTCCACAGGTCAATCTCCTCTTTCCTTCCTTCCGCCCCCTCTTCCTCCCTCCCTCCCTCCCCTCCCTCCCTCCCTCTTCTCCCTCCTTCCCTCTCCTCTCCCTCCTTCCCTCCCTCCCTCCCTCCTTCCTTCCTTCCTTTCCTTCCTTCCTTCCTTCCTTCCTTCCTTCCTTCCTTCCTTCCTTCCTTCCTTCCTTCCTTCCTTCCTTCCTTCCTTCCTTCCTTCCTTCTTCTTTCCTTCTTTCCTTCCTGTCTCTCTGGTGCAGTCTATCTCGTTGCACCATAATGTTTCGTTACGCTTCATGCCTCACCAATACGGCTTTGGGAGTTTATCGTTTAAGGCTTTTTCCTAAAACAGCTTTCTCTCCCGAACGCTCCAGAGCTCCCTGCTTTCTGGCAGCCAGCAGCCTCTTTGCTCTCGGAGACTTCGCATACATTGTGTTTCCCTCTCTCCGACGCACGTCTCCTATACTAGTGTGTGATTCTACTTTGTCAGTCTTAGAGAGCTAGTGTGATGTATTTCCTTGAGTGCTGAGCGGGATCCGCGTCCACGAGCCCTTCATAAATATTTATTGGATAAAGAAAGGGATAATTAGGGAGAAATGTCCATCCCCAGCCATCCACTCTCGGCCCACCTCCTCCCCTCCGCGAAAGCTTAAGGAGTCGTTTCGTTCTCAGCCCCAAGCCCGTCTTCCACGTTCCGGGGACCGGAGTGAGCATCACACTCTTCCTCTCGCTGCTTCTAGAACGGGAACGACCTTTTCCGAAAGAATGTTTGTTGTCGGTAGACAGATGGAGGCAGAAGGTAGACAAATCGATTGCCGGGTGGCTGAAATGGAGAACCCCCTGGGGCTAAAGAGAGGAATCTCCAGAGAGCTCTTAAGACTGGCCAGGAGCTTTGAATGTCGGAGTCAGTAGATCTGCTTTAGAATGAAGGCTTCGAAATTTCCAGCGTGTGTCTGCACGGATCGCTTCTCTGAGTCTCGGTTTACTGCTCTTTAACCCGCGATCATAATACCGCCCTTAATTCTCCCCAACACAGTTGGGATCATAATACGGCCCTTAATTCTCCCCACACGGTTGGGGTCATAATACGGCCCTTAATTCTCCCCACACGGTTGGGGTCATAATACGGCCCTTAATTCTCCCCACACGGTTGGGATGAAAGAGCATTACCCTTCGGGTTCGGAGTCCACGCGAATTCTGACCGCGGTGAGTTGCTGAGGGTCAGCGCGCCTTGGTTCCACTCTTAGAAACCCAACCCAACCAGCAAAAGCTCCCGCTCTCCAACCCCGGCCCCCGGCCGGAGTCAGACTCGAACCCAGCTCCGGCCCAGAATTGTCGCCGGCTTCGTGTTTTAAAAATCGAATCGCATTAAACCAGAATTCCAGGCTCGCGGGGTCGGAAACGGTCGCCCCGTGTCTTCCGCTGGGATGGAGAGTTACTTGGATCTGGAAGTTAAACAAAGAAAAGGGGGAGTCTCAGGCAGAGAGGTGAGCAGCTACCTGTCCCGCTCTAGGCCGAGCTCGAGGGGGAGGAGGGGGTCCGGGGCGGCCCTCTGCGCTCTGCAGGGGCCCCAGCTGCTCTCCCGGGTCGCCGTTCCACCTACTCCCAGCGTCCCTCTGGCCCGTGCGCCCATTAGGGAAAGAGGCCGAGACCAGCCAGGAATGGAGTGGAGATGAGGCAGCTCTGGCCCCCCGCCTGGCCCGGCGGCCCCACCACCTGAGCGATTTCCCAGAGGCCAACCTAGAAGGGACGGACCAGGAGGCCGAGGGCTTTGGGGTGGCCCTTGCTTTGGAGGAAAGGAAAAAGGAAGGAAAGGAAAGTGGGCGCCTTTCTCCAGTATTCCCCTTGGAGCCCAGCCCCAGGCTTCCAGGCCACGTTGAGGGGCTCCACCGTTCAAGGTGCCATCCAGCCTCCGGCGGGGTGGAAGGAAGCGCCGGAGCCTAAGCTAGGGATGGTGATCAGTGGTTATTTTTCCCCAGCGGAGAAGCTGTCGTGACCTGAGCTAGCCCTCGGGGAAGGAAGAATTCAAAGAGAAAAACAGTTGTCAGCTCCTCCCAAGGGCCAGACATCGGACTAAGTTTTTCCTCCTTTTGTAAATAAATGTATCTTGAAAAAAGCTGCGCTCATGGAAGCAGCTGCAGTTTTCGCCCGTGTCGCCTTTTAAGCAAACCCTATTATTTCCCCCAGCTTTATTGGAAAATCGTTCTGGTGCAGATGGGGAGTTGGAAATCTCCATGCGGATAACCTCCTAAGTTCCGAAATAAACCTCCAAGCCTTTGCCCAGGACCGACACTTCCTTTTGGTATTTACACAAGAGCTGATTCGATGTGGTTGAAGTGAAATCTCAATAATGCTGATCTTAATTCATCCGAGCAATATTTTCCCTAACAGTCCTGTGACGGCGCGTCAGATCAAGTCCAACAAAGAAACCCGGGGAAGGAAGCCCGAAAGGAAAAAGATGGTGCTTTTCTACGTCCTCTTCTTGATCGCCTTTCTCGTCACCACTTGGGACACTTAAGGGGGAAAAAAAAATGCGGTTCCTCCAGAGGGCTGGGGAGAAAAGTTTGAAGGGCCTTGCAGCCCCTCCCCAGCCCCTAATTCTCAGCACTGTTGAAGTGAGGCGCATTTAAATGATTAAAAATGGTTTGTTGTCATTTAAAAACTAAGCGCTCAAAAACGACGCTGCCCACCCTGGGATTGGCAGGTTGATCGATCAGATGCTCCTGGATCAGCCAGGAAGTCATCCTGGGAGGGCCAGACTTTCCTAATCCTATTGGAGGAACTCTGAAAATCAAGGAAGAGAGGCGCACAATCCTAGGGAACTCATTGCATTGAGAAAGACGATACCTAGTGCGATTAGAAAAAACCTTTTTTTTTTTTTTTTAAAGCCTGTACTCTTACTGCAGGCTAGGAGAATAAAATTGAAACAAGAGAAAGCTTCAGGGCCTGAGTGGGCTGGGAAACTCGGCAGAAAACGCGTGATATTTTGGAGAATATATTAGAAATAGTGGAGATAGAAAGTGGGTGTGTTTTAGGGGAAGTGCAGTGAAAGCTAAATAATTTGTTTGGACCTAAACACGATGGAAAGTTAATCATTATTTGTTGAATCCAAGGAAATGAGCCGCTTTGGGTCAGGAAGACCCAGGAGCGAGTAGGCCCGAAATCGTGCGATATCGGAGCAGTGTTTGTCCGCACATAGGCAACTCCCTGCGGATTTTTCTGCCCACAGCTGGTGGGGAAATTTAGCGTCGAAGTTGTACACACAGCTTTGTTCACGCTAATAAGCGGCTACAGTGAAAGGCTTCCCGGCAGGGGGGGCGGCCACAGTTTGGACCTTCGGCCCAAAACAAAGCCACCAGTAAGATCGAGGAGAAGGACTTTTCAGGGCCCAATTCATAATTCCGGGGGACTTCAAGAGGCCGGCCAGAGCAGGCGGAGGCCTCCGGGTTGTGGGCTGCTGGAGGGCGCCTGGTGAATGCTTGCGAGGGCTGGAGAGAAAGCCTTCGCCCTTAACCAAATTGTCTCCTGCGGGGATCCTGAGGTACCCCGGGCGTCCTCGTGGGATAGAGCGGGGCTGAGCCCCCGACTGGGCCTCCTAACGGGAGAGCGGCCGAAAACCGCCAAGCTCAGCCCCCGAAAGCTACCAATCCCTTTGTCAGTTTGAAGCTCTTCCTTTTCTCGAGGAAGCGAAACTAAGAACTCTCGGGGCCGCCTCTTAAAGTCTGCGGGCGATGGTGAAAACGGGCCGGGCAGCTGGTCCGAGCTAATGGGCAGCGAGGTGGGAAGGGGGGCGGGGCCGGAAGTATTTGGCTTAAAAAACAAAAGAGAGCCCTCGGCCACCCCAGGTTAACTTCACGTGTGTCGCTTTCTAGGGACGTGCTTTTGGCAGCGAAACTCAGAGAAAGATACACGACATGCATCCGGAACCGTGTGTTCAACTAAAGTTTATAAATTAAAAAATAAAAGCAGATATAGCTTACAAATATTCCCAATTCTTTTAATATTCTGGTTGAGTGCATGGTGCCTTTGAGAAGCGAAGAGGTGACCTGGAAGACAGCCTCGGGAAGCGCTGGACAACAGGCTAGATAGCTTGTTTTCTTCTGGATTGGGAGGGGAGGGGGGAGAGGGGGCAGGGGAGGAACCAGGAGAGAAAAGGGGAAGGGGCTTAAGGCACTGGAGAGGCTGCAGATCTCTATCTGTAGACAACGGTTTCAAAACACTGACTAGAAATATTCCCATTGGATACAAAAATAATAACAACAATAATAATTTTAATACAGCTGGAAAGTGCTACGAGTCGTAACTCCCTTTAAAAAAAGAAAGAAAGAAAGGCGAGAGTCTCCGGGAAAGTCTCCCCCAAGGTGGATCGACTGCGTTCGCTCGGGCCTCGCTAGGCCGCGTGGGGTCCCGGGAGCTGGCCGCGGACAGCGACCCAAGGGGCGTAAAACGAGGCTTACTTACATTCGGCGCAGAACGGGGCCCGTGCGGGGTCACAGACTCGGGCGCCGGAGGAGGTGGGGGGCGGGGACAGGCACTGAGACACCAAACCCAAATGAAAACGACCCAGCCGGCAGCGATCCTTCCGACGCATCCTCCGCGCTGCCCTCGGCACGACTCCTCTGGGATCGAATCGAACCCCTTCCCCTGACTCCATCTCAATCCAATTAAAAAAATAGATAGATATATATATACAAATATCTCGCTAGCATGGATACCATGAACTCGTTTGGCCGAACGGACGGAACTCTCGGCTTGCTGTGTCATGTCTGGGAAGTCGGGCAACGTGGCGAGTAACGGTTCCCCGGCCGCCCCCGCGCCTTTAAACCGCCCGCCCCCCAAATCCCCTTCCTTCCCCCGTCCTTAACGAAAAGCCACCTCAGATCCAAGAGCCGGGGTAGCCCAAGTCAAGAAATCGTAATAAATAGTGTCCTGGAGCTCTCGCCCTCGGATGGCCCGGGGGAGGCGGCGGGGCAGCGGCTCGAGCCGTGGCCGTCGTTCGCAGGGCGCCCGTCCTTCACAGGGTGCCCGTCCTTCACCGGGCGCCCGCCCTTCTCTGGGTGCCCGTCCTTCACGGGGCGCCCGCCTTCACTGGGTGCCCGCCGCGGCCGCGCAGGTGGAGAGAGCCCAGCCCGGGAGGCAGTAGTAGGGGTAGTAGTAGGAGGGCTGCAGGGAGAGCAGGGAGGGCGGCCGCAGCACCTCGCCCGGGTGGTACTGTCTCTGATCGTCCCTCACCAGCACTTTGACCGCCACCTTCTTGGCGGCCGGAGCCGAAGCCAGCAGGTCCGCGGCCATCTGGCGGCGCTTGGTCTTGTAGCGCCGGTTCTGGAACCAGATCTTCACCTGGGTCTCGGTGAGCTTCAGCGAGGCGGCCAGGTCGGCCCGCTCGGGGCCCGACAGGTAGCGCTGGTGGTTGAAGCGGCGCTCCAGCTCGAAGACCTGGGCGTGCGAGAAAGCGGCCCGCGAGCGCTTCTTGCGGGGCTTGGGCGCCGACGGCTCCTCCTCGCCCGGGCCTCCGGCGCACAGCAGCGGCTCGCACTTGCCTCCGCCGCCCGCGTCCTCCTCCGTCCGGGGGCTGCGATCTGCTGAGGCCGGGGGTGGGGGTGGGGTGGAACAAAGCGAGAAACAAAGTCAGGCTCCGGCAGCCTGAAGAGCGGAGGCCCTGCCTGCAGCCTGCCCACCCCGGGGAGAGCTGAAGGGGCTGGGGGTGGGGGCGGGAAAGCTGGAGGGGCTGGGCAGGGGGAAGAGAGCTGGAGGCTCTGGGGAGCTTTCCTGCAGACCCAGGGGCCGTCCCAGCCCCGCGGCTGAAGCTGCCCAAGAAGCTCTCCCTCCCTCGCGTGAAGCCGGAGCCGGGCGTCCACGGACGCCGCGGCTCTCTGTCCACTTGCGGGCAACCTCTGTGGCTCTCTCCTTCTCTGTCGCCTGTCACCCTGCCTCTGGCTGTCATTTCGGTCCCTCCGCCCCCTCCCCCATCTCTACCATCTTTCCCTTCTGTGCGGTCTGTCTCTTTCGTCCCCACTCCCGCGCTCACGCAACACAAACGCACACACGCAACACAAACGCACACACGCCCGCACAGATTCATACACCATCCATACCCATACCCACACATCCATATACGTACACGAGAGCCGCGTACGCACACACGAGACAGCACACAAAGGCACACTCACTCATGCACACGCTCGCGCTCACACACATACTCACAAGCACACAGTCACACACGCGCGCACACACACTCACACCCCCCAGCACCAGGCAAGTCTCCCTGTTTCTCATTAGCACCTGGTAGGTCGCTATCATAGTGGCGAAGGGAGTTGGGGAGGGGGGTGAGAGAGTGGACTTGAAGTCTACAGAGCTCCCCCCCGCCCCCCGGGTGACAGGGCGTGCTAGGGGCAGTCGGGAGACGAGCTTGGCTTGTGGTTTCCCTCTCCCCCTTTTGCGGCTCCCGCACCCGGGGTGGAAGTCGGAGGCTGGGACAGGGAGCCAGGACCTTTCCTAATTTCCTTGGACGCGCTTTCCCTTTTTTTTTTTTTTTTCGGGAGTTGAGGAGGGTGTGTAGGGGTGGTTGTCCCTCGTTCCCCAACTCCAGCTCCCGTCTCCCGGCTCACAACCCTCGGGGAAACAGAATCCCCGTGAAGCCGGCCTTCCGCAGCTAGTCCGAAACTGCCCGGCGCTCCATAGCGCCCCGAGGCCTAAGGCTGCGGGCGAACGGGGCAGGGGCGCTCGCCCCCGGGCGCTGGGGCTCTGCTCTGCCGAGAGCCGGCGCCCCAGGCCGGGAGCTCTCCCGGAGGAGTCTCGGCCCCGAGGGCAGCCGCGGAAATGCGGCCCCGCAGGCTCCTGGAAAGGCTTTCCTGCGGGTCCCGGCTGCCCTGGGTCCCGGGCCTCCTCCCCCGCTCTGCCCTCAGCTCGGCTCAACTCGGCAGCAAGCTTTGGAACCGCTGGCTCCGCGGGGGCCCCGGATCCGAGTTCCCTGGTCCCCAACTCTCCTGCCTCGCCCTGGCAAGGCTTTCGTGGCGAGCTCTCTTGGCCTTAATCTTTTTCCCAAACTTCTGGTTCCCTTCAGGTCTCCCCTTAAAGAGGAACCGGGGCTTTGGAGGCCACATTCTCGAGCATCCTGGGCTCCGTGGCAAGGCTAGGATGCTGGGCCCGCGTGGGAAGGGAAGTGGGGAAGTGGGGTCCCTCGTTCAGCGGGGCGCACGTGCTCGCAGCCGGGAGTGGGGACCTCCGAACAGGCGCGGAGGCTTCTCACGAGGGGTCCCCTTCCCCTAGGGAAAGTGGGCCGAGGTTCTGGCTCCGGGCTGCCTGGCAGGAGCTCGCTTACTGCTCGGTCGTATCCCAGCTAGTCGCGGGGACCGAGCCCACGCGTGATAGTGCATTCCCGGACTCGGGTCCCAGGCTGCAGGGGCCCCTTCTCCTCCTCCCTCCGCTCCCGTCGCCCAAACCCAGCTCCGCTCCCCTCCCGTTCTCCCAGCAACTCGAGCCGACCTGAGACGCTGGCTGACATCTCGCTGTCACTGAGGCCGGGGGGCTCGTCCTCCAGCTCCTTGGCCTGGGCCTCGGGGCCCGGCGGCGTCTCGTGGGGGCGGCCCGCGCCGCCGGCCAGCCCCGCCAGTCCCGCAGCCTCCGCCGGCCCGCGCCGCTCGCCGTCGTTCTCGTCGCTCAGAGCCGAGTCCGAGTCCCAGCCCCTGGGGCTCCCCGCCGCCCGGCCCCCGGCCCCCGCCGCGGCCGCCGCGGCTCTGGGCCCCGCGGGGGAGGGCAGCAGCAGCGTCTCCCCCGCTCCCCCCACGGCCCCGGAGTCCGTGTCTCCAAAAAGCCGCCAGCAACAGGCTGGAGCGGCGGCCGCGGCCCCCCGGACCGATCCGCGCTGGCCCGCCCGCTCCTCCTTCTTGTTAAGTATCGCCTGGATGGAGAAAGGCGTCAAGGTGCTAGCGCCGCGGACAGCCATCGGCCCCCCGAGGGCCAGCGGGCCAGGCCCGGGCAGCAGCAGCCACGGCGATCCGGCCCGCACGGAGAGCAGGAGCGAGCGAGCCCGCGAGCCGCCGGGAAGAGAGCACCGATGCGCCTGGAGGGCCCCCAGCCCACTGCTCCGCGCGGCTCCCTCCCTGTCACCGAAACCTCCGCCCCACCCCCACCCCCCCTCTCCTCGGCCCTCCCCGGTCTCCAGCCTCCCAGGCCCGCCCCGGCCTCCGGCCCCCACCCCGCCCTCCGCTCCAGTGCCAGAGGCTCCTCCGGGCTCAGCTGGAGGATCTCATGGCGCGGCCGCCGCGGCCCCCGCTCGCTCCGCTCGGCTCCGGAGTGGAGGGGCTCGGGAGGGAGGGGGCGGCGCGCGGGGGCGGGGGCGGGGAGAGGAGGCGTTCTGGCCGGGTGAGCTCCGGCGTGCCGTCCTCTCGGGAGCCGGGCAGCCGCGGCCGCCTGGGACCCTTCCCCTGCCTGGCTCCTCTCCCTCTCTTCTGCCCCGGCTCTCCGGGGCCCTCCGGCGGGGCTCCTGCTCCAGCTGTGGCTACGGGAGCCGGCTGGGGTGGGCAGCTGGATTCGGGCCCCGCAGGACGCTTTCCCCGCCCCCCTCCCGCTTCTATCTGTTTCTTTTCTCTTTCCTTCTCCTTTTTCTCCCAGCACTGGTGTCATTGCTCACCTATGAGTGACAGCTGCGGCCCACGCCTTCCCATTGGGCGGGGCCGGACTCAGGCCGGCAGCCGATTGGCCGGCTCCGGCTGGGCACTGTTGATTTTAACCGACAGGACGGTGCGAGTCGCCGAGGGGAAGACTCGGGTTGGGGCTTAACCCCTTGCGCTCTAGCTGCTGCTCCCGCAGACGGGCGTCCTCCGAAACGCAGGGCATCCCAAAGGCCGCTTCCCCAGCCATGTCTCTCTCTCCAGTAACAGATTTCAGCGCACGCAACCCCCGGGGGCGCAGCCAGAAGGCGCTCTGAGGTTAAGGCAAACGCGGATTCCCGCGGCGACAACTGGTAGCTCTTTTCGAAAAGATTCGATAAATCAACAGATAGGACACGCCCCCTCTCCCCTGCTTCCTGTGACTCAGTTCTAGGCGTGTTCCGTCCCCTCGTCCCTCCAGATGTCCGGGAAAGCAGTGCCATAAGCAAAGCGCTCCCCAGCCAAAGGATTCTTTCTCGGCACCCCGCAAAACGCCGACGCGCCTTCCGGGCGGCCCCCCAAGAGTCGGAGACCTCGCGGGCCCCGAAGGCTGCGTTTCACTTTGAGTTTGCTGAATCTGGTTCTGGAAGCGAAGCTTCCCAGTTTTCCTTAGAAGTAAAATTCAATACAAGTTGAACATCTTTAGGCTTACTTTTTTAAAAAAAAATTGTTAGAAACGGGCACCAGTTGGCTGTTATTCTGTGTAGTGGATCCACTGAAAATTGTTTTTTTAAAAGCAGACTTTAGATGCACCGAAGAAACCAGTTCTCTTGCAAACTATTGCGTTTACACATGGGCCACGAATGTCACACAATTCTGGTCAAGCACCACTGTCGTGCTCCGTAAAACTAACGTGACATCACGCTAAGTTCAAAGTGGGACAACGCTCATCCTTCAGAGCGCTGGGATTACTGAGGTCCGCCACTGACGGCCCATTTCCTTCCCCCCACTTTTGTTAGAAAGAGAAAGGGGTTGTCGGGGGCGGTACTCGAGGGAAATTCCACTGTTATTCACATGTCCCGCCCTGGAAAAGGCCGTCTGGGGGCCTCGTTTCTGTTTCTAACACGTTTCCCTCGCCTTGATTGGGGCTGTTTTTAGAAAAACTTCAAGGGAGAAATCATTTCTTCAGCTTCCACGGAGGGCAAACTGACGCAATTTTGCCGGTGCCCGGGAGAGGGAAATTATTTGGGGCTGAAGGTAGAAGGAGGGGAGGGAGGATCTGGTCCTCCCCCTGGTTCTTCGACGCCGGCCCTCTGCTGCGGCCACTCAACTGGCCCAAAGCACCAGGGGATGGTGGCTGAGAAGCCATTTTTAGGCTCCAAGACTGCCATCGACAGGTGACTTTGGGCAGGTCGGCAGCCGTGGCCGGTGCCGAGGAGCCTGCTTTAAGGGACGAGGCTTTGACAGGAATGGAGCATCCCGGGAGCGCCGAAACCGCCCCGGAGATGGGAACTGAGAGCAGCCTTGGGTTCTGGACGTGAGGTCGTTCAGGGAGCCACAGCAAGCCGCTGACCCGAGCAACCGCACTAGCCGAGGACTCCCCAGCAGTGGAAGGGGCTTTCTGGGGGATTCGAGGCTGTGTTAGTGTGGTTGCCCCCTCTCTGTGACTGACAGGACCCTTAAGGAACACGACTGAGGCTGTCTTGGCTCTGAGCGCGTGGTTTCCGCGTTAAGAAGCGGTTTGGAGCTCCACTGGGCCGCCCTCGAGCGTAGTTTTTGCTGTGAGTTTCTCGCTCTGCGGCAGCGTCAGCATGGTGGGCTGGGGGCGAGTGGAGTGGTTCCCGAGGCGCCCGTGAGTGCGTGGTGCGGGGTTCCTCGGCGTGGGTAAAAAAAGATTCTCGGGGAAGGGGGTGTGGGGGAACGGGCTTATTTGCGGACGCCGGGTGAGCCGGGGACAGCCGGGACGGAGGCGTGTGTGCAGGGCCCGCTCACGCAGGAAGGCTCTGGCAGGAGCGAGCTAGAGAATAAAAGGCCGGCCTTGGCGGGGCGGAGGGAGGGGGAGAGACCGTTTTACATTCCTGGACTCCTGCTTCACCCGGGTGCCCGCAAGCCTGCTTCGCGAACCCCCAGGCCCAGCTAGCGGGGATACCTGCAGTTACTTCCCAACGGTTGGGATTCTTTCCCCCCGCTTTCTCAGAGCTGCCCAGGGGAAGTGGGGCCAGGCCCCGGCCCGAACCCGCGGCGCGCTGGGGGCGCACGTGCCGCCTCTGGGGAGCGCCGAGCTTGAGGGGGCAGGCGGGGGCATGCCAGTGGGCACTGAGCACAAAGGGGTCCAGCCTTGAGGACGCTCTGAAGGAGGGGAGAAGGCTGCGGAGCTGGCCGCTGGTACGAGCCTACGCTTGCCTGCCCGGCCGGCCGCTCCCGGCCCTGGCGCTGCAGCCCGAGCCGCCGCGGCCTCCGGCCGCCTGGGTGGTCTGCTCTGCGCTTTGGCTTTTCTGCAGCTTGAAAAAGCCGCCTCGGTAGGCGGTGGGTAGCAGGCGGTGGGCAGCGCCGCCGCCTCTTTCCTCCTCTTCGCTGTCCCCTCTTCGCCATCCCTCTCTTTTCCCCCTTTCTCTCGCCGCTTCTCTTGCCCCCTCTCTCCATCTTGTAGCTCCTTCACGCTCCTGCTTCCCCACTTTTCTTGGGCATCTCCTCTCACCCTGGCTCTTTCCTGTGTCCTGTGCTCATTCATTCTTGTCTTTTTCCCTGCAGCCCCCCGCCCCAACCCCCGTTCTGCCTTTCTTCTCTCCCTCGTCCTCCTTCCCCGCCTCCCTTCCCTCTGCCCAGCCTCCTCCCGCGGCGGGCGCTGAGCTTCTCGGGTTTGTTGGTCCTGCGACCTAGAAGCTGAATCATTGGCCCCGGGCACAAGTGCCCGCAGGGCCACCGCTAGATGCGCAGCTCCCGGGGCCTCCCCGTGACATCTGCCTCCCGCAGCTACCGGACAGCCAGCGGGCACCTTCTCCCCTGTCGGCCGCCAGATCCTTCCCAGTCGCGGGGCCCACTGGGCGAAACCCCCTTTCCCCTCCTGGGGGAGCCTGGGTGAAATCTCGCCTGCAGTTGCGAAGGGAATCGCCTAGGCCTCGGGGAAGGACGCCGGGAGGGGCCGGCAGGCGCAGGAAATCCGGGAGAAAGCAAAATGCTGGGCGCTCGGTCCGCTGGGCCCCGGCCCCCGAGGCGCCAGTGTGGCCGGCCGCCCCAGGGAGCGGTCACGTCGTACCACGGGTCCCAACTCGCGAGAGCCGGGAGCCCCAGGCTGGGGGTCGGGCCGCCGTGCTCGTGGACACCCCAGATCCGCGGCAGCCAGGGTGCCCACGTCCGAAAACGGCGGGGGCGTCGGACAGAGGGGGTGCACGCGGTAGCAGAGAGACCTCCAGACACGGGTACGGGGAGGCAGAGGGACCAACACTCGGGCACAGAAACCAGAGACAGCTACGGAGAACTGGAGACACATGAGACTCGAGAGGGAAAGCCCGAGGCGGAGGGAGAGAAACTCGGAGAACCGAACCAGAAGAGCGGCGAGGGAAAACTCGCAGCCAGGACCCACGGGGGCGAGGGGCGCTGCTCCCCAGCTCTAGGGAAACGCAGAAGGGAAATCCATCGAGGCGCACCCTGGGAGGGCACCCGGACACTGCGGGACCCACAGTCCCCTAGTTAATCACCACACCTCGTCCCCGAGTGTTCGCTCCCCACGCCAGACACTGCCTGACTCCGGGAACATTTTAAATAAACTCTCGGCATCATGATTCTTCCTTCGTTTTTCTCTCGCTCTCTTTCTTTTTCTTTCCTTCCTCTTCTATTTTCCCCTCCCTCCCTTTTTTCCTTCCTTTTTTTTCCTTTTCATTTCTTTTTCTCTTTTTATTTTCTCCTCCCTCCCTCCCTTTTTTGCTCCTTCCTTCCTTTTCTTTCATTTCTTTCTCTCTAAACCGTCCTAGCAACAAATAACTATTTCAAGTTTTGCAAATCTCACAGGCGCAGAGAGAGTTCGCTTTGGGCCTTCCGTTCACTTTCAGGAGTGGCGTGGAAAGAAGTGAGGGCTAAGGTTCCTTAAAAGCTATTATTAATCTAGGCTGGGAGCCGGGCATTAGGGAAGGTGACGCGCGCCACCTAGAGAGCATCCCTTCTCACTGCGGAGTCTTTTCCTCTGTCCGTTCTTAGAACGCTCCTAGAACGTCGGAAGGAGCAGGGACCCAGAGGGATTGAGATCCCATTTGCAGACAAGGAAACTGGAAAAAAGTTTCTGTTAGGCACGTTGGAAAATGTGCCGCTCCCACAACTGATCGTCTTGCCTAGGCCGATTGTCCGTCCCGGCAGGCCTTGGATGCCTTTGTAGAGTAGCTGGTGGACAAGTTCCTTCCGCAGACTCTTCATCCTCAAATTCGTCCTTCATACTGCTGAGAAGTAACTTCCCCCAAGTAACACTGGTTCTGTCCTTCTCTCACTCAAAACCTCCTGGAAAGGCTGCCAGTCTGGTCTGAAAGGGCTTCACATCTCTCTCACCCTGCTCCTGTTGGCTCTAGTTTTCAGTTCCTTTCTCATTTTGGCCCAAATTGGTGTTGGGAACAAACCTCCTTAATTTTCTTTTTTTCATAATGAACTCAAGTGTTGTAAGGATTTCCTCCTAGAAGTCTCTCCAGTCTTCCAGGCTGAAAATGTCCTCTTCCTCCTGAGATTTCTCATGGCACCTGATTACTCATGGCCCAAACCTGCTCTACTTATAAGAATGATTTTAGTGGATCTTCTTTTCCCTTATTTGATTGTAATATGCTCCAACAGCTCTCATCTGGACTACTGGAGGAACTCCTCCACTGATCTCTCTGCCTCTGGGTTGGGCTCTTTCCAATCCCTCTTCCTTGCTCTTGGCAAACTGATGTTCTCTAATAGGGATCCAACCATTTTTCCTTGCTCAAAAAATCTCACTAGTTCCAATTCCTAATCCAGTAATGCTCCTTCCCTTCTCTGCTCCTCTTCCCCTCCTCCCCCCTTACCTCTAACATACTGACTCTAGGATAAAATACTGTTGGCATTAGCAAAAAAAATTAGCTACTTTTATTCCTAACAAGTGTGATTTACATTAAGCCAACTGTGACTAGAGGCTAGGAACAATGTTACCTTAAGTGTGCTAGGGCCCGGCAGCCAGGGGGGAAACAACTTGATTTGACATTTAAATCCATTTCCCATATAGTTCCCCAATTTATTTCATATGACTATTCTTAATACACTCTCCATTTCACTCTCCAAACTACCCTACTTGCTGTTTTGGATAAGATATTTCAATCTGCAGGAGACCTAGCCAAGATGGTAGAGAGAAGTCAGAAAGCTGTCTGACTTTTCCTCAGTTTCCCTTGAAAATAATTTTAAATCAAACCTCTGAACAGATTCTGGAGTGGCAGAAATTACAGAGATGGAACGAAACTATTTTTCAGCTTAAGACGGCTTGGAAGGACTTTAGGAAAGATCTGATTCACTTGGGTGAAATGAGAGTGCAATGCAGCACACGTGTTTTCCAGGAAAGGCAGCCAGGCGGCCTTAGCCACAGCACCGATCGGCAATGGAGACCCCTTAGTAATGGCTCAACAGGATAGCAGCACAACACAAACAAAAACTCCTGGGAGGCCTGGAGACAATACATCAGTCAGGCTTCCCCAGTGCTGTGAGCATGTCACCAAGCATCAGAAGCCCCAACGCTCAAAGTCAGTGACCTCACCCATGGCCCGGAGCACATGAAGCTTGGGAACTTGCCTCCTGTGCTACAGTAGAATCAACTTTAAAAGTTATGAAATGGGAGGAGGAGGAAGGGAAGAAAATGAGCAAGGAACTAAAAAGAACCTTGACCACAAAAAGTTATTATGGTGACAGGGGAGATCAAAACACCAAATCAGAAGATGACAAAATGCTTACATGTAAAACCTTAAAGGGGGATATGAATTGGTCTCAAGCCCAAAGTGCCTTCTTGGAAGATCTCAAAATAGTTGTTAGAAGTCAGATAAGAGAGATAGAAGAAAAATTAGGAAAAGAAACGAGAGGTTTGCAAGAGTCACTAGCTTGGAAAAGGAAGGATGAAAATTCACTGAAAAAAATTTCTTTGAAAAATGCAATTGGCTAAATGCAAAAAAAAAAAAAAAAAAAAAAAATCCCCCAAAGAAAACATCAACTTTAAAAAGTAGAACTGGCCAAATGGAAAAAGGAAGTATAAAAGCTTAACTAAAGAAAATCATTCCTTAAAAATTAAAACTGGACAAATGGAAGCTCAATGTCTTTGAGACATCAAGAATCAACAAAATAAATAAATAAAAAGAATGGGAAAAAAAAATAGCAGAAAGTGTAAAATACCTCACTGGAAAAACAACCAATCTAGCAAATAAATCCAGGAGAGATAATTTAAGACTTATATCAAAAAAAGATCCTGGACAGCATCTTTCAAGAAACCATCAAAGAAAACTGCCCTTGATAGCCCTTGATATCCTAGAATCAGAGGGCAAAATAGTCACTGAAAAAATCCATCATCACCTCCTGAAAGAGATCCCACAATGCAAACACCCAAGAAATATTATAGTGAAATTCCAGAATTATAAGGTCAAGAAAAAAATTACTGCAAGCGGTCACAAACAAACAAAAAAACCCAATTCAAATACTGAGGAGCTACAGTCAGGATTACCAAGGAGTTAGCAGTTTTTACATTAAAGGAACAGAAGGCCTGGAATGTGGTATTTCAGAAGGCAAAGGGCCTTGGATTACAACCAAGAATAAATTACCCAGCAAAACTGAGTGTAATCTTTCAGGGAAAAAGATAGATATTCAATGAAACAGGGCACTTTCAAACTTTCCTGATGAAAAGGTCAGAGCGGAAGAGAAAAGAGCTCCCCCATATTTTAGTCTTTCAAATAATAGGACATATAGGGCAGAATTGAGTGAGGGGCCAGGGGAGAGGATAACTATGAAGCCTCGGCTGCGTACTAAGCACTTTACTGACATTATCTAATGAAGCAGCTCTTCTGGCTGGGAAATCAGCAGAAAGCATTGAAGAAAAGGCAGAGGTTGTGCTGCACTAAAGTAAAGATGAACTCCAATCAATCAACAAGGATTTATTAGTTACCTACCAGGCTCTGTGCTGAATGCTGGGGATGGGGTTGGGGGAAGCAGTCACCCCCTCAGAGAACCAACATGCCCATGGGAAAAGCGGCAAGTCTGCTTAGAGGGGATGGCACAAAAAGCTGTGGGTGAGGGAGAGGGAAAGACTTCTTTGTTTTGTGAAGTATCAGACTTCTGTCTGATAAAGCAAGTATTTCTTAAATAATAGTTTTTTATTTTTAAAATACGCGCAAAGATAGTTTTCAACATTCACCCTGTAAAACCTTGTGTTCCAAATTTTTCTCCCTCCCTTCCTCCACTCTCTCCCCTAGACAGCAAGTAATCCAATATGTTAAACATGTGCAATTCTTTTATACGTATTTCCACATTTACCATGCTGCACAAGAAAGATCGAAAGGGAAAAAAAAAAATGAGAAAGAAGAAAAAGCAAGCAAACTACAACAAAAGTGAAAATCCTATCTTGTGATCCACACTCAGTCCCACAGTCCTTTCTCTGGGTATAAATGGCTTTCTCTATCACAAGATTATTGGAACTATTCCGAATCACCTCGCTATTGAGTTAAGCCATGTCTATCACAACTGATCATTGTATAATCTTCTTGTTGCCGTGTACAATGATCTCCTGGTCCTGCTCATTTCACTCAGCATCAGTTCCTGTGAGTCTCCTCAGGCCTTTCTAAAATTATCCTCCTGGTCATTTCTTACAGAACAGTAATATTCCACAACATTCACATCCCATCACTTATTCAGCCATTCCCCAGCTGATGGGCAGCCACTCAGTTTCTAGTTCCTTGCCACTACACAAAGAATTGTCACAAACATTTTGGCATATACAGGTCTCTCTCCCTTCTTGAAGATCTCTTTGGCATATAAACCCAATAGAAACACTGCAGGGTCAAAGGGGATGCAGTTTGATGGCCCTTTGGGCATAGTTCCAAATTGCTCTCCAGAATGGTCGGATCAGGTCACAATCCCACCAATGATGTATTAGTGTGAGGAAAAGACTTCCTGCAAAAAGGCTGGGAGCTGTCCTCAAGGCTGTGTCCAAGGGGAGGAGGGAGAGCTCTCTTACCCTTCAGATCAGCCAAGGAAGGACATGCGAATTGTGGGAGGGGGAAGGAGGTCACTGGATCGAAGGGCATGAAGAGAAGTAAAATATAAGAGGCCTGGAAAAGTAACAAGTCGGATTAGAGAGAGCACGAGATGCCAAATAAAAGACTGTCTGGTCCTGGTGTAAAAAGGAGCCACGGGACTTACTGCGGGAGGAGGGCGAGATGACGACCTCTGCTTTAGGAAAAAACATTTTGGCAGATGAGTGGAGGATGGGAAGGACAAGCTAGGACAGTGAGGACAAGAGGTCAGGAGGACCTGAACTAGGATGTGGCCTGTGGCCGATGGGGAAGACGTCCTAGAGAAAGAAGTGATGAAATTTGGCAGACGGCTTGATATTTGAGACAGGAGACAAGATGCAAGAGAAGTTGTTTTGAAAATACCGAGTTTGATACCTCTACAACTATTTCACACCCGGCAGAAATGCGGTTAGAAGAGTCATCTCCCAGAGAGAACTGCAGTCACCCTCTGAGACATCCAGAAAGAAAAGGGCCCAGGATGGTCTGGGGAGACGCCTTTTAGGGCCTGACCCAGATAATCCAGGACAAGACTGAAGAATGGTCAGACAGGTGGGAGAACCAAGTAAAGCGGTCATGAGGACCCCAAAAGGAGAATGTGGGAGAGGGTGATCAACAATGTAAAATCCGGCCCCAGAGGTACTTAGAGAGACCCCTGCAGGTGTGGTGTGAGGGGTAGGCAGCATCCGCTGCTGGACTTAAGGGAGACTTAAGGAGGCAAGACTTGGAGTCTAGGACTAGTCCAGCACGGCAGGGCGTTCCCTCCCTGGATCCGCGTAGCAGCCTGCGCATGGAGGCAAACCAGTGAAGCGCCTTACCCGGGATGATGTAACCTTTTTTTTTTCTCTCAGAAAAACATCCAACATTTACCTACTGAAATCTCAGATTGTCCTTTGAAATATTAAAAACCAAACCAAACCTTTTTTTCAGTCATATTTGCCAGATTACATAATGCTTGTAAATAATGAAAATCTTTCTCTTTTGTATTTTTGGCTTAATTCACTATAATTTTTAAGTAAATCAACTAGTGTAAACATTTATAGGTAGAAAAAAAGGATTTTCAATATAAAACCAAGGTCAAGAAATAGCCAAGTTACCTAGAGATACGAGAGTGGAGCTGAGCAGACCTGGGGCCATTCTGGTGCCTTTTCTGTTTTCCACCAACAAACACTGGGGGAGTTTGCACTGTCCTACCGCAGGGGCACATGGCTGGCATTGGGAGGGGGCTCCTCTTGGACAGCGAAGGGCTCTCTTCTCTCCCGGGGCGACTCAGACGAACACTGCATTTGCAGCCAGGAGATCAGGAGCAGTAACTAAGCAGCTCTGCGGCCTGGGACAAGGCCCTCACCGAGTTCGGATTCGGATTCTTATTGGCTCTTCTACAGCCTGGTTTGAGAGTTCATTTCTCTGAATGTTTTACGTTCTATTTATTTGTGCTTGACTATCTTTCTGTCTGTGAACACAGAAGCGGATGAAGGAGCTGCCTATCCAACAGCTTATTTTCAAGGCAAAATGGGGGGGAGGGAGGTTATAGTCAAGTATTTGATGAACTAAAAAAAGGTGGCTGATAACTAAAAAATTTCTTCCAGATTTCTGTGGAGAAATCATAAAAACAGTACGTATTTTAACATCTAAATCAGAATTCTGTGACATGTCCAGACAGGTGAGGAATTAGGTTGAAAGTAAAGCATTATTAAAACAATTCACCTTTATAGTAAGGTTCTTATATATGTGTTTCCGTCACATTTCTTTTCAGAGGAAGAATCAAGGGGTCGGACTAAGTAATGCTCGAAATCCCTTCTAGCCCTACAAATTCTATGGAGCTTTGGTCCAAATTTCGTCATAGGGAAAAAACATCAGTTTATGTTTGTTAGGTTAGGGCTGTACTGTCACTGTATGACAACTCACAGGGAGTCATCTGAGGAATTTAAAAACAGAAAAATATCTTACAACTCAAGGTTTGGGAAACATTTTATAATTTATATATAAAATTTCAGTAAGAAACCATGTAAAATGACAGAAATATCCACCTTACATAAGAGTCCAAAAAAAAAAAAAACCCCACACAGAATGTAAACTTTAATTATAAAACATAAGAATATGAACACAACATTGTAAAATAATCTCAGATTATTTGGCAACTTATTACATCATTGCAAGAGACAAATTTGATCTTAAGAAAAGTTTAATCTTATGAAAAACTTAGCTTGGACAGTTTGTTCTCATGGGAGTTAAACATGTTAAAAAAAGGCTCTGGCCTTAAGACCAGGTTTTATTCTGAAATACCTGTGTATAAAACAGAACATAAAATGCCAAAGCTCTAGGGATAGAAGAAGAAATGGTTTTTTCATCTTCGATAGATCTTCATTGAAAAGGACAAATACTGAAAGAATAAAGTAAGCTTGGAAATAACACAGAGTAGTTGGATTGAAGCTCAACTGGAAAACTTTCTGCTGAAGATGGCATGAATTTTCCTAAACTAGAACTATTTTTACTTCATTTAAGATGGTAATAAAGCCACGTATGTGAATGTAATTTAAAAACAAGTTACAGTTTCTTTAACATAGTCACAACTGTGAACAGAAAAACAACTGAGGCCTTTCTTTAACTAATCTACTTACTTGAATACATGCGAAATAATTCTTTACCTCCTGCCACACTATATTCAGATAAGTTCAGGGCAGAGGCCTGAAACAATTCCTACTGATGACTGCATAGCATTTAAAACCTGTTTTTATTAAAAAAAAAAAAAAAAAAAAAAGAAAAAAGAAGGGAAAAAAAGAGAATAAAATAAAAATAAACAGAATATAGTAAAGTTCACAGATAAGTCTTCTCTGTAAAATAAATAAAGTGTTCATCATTGAGTAGCATCATACATAGAGTAAAATACAACCTATTTTTACATGTTTATATACTGTACAAAGATTATCAGGAGGCATTCAGGTGCCGGTGGGTTGGAAGCTTTTGCATTAGCGATGTCTGTCACATTGGGAAATCCCAACTTCGAATGTTAAAATATACAACTACTTTGTTTTAAATTCAGATACAAAGTAAACCTATTTTTCTTTAGCTGAAATAAATGTACATATCTCCTATAAACAAGTTTGTAAAGCTGTTCAAAACATAACAAGAGAAAGCTTGCATCTGGTAAAGTACAGCACATGCGCGTCCTCTTCCTTCTCAAAAAGTGGATGCCCCGAGAGGTGCCTCTTACCCCTTTTTCAAACCACGGCAGAGAATGCTCAGTACGACCGCTTCGCTTTTTTCCCCGGTGCTTCTTCCACTTTCTGCTGCCCTCTTGTCCGGACCACTGGTGGACTGGGTTCTCTCTTGCGCTTGGCAGGAGGGGAGAGCGGGGCTTTCGATCTGTATTATAGAAGGAACCAGGCAGTCAGAGCTACAAAGGACTGAGTCTGGAGATCAAGGGGAACGCCACCCTCATCCTCCTGGTGCCCAGAAAGGGAAAGTCACTCGCCTGATGACAGTGAAGTAAGAAAACTTTGGGGAAATTCAAACAGTGGGAGATCTTTGGAGACCTCGGGACCCAACGTGGGCAGGGCCTGTCACTAGCTCTCTGGGCCTGCCTTCTCCTGAATCAATCGACTGGATTCTCGGTGGTTCATGGCTCTTTTACCCATCTCCCCAATCTCCCAATAGGGTCAAACACAATAGAACCAACCTTCATTTAATATTGAATTAAGTGAAGCACTTATTGAGCACCTACTGTATTTTAGACTTTGTGTTAACACAAAATATAAACCAAACAGTTTCTCTCATCAAGGAGCTTCCATTCACTCCAAGTCCCTCCTGAGTTTTGCTCTACAGACTACAGGCTGATTGCTGTTGACCCTTGGCTGACAAAACAAAAATGAGAAAAATCAGCACCAGGAGGAGCTCTGCTCTGTAAAAGGCAGAGCATCTCGGCAGAGCCGGACACCATCACGGCGGCTCAGCTCTGCCCTCTGGCCTGGCCACGGCGACTCTGAAGCCTCAGGTCTTGGCTGCCATCGTCCCAGCCTCCCCCGACTTCTTCTCTTCACCCAGTGCCTGCTGTGCTCCCAGAGAAACAAGATGGCGACTAAAGGCGGCTCGCCGAACCAATGGATCACTTTCCAAACCAGGATCTCTGCCTGAGGGTAAAGACTGCTTGGCTCTGTATTCCTAGCATGGGTTACCGAATGCTATCACCACAGGACACAAACTTGAGAGCTGCAGCTTCTTTGACATTCACTGAGATGCCGGGGTCCTGGGGAAGCTCAGAGAATGGCTGAGGGACTCAAGAGGCGATCCATTAATGAGTCACTGATTCACTAACAGCTATCTTCTTGGCTTTCCAGAAGCGGGTTCTGAAGGCCGGCCACACTACGACCTGTTAATAAAGCTCCTGCTGCCCTTTCTTTCGCTCCATAGCATCATGTCCCAACCAGATTTCCCACCCCATTCCAGCAGTGTCGTGTCCAGCAGCAAATGCGACCTTCCCCGTCTCCAATTTCTGTTTTCTGCAGCTGTGTGACCTGTCCTGGAATCCCCCGCCTCCTCCTGTGCTCCTGCTCCCCTCCCCTTGCCCAGGCTTCCTTACTCCTTAGTTCTTGCCCTGCCTTTCATCCTCCTGGTATCGTTAGGTTTGAGAATGAAGGAGCTGGTACAGAGAATCTTCAAGGGAGCTTCTCAACCCGTCATTGCTCCACCACAAAGCCTTTAGAATCACTGGGAGCGTGGCACTGATGCCCCCCTTTCCTCCCCCAGCACCGCTTTGCCACCTGCCTTCATAAAACCTACGTCTACACCTGGGGGTTTGCACAGGATGCTCACACAGCACCTGTCTGCAGGGGCCCCATGGATTCTCTAAGAATCCGGCCAAGCTTTTCCTGACCCTCCCAGGACTTCGTCCTCCCTGGCGCCCTGTCACATCTATCTCGTATTATTAATCTTTGCACGCGTTTGATTCTTCCAAGTGAGTCTGGCTCCCATCTGTGTCCCCTAGTCCCTGTCACAGTGCCCTGAATGAAGGGGCTGAGCAAGTTCAGCAGGGACTGAATTAAACTGAAAAATAAATGTAAAGATGGGTAGTAGTGAGGAAGCCCGGAATCTCGGAGCTACCTTGGAGACCAAGCCCCCCACCCACTGGGACCTCTGGGCTAGGGGAGGTGCACAACTGGGCTTACCAGGTGCCCTTTCACTTGCTATGATCTGCAGTAAGTTCTCAATAAGGGAAGAAGTTCCAGGTGGGCTATGGCCGAGACACTGGGAAAACCCAGTGAAGATCTACCTGCAGATTTTGAGCCGGGGCGGCCCGGGGACGTGCTAAAGCATCACCAGAGACCGGGAGGGCACCGAGGAGGCGGCAGCTTTCACAGTCACACATCTCACCTACTTCGATGGAGCGGCGGCATCAGAGTCTAACTAAGAGACTTTTAAAAGCGTGGTCCATGGGGGAATCTGTTCCACTTATCACGCAGTTATCAGAAGAGTTCTTTTATGTGCACTCCCCTCCTCAACACACCGCCCCCCTCCCAGGTGGTGACAAAAAAAGATTACTTTAAAAAATAAAGTAAAAAAAAAAAAAAAAACCACCCCAAAAAACTGATGTGAGCAGAAGTGGAAACGGCCAGGTGTTAAGAGGGAATCACAGACTGGGAGCTAAGTGAAAGGTCCTCTGGGCTGCCCTGTCTCCTTAAAAGACTATGTGGAACCTAGGCTTGGAGGCTCCACTGAGCTCCAGGGACAGGGACAAGGACAGGGACTTGCTCAATATTTCAGGAAGCAGCTCGACTCATTCCTGGAGAGCTTTTGTTAATCAGACAACAAGGACTCGGGGCAGGCAACGGGGATAAAAACACAGACATCAATCACTTCTGCCCTCAATGTTCTAGTCTGTGTAGATGTTTGCATAGTAACCTGGGAGGGTTTTTTGGAGGGAGGAAAAGATTAAGAGTTGGAGGATCTGGAAGTTTCGTGTGGAAAGAGACCTTTGGGTTCTGACAAGGTGGTGGTGACGCCTGAGTAAACACACGGACACAGGAGACGGGATGGCACAAAGGCTGGGGGGATGCAGAGGAGGATGGGCACGAGGGCCAGAGGAGGCGAGAGCCAGGTAGCCAAGGTTCCGGTCCCAGCAGCAGAGTCTGTGTTGGGTCCTGGATGTTTATTGGAGAGGGGAAAGACCCGAGGCAGTCAGGGTCACGAGGAAGAAGAGGGAGAAGGGAACGAGAGCCTGAACTAAGGAGCACAGAGCAGACAGCACTGGAGGGGGACCCGAAGAATTCGGCAAAACCAAGCTTTCCACCTTGGAGGGCTGGCTGCGCCCTCCAGATGGGGGAGGCTTGGAGAGAGAAGGGATTCTGAGCAAAGAGTCTTTGGGGACATGGCAAGTCTGAGCTGGAAAGGTCCAACAGGCAGCGGAAGCAGGACAGCGGCAGAGGAAGACTCGGCCACCAGAATGGGCTCAACATGACGCCGATCTGAGAGAAGGCCTGGGAGGGAGCCGTTGTCTGCGTCACCAGCCAAGGGGGTATGGCTGGAGGAGGCAGGCGTGAGACCCGGAGTAACCTCAGACTGCTAACATTCACTAGCTTGGGGGGCTGCGGTCAATCACCGCTGTCTGAGCCCAAGGGCTGACCAGTAAGCCCCCGGATCCAGCTCCTCGCACGGCCGGGAACACCAAGGGACAACACCTGGGACAAGTGCTTGACCAGGTCCATTCCTTTATGAAAAAGGAGACGAGAGAGATGTGTCCGACTTCTGGTAACTTGGGAGGAAAGGGATGGCGAGCTCTAAGGAGCTGGGGAGGAGCGCGCTGCTGTGAGTGGAAGTCAGCAAGGCCGCAGGGTGCTGTGCGAGGGGGAGGCTGATTGACACGTCCTTGTGCCCAGCTGTTTGCCTTCCTGAGCACCAAGTGCTACCTCCCCCTCTGTCTCCTCCCACCTTTTCTCTCTTCCTTCCTGTCTCCCCCCTGTCTCTTCTGTCCCTCCCTCCCTCTCTGTCTTTTTCTCTATTTCTCTCTCTCTCTCTCTATATATATATATACATATCTCCACCTCCCCCCTTTCTGTCTCTCTTTCTTCCTCTGTATCTCCCTTGTCTCTTTCTCCCTGTGTCTCCCTCTCCTCTGCTGTCTCTCTTTTTTCTTCTCTCCCACAGTCTCTCCTTCTATCCTACGCTCCAAAGTTGGAGGCACCAGCGTGTCCCCTAATGGCCTCTGCGCTCCGTGACCACATTTCATCCTCCGTAGCCTCTCCCAGTGTGCTCTGGGATGGGTCCCCAATCTCCTGGATGCCTCTCCCACAGCCGGGGGCATCGGTCACGAGCACGTCCCTGTCCCCCTCCCCCTCTCCCCCCGCCTCCTCGGGAGCCTGTGTTGCCACCCGTGTCGCTGAGGCTCTCCAGTAACACTGAGGAAGCTGTTCGAGAGCCGGCCAGCTGAGCCCTTCTTTGGGGGGTGGGCAACAAACAGGGTCTCCTCAAATCCCTTTCCCTTTTCTACCGCCATGCCAAAAAAGCAGCTGACGAAAGTACTTTTTAGGACAGTAACTTAAATAAAGGAGACAGTGTAGGAGAAGAAACTTTCTTAGGGACTTAAAGTGAGTTAAATGCAAGCAAGGACTTACCTTCCCAATGGGGGAGACTTGCTAACTTTTTCCCTGGTGGCCTTCTCCTTTGCTACTTTTTGGCGATGTCTAGGAGAAAACGTTTCCGGGCTGCCGAGTTTGGAAGTGGCCCGGGTAGCTGGCTTGCTCGGCTGCTTTCTGAAACAGATTAAAAACAACAACTGTGCTGTGGGTGTGTGGGATGAATTCGATCTGACATTTGGAGCCACTTGTGGGTGCTTTTAAGAAAGGTTGACTGATGAACCAAGAGCACCAGAGATAAAAACAGCAAAGCTCTGGAAGCCCAAGAGAGGCTCGGGAACTTTGGATACTTTCAATCCCTAACATGACTGTGGAAAAAAAGGCTCTAAGACTCTGTCAGGCAATAAAACCGTATGATATGTGTAATATGTGGGGAAAAAACGGCCTTGTAACCAGGGCTCCCAGTAAGGCAGGCTGGGCTGTTTTCAAAGAACCACCAATGAAGAAGCCAAGAACTGGAGATCTTGCTGCTTTCAGGCAATAACGACAACCCTGGATTCACATTCAGGAGATGTTTTAAGAGGGTTAATGATTTCTCTTTTTTGTTAATCTCATCTTCTTCTAAGGGTTCAATTATTAGCTCGATAAAGATGATTCTCAGATCTACAGCTCTCTTCCGAGTTCTAGACCTGCCTTCTAGACAATTTACCATTGACCGACAGGGACCTCAAATTCAACACGTGCAATTTTCTTTTTAAACCAAAACTTGTTTTTCCCCTTGACTTCCTGTTTCCATCAGTCACCCACGTTCAAAACTCAGCTACCTTGGCTTCCCATCACCTTCCCCAAACCACTCAGCTAGAAGCAATCCTTCCCTTGCCTGACCACATCTTATGAGTATCTGTCCCCTAGTACTGCATTACAATGACTCACACACACCGTATTTTCTCAGAGACTGTTGATTTCCTTTTTTTGCTGAGGCAATTGGGGTTAAGTGACTTGCCCAGGTCACACAAGTAGGAAGTGTTAAGTGTCTGAGGCCTGATTTGAATCAGGTCCTCTTGACTTCGGGGCTGGTGTTCTATCCACTGCGCCATCTAGCTGGCCCTCAGACTGTTGGCTTTCAAAGGCAGGGACTGGATTTTACCACTTCTACTCCCTTCTGTTCTTGGCACATTGACTTCAACAGAATATGTCCTTAACAAGACAATTTGCCAAACTGAGACCAACTAGAATAGAGCAGATTCTGTTCTGGATTCCATAACGCAATGGGGAAACATGGAAAGCAATGACTGATTTCTGGATGAGAAATAAACAGTACCCAAATGGAAAGAGATGGCTAAAACTTAAAGCACCCTTCACAGGTTCCAAGTCGTAGAAAGGGAAGGAACCCCGGCAGCTGTCCAAGCCTTCACTTCAGAGGCTGGACCTCCATCTCTCAATTCTAAGTAAGGGAACGGCAGTGATCAGTGAAGTGGTGGCGGCATTATGGGAAGAGAAAATGTGGGATGAATTTATGTTGGAGCAAGAGGGATTTAATTCTGACTCCCCATTTACTGCCTGCTTCCTATGTGCAAGTTCTGGGACTGGTACTGAGACAACAAAGTTTAAAAACCTCATAGAGAGCTATCACTTAAAAAAACACACTGGAGTAAAATGGGCGATGAACTAGAACTCGCTCCTAATGCAACGACATTTATCGGAACTCATAAATATGACTGGCAGTGACTCGTAGGTGATCTGAAGGTGGCCATGGAAGGGGGTGACTTATTGAAAAGGAACAAGAGAACAGGACGGAGCTGTGAGTGGCCTAAGGAGTCAAAGAGCCAACAAATCGAGGCAGGGGAAGCAGAAATCGAAGTGATGTTGTCAGTAAGATTACAGACCAAGACCAACTGAAGAAAAAGAGCAAAGGAAATAATAAGGCAAAGAAATAGATTACAAGCTGGAATGGAGCCACGATGTAATAGCAATGGGGAACTGCAATTATCTGGACATCTGCTGGAGCCCTCTCTCTGCCCAAACTAGAACTACTACAATTTTCATGACTTGGTGTAATACTAATTGTACCCTTCAAATGACAGAGGACCCGGCGAGGGGAGCTTCTATTCTGGACCTGATTTACCCAGACATGAAAGAACTGGATGCTGGATGGAGATCAGGACCCTTGGTGGGTAGTGAACATTTCACTTTAGAATTTGTGGTACAAGAGGCAAGGAAGCCAGGCAGTCAGAATTCACCCGATTTCAGAGCACTTAAGAGGAAGGTTGTGAATATGATCTTAGGGATTAAAATTCACCCCAAAAGTCAGTTCAAGAGAAAGGGAACTCTGAAGAATTGAGTTTCTAAAGACACAAAGAAAAACCAGGGAAAAAAGGGGAGTTTTCTTAGGAGATGGATATGGATACAAGAAACTCACTGTCCAACCTAGGCTTAAAAACAAAACCACCTACGTTTGGAAAATGGAAGCCAGAGTACACAACAGTGAATGAGTAAAAGATCTTATGATAAGTTTCCTCAGGAGATGTAAAGCTCAAAATGATATGGAAATGGCAAAGCAATTTAAAATGGATTTTTAAAAGTGATATCAAAGTAAGTTTGAGGGCAGGAACAGTTTCATTTTGGTCTTTGAATTCCAGTATCTAACAGTTCCTGGCATGCAATCAGCAGAGAAATGTTAACAGACTGATTAATTGAAGAAAAGATGGGACTTCTCCTTGGAATAGATAGGATAATAAAAAACAAGAGAAGGCAAAGATGCTCAATTTTAATTTTGTTTCTGTTTTGTTTGCTAAGAAGGATATAGAATAGCATACTTTTTGCAATAAAGAGAAATCACTCTTTTTATTTGCCCTGGCCAGGCCTTCCGTAGTGCTCCGTTTAGTTCTGGGCACTCAGGAGGCTGAAGAGAAGGTAACTGGGGAGACTATGGAGCCTTCAGAGAAGAACATCTAAGGGATAGCCCTTTCCTGTCTCACCTGAGGAAGACAAGAAGTGAAGGAAGAGACTGAACATATGTGAAGGGAATCAAAAGGAGGGGGGGAGTAGACTTGTTCTATGTGGACCCAGACGACATGACAAAGACAAGGGAAAAGAGGAAGATTTTAGCTTGATGTAAGAGAAACCTTTCTAGTAAGGAAAGGCACCCAAGAGGAATGAGCTACGTTAGGAAGAAGGCTCCTCCTCACTCAGGGTCCTTGCCACGGACAGGACTTTATTCAGATATGGGCTGGATGGAGAGCCGTGGAGACCCTTTTTCATTAGAAAAGTCCAAATGGTCACGTCAGCGGTCCAGGCAAAGGGCCGTGTGCATGGTGGTGGAAGGAGCTCCAAGAGATAAAGTGCTGTGGGGAGAGGGGCTGTTCACAAGATGGGAGTGAATCCAAGAACACAACAATGTTCTGCATGTGAGATGATGGCAAGTCAGGGCAGCCTGGGTGATAAGACAGAGATCCTGCCCAGGTGAAAAGGAATGCTACACAGATGCCAGGGAAGACTGAGAGGGGTCACCACACCTGAACCCAAGAACGGTGGGAGCACCAGGCAAATCCACAACTGTGGACAAATGAGCCAATACAGAATGGACGGGAAATGACCAAGAGCTGCTTTGTGTTGCGGGGGGCAGGGAAGCAAGGCTCCCAGGTTTGAAAGGGAGAGCAGGGCCTGAAAGGGGGGAATAAAGGGGAAGGTGGGGACATGGTGTGGGGGGCTCAGAGAGAACAGAGGATTAGACCAACCTCTGTACAGAGTGGAAAAAAGAGCCAATAAAAGACCAATTTTCAAAGGCTCTAAGAAGCAATATATAACTAGATAAAGTCCTGTAAAACATAATGTCAAGTATTTCCTTAGCTGTTCAAAGGTGGACGCCTCACGTGAAGGCTAGGAGGACACCCTCCAGAGGGGACGATGGGGGTCACCAGCCTCGAAGGTCCCCTTCACACCAGACTCTGTGATCTGCTTTGTAACAGATGCTTACCTCTGAGCTTCTAGTCTCGTGGCTGATCTCGTCGTGGCTCTTGAATACTTTTCATCTTCCTCCTCTTCCTCCTCTACTTCTTCCTCCTCAGACTCTGGGTCTTTTTTGTCCTCAGCTGCTTCAGACATTGATTTAGGCCGTTTTTTTTCTGGTTCGGCTGTTTCTGCTTGGACAGAATTTCAACTATTATTCTATACAATATTCCAAAAGATGCAGGCACTAAGTTTAAGAGGACAACTCAGAAAGGGACTTGGAAGCAAAAGAAGTGGTTTTCCACTTCCTTTTTGTTTTAGATTTGTAATTTGCACTTGTTTAACAATCTCTCAAACACATTTGAGATAGTTTACTTCTGCAGTTCACAGCCAGAATTCATCGAAAATTCAGTTGTACTCAGAAAAGCATCTGGTATATACCAATTCTGACATGGGATTATAGCAATTTGCACTATTTATGTAATATTAATACAAGCTGTGAACCACTGGATCTTTTCCCTCAATGAAGAAAAATACAAATAAAAGCTGGTTTTAAAATGATGAAATAATCTGTACTCAAGAACATCAAAAAGTAATTTTCAACTAGTTAAAACCAATTCTTTTGAATCATACCTGTTCCTTCTAATCCTGGGAAAGAACGCTTGGGCTTTCTTCCTCTGCGACGTACAACTGTTACTGGTTTTTCTCCTCCGTTGTCCTAAGAGCAATCAAATGAAATTTTACCAAAGTTCAGAAGGAATCCCAACTTTCGCTTAAGATATGTATTTGTAAAAAAAAATAATAATAAAATAATGGATACTTACATTGCCCAAATTCAGATTTTCATTTCCAATCTGTTTACCAGAGTCATCTTTAAGAAAAGTAAAGAAATTAGTGCATGAATGCTTTCTTATCTCAAATTGTTAAGGCAGTCAAGAAATATTCTGTAAGGACCCTGAAAGTTAGTATTACTAAAGATGAACAATCTAGATTTTTTTTTAATAATGAAGATTTAGTTCCTCTTATAAGGGAAATGTCCAATACTGAAATAAGAAACTGTAATATAGAGAAGCCCATAAAATAAAAATCATCCCAATTCTTTTGTTAATTTATCAATTTTCTATCACTTTATACATAATCTTCCCTTAAAAGAGCTTTTGTTGTTAATTTTCAGTGTAAACAATACTACAAAATATTTTTTAAATAAAGATGCTGTTTGATTTTATGGATTAAGTGAAACAAAAATTGTGTAAATGTTTTTCAGTCATAAAATCTCATACATCTGATGATCTCTCATTGTGGGCTACTTGTGATTATGTTTCTTCTGAAGAACTTCAAATTAATGATGGAAATTTAAATGTCTTTATCAAAATAGGACAAAGTAGAAATCTAGAATTACATATTTTGTTACTGATATTCAGATAAACTATGGTAAAATTATGACCTTAGAAACATAATAAGCAAAAAAGTCATAAAATGGCTAAGATTTCTTTGTAAAAAATGTTTTATCATTGCATAAAACATTATGAAATCAATGAAAAGTGGTCAAAGAAATCTAACTGATAATGTATCTTCTCTCTATAGTCATACTCAAAAAAGAAAAGCAATCTCTTCCTTTGGCTTCCAGAAAACAAACCTTATCTAAAATTATGTCATGATCAGCTGTAAAGAGCAACTGTCAATAATTTACATCTTTTGCTTATTCTGACTCCTCACATACATATTCATTAATTCATCCATTCAAAAAGCATTTTCTAAGTACCTGCCATATGCAAAATATGTGCAAGGCACAGTGGGAGACTCCTTAAGAAGTTTACAAATGAGCAGAGGAGATAAAATGGCTAGGACCAAGCAGAAGGATATAAAATGCATGCCAGTGGAGGAGGATTCCTAACTTCCTTATTCCTTCTTTCCAACACTTCCAGGTTGCACTTGGAGGATGTATCCAAAGAAAGCTTCCTGGAGAAGGTGCATTTGAATTGGGCTTTGAATAACAGGAAAGATGTCAGCAGGCAAGGGCATGGGGAGGGCAGGGAAAGCACAGGTCACCTTGTGCGCCAAGGTTCAGAACTGGAAAATGTGAGATCTGCTCGGGGTACGGAAAATGGACCAGTCTGGACAATCACAGACTAGTAAAAGGGACAAATGTGAATGAGATAAGACTGGAAAGTTAGACATATTTTTACCATGTTTAACACATATTGGATTGCATGTCATAAAGGAGAGGGGAGGACGGGAAAGGGGGAAAAATGGAACACAAGGTTTTTCAAGGGTCAACATTGAAAAAATTACTCTTGCATATGTTTTGAAAATAAAAAACTTCAATTAAAAAAAAAAAAAAAAGGACTGGAAAGTTAGGTTGGAACCAGACCAGAAACAAATCAGAATTGGCAAAAAATACCAGAAACAGCTTTGTTTTTTAAATCCCAGGCCTTTTAAAGAAGGTCTATGGTGGTTCCTTTTTTTTTTTTTTTTTTTTTGAGGGGGGGAGCAGGGGAAGTTGTTTTTTATCTTTAAATATATATTAACAACACCTTGAAGCATCAAGGAGAAATGAGCATGGACAGGCTGCAACATATTACTAAAGGACTACCCAGGGGGCCATGGGACTACAAAAGGGGAGGGGGAACATAAACTGGAAGAACTCCTTAAGCTTGAAGTAGTTGCTGAGGGACATCCTCTGTGCTCCCCTGCTATTTAAAAGACAATCTTGATCATTTTGGGAGAATCCATGGGGGAAGGGGAAGAGACAAGTATGGAAAGCAGAGATTGGGGAGCCTCCAAAAAAGCTATTTCTGACTTAGACATTGAAAAATTTAAAAATGTGACAGGGCAAAGTAGTGATCCTATTCTTCTGGAGAATGACAAGTGACAGGTGACCCATCAACAAGATGCTGTTGAGCGGACCTTAAACTTCTGTTCAAGGGAAAGGATACTCATCATACAGGGAGGGAAACCAAAAGGTGATTATTGTACTGATACTCCAATTAACTGATGACGGAGGTTAATGACTTCTCACACATCACCTTGGTGAGTGGGGATTCGAACCTGAAGCTTCAGACTAAAGTTCAGACCAGAACTTACACTGGACCATGACACATGCTTAGGGCTGAGCACTAACACCAAGGTCTCTGCTCTCCCTGCCCACAATGCACGGTTCTCCCATTCATCACCCAAGAGGAAGGCTGAAGGAAACGTACCTGGTGTTTCAGCCTTCGCTTTGTCCTTCGATGGAGATGGCTGGATCTAAAAAAAAGGGGAAACCCTCTAAATTAGTGAATTCTGACAAAGTCTCAGGAAGACTAGAAAACAAAAGATTGGATGATGTTATCATGAATATTCCTAAAGGTCAATTTGGGTTAGCAGTTTCACAAAGCATTTCACTCATAATGGAGGAACGCTTTCTCTCATGGGTCACACAGACCACACGAACACAGACAGTCAGGCTCGGCATGGGAAAGCACAACTGCCAGAATTTGTAGAAAAAACCTAGGGACACAACACCACGAGCTAAGAGGGATCACCCTGACACATGCACATGAATCCCGGCCCGAGCAGAGACGAGGCCCCGAGAAGGCTCATCCGCTATCCAGGGGAGCAAATGAAGTCTGAACAAAAAAGGCCTTGGCCTTTAGTTTCCATTAAGAAGCAGCCATGAGATGCCCATCAATTGGAGAATGGCTGGGTAAATTGTGGTATATGAATGTTATGGAATATTATTGCTCTGTAAGGAATGACCAGCAGGAGGAATACAGAGAGGCTTGGAGAGACCTACATGAACTGATGCTAAGTGAGATGAGCAGAACCAGGAGATCATTATACACTTCGACAACGATATTGTATGAGGATGTATTCTGATGGAAGTGGATTTCTATGACAAAGAGACCTGAGTTTCAATGGATAAATGATGGACCAAAACAGCTACACCCAAAGAAGGAATACTGGGAAACGAATGTGAACTATTTGCATTTTTGATTTTCTTCCCGAGTTATTTTTACCTTCTGAATCCAATTCTCCCTGTGCAACAGGAGAACTGTTTGGTTCTGCAAATATGTATTATATCTAGGATATACTGCAACATTTAACATATATAGGACTGCTTGCCATCTTGGGGGGGGGGGGGTGTGGAGGAAGGGAGGGGAAAAAAATCGAAACATAAGCAGTGCAAGGGATAATGTTGTAAAAAATTACCCTGGCATGGATTCTGTCAATACAAAGTTATTATTAAATAAAATAAAATTTAAAAAAAAAAAAAAGAAGCAGCCATAATTGCCATATGCAGGGTGTTGTTTGTATTGTAATACATTGACTTGAAGGGATGAGAGAGAATGTTAAGTATTGGAAGAAAAGTTTTGGGGATTTTGTCTGTTTTTGTTTTTTACAAGAGGGAGTTTGATAAGGAAGAAACACTTACAGCATCAGCATCAGTCTTGGAGACCTCTTCTAAAAAAAAAAAAGGGGAGAAAGTTAATTTAGAAATTTATGTCTGATTAAAAAATATAACAAGTAATTTAACCTTTTTTTTTTTAATCAGAACTTACTAATTTTTACTGTTGCTTCTATAGGATATTTCCGAGGTCTTCCTCTTTTCCTTTTAACTATCACAGGAAGGTCTTCCTAAGGGACGAACACAAAAAGTCTGTGGTAAATACTCTCAAAGTGATTTTTCCCCCCCATCTCCTGCTTCTAGCTATTTAAAAAAGGATCAGAAGGGCTGAGAGAAGAGAGTAAAAATTTACCACAGGCTGGCACGAGCAATGTATATCTAACAAAGGGCCGGGGCTAGCTTCCCCTACTGTCTTCTCTAGCTGGTGGCTCAGTGGAAGGTACAAGGCCTGGCCTAGAAGGGCACTAGGCACGATGGAAGCGGAGATGGAGGAGGGAATTCAAACCTCCCATCATAGTGATTTATTCAGCTTGAACCAGGCAGACCTGGAAACCCCATGCCCACAGCACCCAGAGATAACAAGAAATCCCAACACTTAGCTGCACAGTTTTTACTAATGTGTATAAAAGCCAAAAAATGGTAGAAAAAACATGAAAAATGGGCACTACTCCAAGACCTTTACTTTCAACTCCATCAGCATTGGTTAAGCATCTTCCAAGGGCAAGGTCTTAGAAATACCAACTTTTGGGAGTCTTGTGGGCAGCATTAAACGTTTCCCTGTGTTCTATCACTGGGCTAAGAAACACTTTTTAAAATGACATTTTTTCAATCTCAAACATGCTCTCTACCCTCAGATCCTTTGTCTTTCCCTTCCTTCCAAATTTGGAAAAACCACTGTTAATCAGGTATATTTAAGCCCTAATTTAGGACAGAGTGCTGGGCCTGGCATTAGAAAGACTACTCTTCCCGAGTTCAAATCTGAATTTAAGACACTTACTAGTTGTGTGATCCTAAGTCACTTAATCTCATTTGCCTCAGTTTCCTAAACTGTAAAATGAGAAGGAAAAGGCCGACCACTTCAGTATTGTTACCAAGAAAAGCCTAAAGAGGATCACAAAGAATCAGACATGACCGAAAAATGACTAAACAACACTAAAGCCCTAATTTCAGTTTTCTAGGCAGTCGTGGTACAAATAGTCTACCACACTCCTTCCTCCTTGAGTATGAGATCAAATAGTACTGGGCTACAGAATTAAGAACTTCAAGCAGAGATGCAAGCCTTTACCATTATAGATTCCGATTTGGTGTATGAAATGGAATCTTATTACACTAGAAAATAAACATTAAAGGGACTTAGCTATCAATTGTAACCTTGATCTTAAAACCTTTTTGATTTTAGCAAGATGTGATTTTAATAATGATAAAAGATCTTTAAAACCTGACAATGATAATGCAATTTACATTTGTAAGATGTTTAATAGTATGCAAAGTGTTTTAATAATTTTTCCATATGTTTCTCTTTTACCATTATAGATTCTGATTTGGTATGGGATAAAGAACTCTATGAAATGGAACCTTATTACACTAGAAAATAAATATTAAAGGGACTTACCATCTACAATTGTATCTTTGATCTCAAAACCTCATTAGTTTTAGCAATTTGTGATATTAATAATGACAAAATAAGATCTTTGAAACTCAACAATAATGCAATTTACATTTGTAGCTATTCCGTATGTTCCTCAAAAGAATCCTGAGAGATGGGAAGTCTAAATATCATTACTAAGGAAAACTAAGGCAAAAAAACTAAGTGCCCTGTTCAAGACCACACGGTTACCAAAAGCAAAGCAAGGACATTAACTTCGGTTTTCAAACGCAAGTTACCTCCTTTTCTACGACATCATGTCATGTCTCTTCTTGACAGAAAACTTTTGGGGAGGAAGGCTATTTCTACACGAGCCATAGTTACAGTGTCCTATCTCCTTTAAACTTCCTTTCATGAAGAATTCAGCACAGGAGTTACTTACAAACAGGGGATGCTCAAAATCAAGGTGCTGCTTGACTAATTATTTTTGAGTTCACATTTCTCTTCAAAGTATCTTGAATCTGAGCTATGATATTTGAACATGATTCTTTTGTATTTATATTCTGACATACTTTCCAAGAGAAAGAAATCATTAAAAAAAAAAAAAAAACCTGACTAAAAATGCGAATGTTTCTTAACACATACCAGTCTACTTGCCTCCGGAGATTTTACATTGCTCTCTGCATTTTCTGCCTTTTTGTCATTAGCTTCTTTGCTGCTATTGCCATGTTCACCTGTAGAAAAAACACAGCTCAGAAGAATGAGGGAAGCCCACAAAGGCCTTAGGGGTTTCACTGACTGAGCGAGTGTTCATGCCGGCTTCTCCAGCTCCGGACAGTGAGGCTGGTGGTCAAGATTACAAGCAAAGTAGCCAACTCACATAACTATTGAGAAAAGGCAACTCGAATGAGCATGACCAGGATTAGGCAACTCACTTTCTACAGATAAAAACCCCAATTAGAAAGCAGTATTTACAAAATGCAGACAGCCAAAAAAAAAAAAAAAAAAAAAGGTTTTTCCTGTACTTTTTAAGAAAAAAGGTGAGCAACACAGCTAGGTGAAGATGTATATTTGTTATGTAAGAAACACAACTGGCAAATCTTCACAAGTTGCTCTGGGTATTGTTACACCTGGCCTCTTACTACCTTAGCCTCTTCCAAAATGGTTTGGGCTAATTCTGTGTATGTAATGGAGAAACATACTGGGACTCACCCTGTTCTGCCAAGGGCCTTGGAGCAGTAGTGCTTTTAATACTTTCTTGGCATGTTTCTTCTGCACCTTCAGAACTCTCTTCCTACTCAGAATGTGAAAAAATAGTCAGTAAATCACTTCTTTTTTGCCTTTTTCACCTAAAGCATTTCCACATTAGTCATTTTGTATAAGACAAAGAACAAAAAACACAAATGAAAGAGTGAAAAAAAGCACACTTCAGTCTGTATTCAATCAGTATCAGTTCTTTGTCTGGAGGCAGAGAGTGTGCTGCATCATTAGTCCTTTAGGATCTTCTGGGATCATTCACAGTCCTGCACTGATCAATACTGCTATTACTGTACACATCATTCTCCTACATTCTGTTTACTTCTCTATATATCAGTTCTTGTAAATCTTTCCAGGTTTTTCTCAAATTACCCTGTTTGTTGTTTCTTCTAACACAATAATATTTCATTATAATCATATATCGCAGCTTGTTTAACCACCACCAACTGATGGGCTTTAGGTTTTAGGTTTCCAATTCTCAGCCACCACAAATAAGCTGCTGTGAATAATGAACCACTTCTTTTCCAAACCCATTTTTACATCTACTTCATTCTGGTAAATTATAAAATATAGGCATGTAATTCCTCCTGATACAGTTTTCAACAATGTTAACACACTATTATAACAATATTATAACAATATTCATTCAGAAAGCTGTAGAATCTCAACTCCAAAGTAGAACACTTAGCTAATTCTGCCCTAATTCTAGGTTTTCAGAACCAATTAACTTAGGTGAATTGTAGAACATAAAAGTCTTTTTATTCCTTCACTTTTGGAGACTGCTATATGTAAAGCCAAGTTAAAATCTTCAGAACATAAAAGACCATATAAAACTTGTAGGCTGCACTGTTCAGGACAAACAGCCTTCTGCCATTTAAATTTGCCTTTACTTCCATATACTAGGGAAATGAAACTGATCCTAATTAGTCCAATATCAAAAATGAAATCCATTCCTAAACATGTGCTTGGTGAGGAGGAAAGAGAAAATTTATGAGAATTTATCACGTATTTATCCTTTCAACCATTTGATAATTTAAATGCACTGAACTTTTAAATAACTTTATCAGTCACTTAAAATGTCTTAACATTTTCATTTATTTATATAGATGGGTCATTCATCAGTTAAATGACAAAGTAAACAGAAAGGCAAACACACTCTTCAGAAATGGAAACTGAGGGAACAGGTAAAGGTAAACCTTCCTGAGAAGGACAAAAGAGAGGAGGGAAATGAGGTCTCCTGAGTACTGTTCTGGAAAGTTACACAGACAGCTCCAATAAGGCACCACTGCTCCACATCTTCGGGGCAGAATCGGATTATTTGTGCCTGTCCTACGGCGCAATGGGAAGCAGCTCAGCCTGGTAGTGTCCTTTCATGCTTCATTGAACTCACTCTTCTCTCCCCCCACTCCACCTTTAAAAGTTCTCTTTTTTTCTAGCAGTCACTTTTAGAAAGTACAAAGTTTTACAGTATTTCAATGTCTTATGAAAATGATAATACCATTGAATGGAAATGGCTGTCTGTTTTAAAATATAGCCAACTGTATGTTCAGTTTCACCTTCCTAATTCTATCTGCAGCCTGAAATGGAGATAATAGCTCTAGCAACTTCCTCATAGAGTTGTTTTAAGAAATTTCTCTATATTTAGCAGCTATGTTTTTTAATGTACAAGTAGTCATTAGACTTGAATTCACAGAGATGTAATCAGTTTACTAGAGAGAGACAGACAGACAAACAGCAAGAGACAGAGAAAGCACACATGGTTAAAGTACCTTTATAACTTGTGGTTTTGTTTCAGAACACTGATTCCGGGCCACTTCTTTGCTTGAGCCCAGGCGGTCATCTGTAATTCAGTTTAAATACAATCAGAGAAAGATAAACTTTAGGAGATTAATTAGATAAAACAAAAACAAAAAATTATCCCCAAATTTTTATACAGGCCTAAATAGTGTTTGATATCTTGTAAAGAAAGACTTAAAATATTTCTAAGCTTTGAATTATAGGGAAATCAAAGGTGAGGAATACCCCTAAAATCAAATTAGAATTAGAGAACTGAATATTAGGCATTTGACTTCAGTAAAGCAAACCACACCTGGGCTACTGAAAGGAGTTTGTAAAACCATAATGAACATTTTAGGGATAATTCCTAGTATGTGGGCATTAACTTCCAACTTTCTGCAAGTACCAGTCTCATTTCTCTTGTGACTGTCTCAGAATACATATGTAAAGAAATGGTGACTTTCACCATAAAACAAAAAAAGTGATTAAATGCCTACTTTATTTCCATGTTAAAATCTAAAAATGCTCTGGCTAATACATGTGTGGATAGCTTCTTTTCTTTTTTGGACATGACTGAAAAACAGCCAATTTTCACAGGCAAGTTAGGAAAATATGGTTCTGATTATACTACTCATGAGTGAATTATTTAAAATCAAAGGCTTGAGATCAGTGTGAGAAGCCTGTATCAAAGGGATCAGTACTGAGGTCCATTCAGTATCCTTCTTAACAGGTATGTTTAGTATGTGGATTATGCTGAATTAGGGTGTTATTAATTGTTAATATTCCTGAATGAAATAAAATTCAATGGGGACAAGTGAGAAGTAATCTGGTTACAGATGAAAAAAACCACCACCACCACCAACCCAGTATATAGAACAGAGGGCTGTATGATTTATTAGAACAGCAACAAAAAAAAGACAATAGCAACCAAGTGTTATGAATCCCCGGGGTAATTTAATCTTTACTGCTTAAGTTGTCATCAAGGAATTTTTAATTTGGACCTTGGATCACCATTGAAAACTGGGTTTTCCCAAAAAGGGAGGCGTAGGTATTCTCAGGAGTGTGGACAAGGTATGTCACTGAGTCAGTCACATCTCTGGGCTAATTCTCTCACTTGTAAGATAAGAGAGTCAGATTAGGGAATCTTCAGGTTTTTCTCAGCTCTATAATTCTGAATGTAGAGTGAGGTACTCAGAAGACCAAGACCTTGGTATCATAAATGACAAGTTAAATAAGAGCCACTAATTGCAGGATAGTCTGGGGGGAAAGAGTTGGGAGTCATTCTCCTTCCCAACAAGAAAAGCACTTAATAAATAGTTAGTAACTGGCTAGAATTCAGATATTAACTGGGATGTATGTTTTTTTAAGCTGTGCCAGAACGGAAGAGAAATTACGGAGGCAAATAAATCTAAGTGGTATCTTTCCTCCTTCCTTTGTCCATAAAAAATCATTTGGTTATGAGTCAAAGGGTTGGAAGGAACTCAGAAGCTCTTGAACCCAAACAAGAATTTCTTCCATAGATATCTCTTGTCATCCAGAATTTCCCTGAAAAATTCTAAAGAGAAGGTATTTTACCTCAAGCTCGTCCTTTCCACTTATAGACACCTCTCATTATTGTTTTTCCTAAAAGAAAAGTTGGACCTGCTACTATGTACCTACTGACTAATGTGGGGCCAGATGGAAAGGTGTAAATCCCTTCTCTACAGGTTAACCCTTAAAGTGCTCCAAGATGGCTTTGGTGTCTTTTCCCAAGGCCATATTTCACAAACAGGTCAGTGTGTCCTTGAAGGTGTTCCCCCCCCCCCCCCCCCCCAAATCACCCTGCTTCAAATCTCTTGATCTCTGGATTCTCCCTAATTTGTCAATGCCACACTTGAGGTGGTGGCCAGAACTGAACACAAAATTCCAGAGAAAGTCTCAGAGGGACGAGTGCAGCGGGAACCATCACCAGCCGTGTTTCCAATCTTAAAAGAAAACTGAGACGTAACTAGGGAATATGAAAAGTTGAAGAGCACTTAATTTGACCAGAAATCTTCTTGGGGGCAGGTGGGATTCTGCGTGTGACCTCAAAGTTAATTATCGGCAAGAGATTAAATCGTGATACGAAGGATCGAAATGCTGGAGTTCTTGTACTGAAGATTATTTGGACAGCATAGACGAATGGAAATGGCGGGCTACCTTTCTAGCAACTTCAAGTTCGTTTTCCTCCTTGAGTCATTCTAGCCCTTAAGATTGCCCATAAAGCCAGAGTACTCCCCCGCTCCCTAGGGTGATGGTATGGCTTTTTGGGGATGTTGGGAGTTGCTTCTCTAGCAATCTGACTTATTTCCCTTCTGAGAGAAGTCCAAAGCTCTAGGATATTGTCACAAGGCCGGAGGCCTGCTGAGGCTCCTCTGGGGAAGGTGGAATTCACTACAAAACGACTTGTGGATCACTGTCATTTCTCTGTGATGCTTTATGCTTTTTGGTGTGGTGAACTGAGGGGTCCTATACCTCTCAGCTGCATTTGAGAGTGGGTGCTCTTTTTCACACCTATGAAATCCAGGGCAACTATCATCCAAATTTTGCAGAGGAAACGCAGGGGTGGGAGACAGGACAAAACAAGCCAAAGACATGATTTTGGCAAAGTCTTCATGACTGAACCCATTCCACAGAAGCCCGGAGTTTGGGATTCTGGTCAATAGATTACATAAACATACAAAACATTCAATTACCTAGTTCATCTTCTGAATAGGAAGAACGTTTTTTCCTTTTTCTTCTAGATATATTATTTCCATCTTCTTGGCAAGGAATTTGTACCTGAAATAAAAAGGAACATGACAAATGGGGTCAGAGGATTTGGACTTTGAATCACTGGAGTGATACAGCTACATTATTAATAACATCTGGATTCTAACATGAGCTGAAAAAACTTCTAAAACTATATCAAGTTCATTTGAATATGTCTTTCATGTGGCATTTTGAAAAGTATCGAGACTTTTCCCACTTCTGAATCTAAATATACCTAAAACACCCCCATCTGGGTTAAGTCAAAATGCCTAAACTATATGCACATAAACTACATAGTGTACGGTAGGCATAATCACTATTCACATTTATGTAATACTTTAACTCCTCGGGAAGGAAATGCAAATGTTATCTTACTGTATAATATGAGAAAGCTGAGGCTAAGTGATTGAGTATCTCATTTACAGTCCCATAAATAGGGAGCAAGTTTTCAAATAATCCCTAAACTGCCATCATGTTCAAAAATTCATTTTGCAAAGATGTCACAATGTGGAGGAATGTGCACTAGACCGTGATGTCAGTGATGAAACTTTGGACAAACTGCTTCTTCAAACCAGATCTGCTTCTCTCTCTCTCAATCGGGACATTGTATTAGATGACTAAGCTTTCTTTCAGCTCTAAAGTTCTGACATATTTAAATTATGTCAAGAAATTGGAACTTGTCATCCATATTTTTAAAGCTTCAGTTTCACAAAATAACCTACCTCTTCTTGAACTTTCACTTCGACGGTCTGACTTTGTATGGCTTCTAAGACGTCTTTTTCATCGGCAGGTCTATCTACTGATAATTAAATATAAAAGTTATTAGTCATTCATTCTAATGATCATTATGAGGCTTAAGAGACTAAATTCAGAACTGCAAATGGAAATAAACTCTCCTCAACTCTTGGATTCTCTTGGCTTATGTCCTCTAAAACTTCAGTAGTTTTGTATGAACTTATCATGTAGTAATTCATTCTGCAGTTATTTCTATCGGTGTCATAACGGAACCCTCCTACTAGAATACACTGAGCAAACACCTCCACTTTGCACCTCTTCCACAAGTGAGCATAAACTCAATCGTTATCTGTTGTTCAGAACTGTTCTGCTGGTGGCCTCCACAGGCTGCACCTAATGATAAAGAGTTTTTTATCTGAATTTCAAAGGTGCACAGCAAACTGATGCACAGATCATAAAGCTGCGAGAATAGCCAGAGCGGGAACCAAAGGCCCCCACCCTGCTCCTGGCCAAGGCGGTGCTGGCGCAGAAGCACAAAGGCTGATGGCGGCCCAGGCTCGCCACCTTCGGGACTGCTGTGAAGAAGATTCCATTTTCCTCTCGCTACGAGGGGAAGCTTTGCTGCTGCTCTTCTTGCTCCCTTTGCTTCCATGGGCTTGTAGCCCAGCCAAGGGAGGTGGCTCGGTTCTAGATTCCAAGGAGCCTCACTGAACTGTGTCCTAATGGAAGCAAGGACTTTGTCTCCATCAGTCTAAATCCTCTGCATACAGGAGTTTTGTGATAAATATTTGCTACATGGAGAAACTATTTAAGGCATAAACTTTATGGCAGAAAATAAACCAAAAAGCTGTTAACCTGGAGAAAACAAGGTTCAGTTTTAATTCACTACTATATGGAAATTTATTTACCTTTTATTTCATTAGTGCTTTCTGAAATCTTTGTTTTCCTTTCCTTGCAAGTGTGAATATCTTCATTTGTTTCCAAGTCTGAGTTTTTTATCTAGAATGAAAAAGATCAAGTCTTTTAACACAAATCATTCTCCTGAAAAGGTTAAAATGGAAAACAATTCTAAATAACTGTATCAATTATAAATGGAAGAGAATATAATGCGCTTTTTAAAAATCTCATATGGCATCTCAAAGAACTCTGAGCACACACACTTCCTTGTTAAGAGACTCATGGAGACAGGTTTTTGCTCAAAGAATTTCTCTTTACAGGTTAAGCAGAAACCCTATAGCATGAGAAATTTTTTGTTTGAGATACTGTGATTCAGCTGAAAGTACTGATTTTTAAATTTTAAAAACTGGGTCCTCATATATTTTAAAGCATACCATGAAGAATTTGGTTCCATGTCATTTTCTTTAATAGCTTTTCAAAACTACAAGTCTGAAAAAACTACAATCATAGTGGATTATGCTAATAGTTTTCCTAATATTGAACCAGCCCTGCATTCTAAAATCCAAAAGAACAATGCTACAAATTAAGAATCATGAGTTTATCTTACAAATATTTAGGCCAACATGATAAAGATTCTAAACCTAATTCTCAGCTTCATTAAATAGATACACATTTTAATAATATGACACTTTAGGAAAACTTTAAAACAATTGTCAGTTGGATGTCTACCTTTATTCTCAAGAGATATAAATCTTTGGGATATTTCTATCAATAATACCAAATATAAATAAAATTCCCAAAAAGCAGATCCATTAATTAAAAGACTTACATTTGTTGACTTAATCTCCAATGCTGTAATTTCCTGTGGTTCAACTGTTTAAAAACAGAATTAAAACATTTTAAGGAAATTCAACAGTGTAGCACAAATTGTAAAGTCTCCTGTCCTTCAATCAATCAATTAGCAATTGCTCTGCGCCAGACATTGTGGATATAAAAGATAAAAAGTAAATAATCCTTCTCCTCAGAGCTTTTATGTTCCATAGGGGAAACAACAGACACATAAGCATATATAAATGGTAATGGGAGGGAGAGGTACAGACAGCTGAGGGTATCAGGAAAACATTTTTAAATAACGTAAACATACATGACATTAACTCTACATTTTTAATATGATCATGGTTTGTTATCCTAAAAAAAGCGTCTTAAACTGTGCATTGCAGTCTTCTATAGGGTTGCAAAATTATGATTTATTATCAGCAAATGTGTGATTTGTGGGACCTATTCTACGTACTTATGTATATACCAGGGGTTGCATAAAAAAAGGGTCACAAGTGGGAAAAGTTTAAGACCTGGAGGAACTTAAAGTGAAATTGCTGATCAGAAACATGGTGGGGGTGGGAAGAGTGGGAGGAGGGAAGAGAAGTCAAAACATAAAATACCTCAAAAATAAGTATATCATTTAACAGACTCAAAGAGTTAAGGTGGAATCTCAGAAGTCATTCTAGGTCATCTCATTTATTTTATTATTATTATTAGTAGTAGTATTTTGGCCATCACATTTATAAAGAAACAATTTTATAGATCAGTAGGGAGAGGGATAGAATCAGGGATTTCACTCGAACTTCAATGGGAGGAAACTCTCTACCAATATCAAACTCCAGCAAGGAAGTAAGACTCTACCAGAGTAGCTCTGGTTTTCCTGAAACATATGGTCTTAGACATTTGCCCAGAGCAATGCTGTCAAACTCAAGTAGAAATAGGGCCACTAAACCACAAATGTCCATCCCTGTGGCTGCACCGACTTAGAAAAGCACAGAGGAACATTATTTATGTTCTATCAATTTTTATTTATTTGTTAAACATTTCCTGATTACATTTTCAGCCGGTTCCAGCTACATTCTGTGGAGCAGCAACCTGTTTTGCTCTCTTTGGCCCAGAGCACTGAAAGGTCCTATGTCGGAGATGGGACCTGAATCAGGTCTTGCTGGCCTCAAGGATGGCTTTCTACTCACAAAGCCAGAAACTAACACTTCTTTGTTATAAAAATCAACTGAGAAGGAGGCCCTAGACTCAAAAAAGCAAGGACCTATTTGATTTTCTTTGGAACATGGACTACCAGAGCTGCTGTTCAGGCTCAACAATGACAGAAATTACATTTTTCTCTTCAACAACTTCCTATTACGTAAGCAGAGCTTTCATTCTGATTCTGAATGAAACATTTTAGAAATCTATCACTGAGACTTAATCAAAGGGATTATTAATTACGTATTCTGAAAGCTCTGAACCAACATCTGAAAATGTCAGATTCTGGATAAATGAGAAACCTCAAGGGTTTCTGAAATGCTTCAGAAAGTAGTTTCACAGTTTGGAGGGTTGGGGGGAAGGGGAAGCATTGTTGCTTTTTTCAAGATCATCACATCTGAGATGATTTCCTGTATAAAGCTTAATGAACCTATTTGTTATATTATAAGAAATGAGTAGAAAACGTTGTTTATCCCCAGTGTCACATACTCCCTTCTCAAGCGCTGATAGGCTCTATTAACTTTCTGAAAATCACTGTATCCGGGATCACTGAGGGAGTCCCCCAAATATAACAGCTTCTACCTCTATGATCTCTTCTAGGGTTATTTCACTGTGCCCTGTTTTCTGAATGACTCATTCTCTTAGCAATCATTCTGTGGATCTTGCAGGGCTTTGGGGTCACTGACACCATCTCATACCCAATATTAAAGTCTTGGGATTATTCTAATCCTTCACACCCCCTCATGTAAAATGGTGCCAAATTCTGTGTTTTTTCCTCTTCTGTGACATTATGACTCATTACCCTAATCTAAGGCTCCCATCATCATCATCTAGGTAGTCTCCCAACATACCTTTCTCCTTTTTCTTTCTACTACAATTCTTTATAACGCAAATCTTTCTTACACCTAAATCTGGGTATGTGACTAGAAAAAGTCACATGCATCATCTTTATCCCCATTGCCCTATACATCACATGATCTATTCTAGAATTCTCAATATGGTACATACATGCAGACCCCAATATACACCGATTCTTCAAATACCTAATCATCTTCCTATTTACTATAATTACCCTTGTCTCCGCAAACAATCTTTTCCAACTTTTTATTGGATGAGAAGGAGTAGGAATTATATCCTTCATGATGGTTTGGACGAACTGGTGCAAACACCGCTGACCATTCAAAAACCTTCTCTGACTTCCATCGTCTAAGTAAAATTTAACCAATGGTACCTGATTTTCAAGGTCCTTGACAATCTGGCACAACCTTAATTTCAATTAAAATTGTGCTACATTTCCTTATCTTTCTGTCTCTAGCTCCTGGCACTCCCTCCTTTCCTCTGGGTTTAACCTCTGCCTGTTAAACTCCTACCACCCAGAAGACCTTCATGAAGTCCCTGAAGGGATCAATGCCCTTTCTTTCCCTGCACTTCCCCCAGCTCTTTGAGAGTACTAACTTTATAGATTCATTATATATTATTTCCTATTACAGCTTTTGGCTTATGTATCATGTCCACATAATAGAGAAAGTTTCATGAAGGTAAGGACTATGATTATTGAAACTTATTATCTCCCACAGTTCTAATGCAGTCTACAAACAGCAGACACTTCAATGTTTCCTAAACTGAATTGAAAAAAAATTTAAAACTGCCTTTTTGTTCTGAATCTATTTAAACACAAAATGCAATTATTGTTAATCTCGTATTGTGCTAAAGACAGAAGCCAGGAGATGTGGATACTGTAAGAAACAAGTCACAAAATTTCTTTGGGTGTATTTCATTATCAGCCACAGAAGGACCTTGCATAGAGTTGAGATTCTTTATGACTTTGGCTAAGGTTAAACCTTCTCTCCACTCCAGCTTTGGCAGTCTGGGGAAGCCTCAAGGTTCTCAGAATGTTTTAGAGAAGAATAAAACAGCAACGATTTGTGATAATAAACTGTGGTGTCTATGCCATAGGACTGAGCTTTTATTTCAGAGACTATCTGCATAATCTGTTCTGTTTTCAGCTCTACCTTTTGAATCAGGAGTTGGCAAAGTAAAATGAGTTTTATTTACATTTTAAAGTAAACTTTTATTATATATTAAACTGCAAAGAAACAGTTTTAGCTCACTTCCCAAAAAAATTAGGCTAGTGGGTCAGATTTGGCCCTTGGGCTTCAGATTAGTGATCCCTGGTTTTGAACCTTTGGCTAAGCTGACGATTATGAGAAAGAAAAGTTATTTTTCCTTTTAGCCAGGTTGATAGCCAGTTCAAATAATAACTATACCTAACACTTTTTTGAAAGAAGAGGACAAGGTTTTGAAGACAGAATTTAGTAACTCCCCATGAATTTCAAAAGTGAATAGATATAACAGCATACACACAGTTTTGCCCTGAAAGCTAAGTCGGCCATAGCTAAGATTGTATCAAATTAAACAAAACAATTATTATCACAATGAGATTTACCTATTCCACTTTCTCCCTCTCCATCAAGGACTTCGGGTATTTCTGAAATATACTGATTTTTCTCCTCTTCTGAAGGCACAGCAGTCTAGAGATCCAAATTGAATAAAAAGCAAAATAATGTCCAAACAGAAATCTAGCTTAACTGTAGCTAACACAGAAGTACCAGAAAACGATTCAAAACAAATAGGTGATCATTTTAACATACACAGATTAAAAAAAAAAATCAGTCAAACCTGGTGATATTGATTCAAAAACCAGAAGAAATATCATATATAATTATGAAAGAGATCGCTCACCTTGTTTTCCCATGCTTCATCTATAAAAAAAACATTGTATTTTCTGCTTAAGCCTTAGAGGAGTAACTCCCTAACAAGTGTAGGATGGCCTTGTGCAGAAATTAAGACAAATTTAAATATCAACTAAGTGCCCATCAAAGGCATGGTACTCTAACTGGGTTTGGGGAATGCTGGACTATTAGGCCACATTATAGCTGAAAGGGAGCTTTACTTCCTGTTACAAGTAATTTCAATGAGAGAGAGGATGATTTCTACTTGTAAAAAAAATTAAGTACAACAAAGATAGATGTTATGTACTATTTAAGCATAAGCATATACCCACCCTATTGGTCCAAATAAAGACTACGCTTTCCCCTAAAATGTGGCTTATAATATAATCATAATGTGGCTTGTTTGTCTGCCTTGTTTACAGCCTTCTATGGTATGAGGCAGGAGCTAACTGTGTTATGTTCAGTGCTCTTTCATCCAAATAAATACTCTTTTAGGTTAAGTGACATTATTAACAGCACCTGCCAATGGGAGAGATTCTAAGATTTTTTTTGCTCTGATCAGGAATAGCTTAGGACTATTCCCCCCACAATAGGGACAGCTTTTTTTTTTAATTACCTAAATTTTCTCTTCTATCCTTTACATTTGTGCAATACAAAGAGCCACCCTATATAATAAAACTGTTTTTAAAGGAAAAAAAATTGGCAAAACTGATTACATGCAATGTTTTACACTTACAAATTCCCTACTTTTACATAGTTCTGTAAGACTGAGGTCTTCTTATATCTCTTCCTCGGGATCAAGCTTATTTGTAATATTGCAATATTCATTTCCAAATGTTATGTGGTGATTTCCTTCCATTTGCATTGCTTTAGTACAAATATTTTCTTTGTGCATTTTGTCAATATTATTTTTCTGGCTCTCCTTACTTCATTTAGCATCAGTTCATATGTTTTCTGACTTTTTCATATTATGCATGTATAACGACACACATTTTTAATAGCACAGCACTTCGTCAATATACTCATGTGTCACAATTTGTTTAGCCATTGCTCAATCAATAGGCATCTACCGTTTTCAATTCTCGGCTACCACAAAAAATGCTGCTATAATTATTTTGGCACACATGGAGCCTTTTTTTTTGTTTGGTACCTCCTCGTGATGAGCAGAACTACTTCTGGATCAAAGAATACGGACATCTTAGTACTCAAAAAGTGGCTTCTAAGACTATGCATAGCTACTACATCCCTCACTTATCCCATTTCACAACAGTAATTTTGTTGACATGATCATTTTGTATAATTATCTTCAATATATGCTACTTTTTTCTCTTTCAAATGTATTTTATTTTAAGGGGAATAATCTATATTTGGACCAATTTGGTATATGGTGAAATAATGTTACACTATTATTATTTAGAATAATAGAATCCCCAGCCATACCTCAGTTTCCAAGTTAGTTTTCTGTTCTAATCCTTCCAAAACATTTGGTAGAGTCTCTCTACTGCCTAATGAAATAGAAAATATTAAACCAATTTAAGAATTAAATTTTGAAATATTCTATGAAGAAAATAAAAGCAGGTAAGTTATATCAGTAGGCAGATACAAATTTGCTTAGTTGTCTTTTGCTTTGATACAAGTATTTAAAAAGAAAAACATGGGGTGAAAATATTCCTATTCATATTTATGTAATACTTTACAAAATACTTTCTTCACATTATCTTTGTGAAGTTGGTGGGTACTAGGTAAATATAACCGTATCACTTTTACAGATAAAAGATCAAAACTTAGGACCTCACCCAGTCACAGACCTATTAAGGAGGAGAGATGGCACTGGAAGCTGGGCCTCTTGACTTCGTCTCACTGCTCCTTTCACTCTACGGTGCTGCATCTAGAAATATATTTTAAACTAACATGCTCTGATTCTTTTCTAAATTCCACTTGGCATAAGGAAGTCATTAAAAATTAGGTCAGAGATAAAGAGAACTACCCAGAGGAAATGTCAGGGCCTCAATTTCCTCATCTGTAAAATGGTAGATTTAGTCTATGAGATCTAAAAGATTCTTTCCAACACTAAAATTCAACTTTTTTTTTCTATCCAAAGCAATAATAATGGGAATCATGCAAGGAGAGAGAGTTTTGAAATGACAGAAGTTCCTAGTTAGTCTATGTGAAGAAAGCTGGAATTAATTTACAACTTTTCTCTCATCTTCAGATAAACTATGATAGCAAAAAAAAAAAAAAAAAAAAGAGTAATAATAATTAAAAAAAGAAAAAAATTAATTCATTTTAACTTACCATTAAACTCAGGTTTTTTGAATATGCATCATGATTAAACTAAATTGATCTTTACATAAATCTTCATTAACTAAGACCTGAACAAAGATTAGGACTAGATATACTACTACAGAATTATGAAAAGGGCTTCTCTAGAAAGTTAAGATGACAAACAAGGTTGTAGTTTCAAGTATTTGAAGAAAAATGTTTTTTAGCACCTCATAAGTACTCAGTGACTGAGCGAATTACATATCACCCATATCTATTCATTAAAACAAATTGCCTAAGAAACTCTAATCTGTAACACTATTACTTTATGATAATAGTAATTCATAAAGCTGTATTTCCTTCAAAAGGAATCTCTAGGGGCAGCTGGATGGCGCAGTGAAGTCAGGAGGACCCAAGTTCATATCTGGTCTCAGACCCTTAACACTTTCTAGCTGTGTGACCCTGAACAAGTCACTTAACCACAATTGCCTCAGCAAAAAAAAAAAAAAAAGAATCTATAATTCAGACTATCTTCTCTTTCAACAGTATAAATTATTGAGGTTTTACTTTAGAATGGATACAATTAGCTTAAGTAGAGCATGGAATGATTCTATAACCATTTCTAAGCAAATATTAAGATTATAGAGAATTAACTTAGTACATGGCAGGGAGTTTGTACCAGGTGCAGGAGCCACAGATTAAAAAATGAGACAAGCCCCTGTGGTTCCAGAGTTTAGATTCCAATTTTGTGAGATAAAAGTCATGGATAAATAAACTCACTTGGCAGGAGGCAGAAGTACAAACTGGAGGAACCCCGAACAATCTATCCAAGGAGATGGCATTTGAAGGGCACCGAGTTCTAAGAGCTGGAGGTCTGGAAAGAAAACCTGAGGTCTGGCAAGATAGCCTGGCAACGGGATAGGGACTGGCAAGGTGGACAAAACACCTGATAAAACACTCTTGTTTTATGCCTACGACAAACCTGGAAAAGAAGTATTACTATCAACCCCATTTCAGAGGATGAAGCTGAGGCAGCCATCAAGTGGCTTACCCAGGGTCACACGGTTTCTAAAGCTAGATATGAATTGAGACCTTCCTGAATTTTGGCCCACCATTCTATTACTCTCACCATCTAGCTGAAGATGGCAGACAAGCCTGTCACGTACCAAGGAAAGGTCATCGGTCAGAATGAGCAAATAAGATGCCAGAGAGGAGTCTGTCTGATTCTCACAGCTGGCTATCTCCCTCTTACAAGAAAATGAGAGCTCTCGGCTCTGATTTGACCTCACCATCCAACTGCTCGACCCCATTTCCCTGAGCAGATAGTTCCTTCAATTCTCTCCTTTCTCTAATCTGCACCTTCTCCCTATCTTCCGGTTCCTTCCCTACTGCCTTTACAAATATGAAAACAAAAACACCAACCAAAAAAACCAACACTTCACAAAAAACAAGTCTCTGTCACTCTTTGCAACCTGGCTGGCTTCCAATATCAATCACCTGAAATGGGTCTTTTCAAGTTATTATTTAGCACATGTGACGATCTTTGTTCGGTCCACGCCAAAAAAGGAACATTTCTATATACATGATAGAGACAGGATAAGAAATGCTTACATCAAGGACAATGTGTAATAAAACTCTGTTAGTTTCAAAACTGTCTCATTTGTCTTTGCTTCCATCTGTTCTCTTCTCTGCCACCTCTGAAATGTTTCAAAGGCCCCTTTTTGGGTCTATGGCTACATCCAAATCCCTCCCAACCCTCAGCCCTCTTCAGGCAGAGAATTTCTACATTTTATAGAAGTATCTGTGTAACCAGATCTAATTGGATTGTCACAACAACCGTAAGGCAGGCAGAGCCAGTTATTTTATAGAGTGCCTAAGGTCACACATTAAGAACAAAGCAGTTAGAACTCTGATATTCCAAAGGCAGTGCTTTGAATCGGTCATCACTGAGGACTAATATAATTTTTAAGCCCATTTCTGTCTCAAGCCTCTATTTAGAAAAATATTGCCAAGAGCTATTAAGAGAATTTAATGTTGGAAACCGTTAAATAGCTTTACATTCAAAACTGGTGAAAGAGAAGTATGGTGTTAGATAACTGGAAACTAGCCATATAATCACAAGTGTCACTCCTAACTGTTTATGAAGTATAGGCCATCAGTCACCTCATTTGATCCTCCCAACACTGTTGTGAAATACTTATGTGTCTGTTAGTATTATTTCCACTTTAAAAATGAAGAAATGGAAAATCAGAGCAGTCAAGTGACTCAGTTTAAGTACAGCGAACAGAATGTTAGACAACACTCAAAGGACCTTAAAGATCTGCTAATTTAATCCCATCATTCTACATAAGAGGAAATGAGGAATTAGATGTTAATTTGCCTAAATTTACAGTCTATTAGTGGAAGATGAGATTAGGCTTGACTAAGTTTAAGTCTGCTATGTTTTATAAAGCATCATATCTGTACAAAGACACTTATGTAAGTATCTTGGATATGATTATTTTAAAACTGTAGTAAAAATTTTCTAACTATATTTTAATAAGTAGTTGCCATAGCAGAGAGTGCTGGCCTTGCAGTCAGGGAGTCCTAGATTTGATTTCTGTCTAATACTTCAGAATCCTCACTGAGTCATTTAACTACAATCTACCTAAGGCAACTTCTTAGGTCTTGCTACGTCACAGACTGCTGCATTCTACTCATGACATTTTCTAAAAATACATTCTTACCTGCAAGATGCACAACTTCTACAGAAGAAATGTCAATTCCAACGTCGTCTTCCACCTTAACCGAGTCCTGTAGGCCATCATAGTCGCTAGTGTTTTCTACTGTAGCTTCAAAAATTAGTTCAGTATCATCACTGCTATGTATGGTTATGCCATTATCCCACATAGGGGCCAAGAGAGGAGCATGTTCACCACAAGGAGAAATTGTGGCTCTAGAAAGACTATTTTCTGACTCCAGGTCACTAATACACTCAGGGTTTTCAGTTTTCAAGTAGTCTTTGTGCTTTATTTCGTCATAAGGAATAGCAGAAAGCTCTGCTGTTACTTCTTTGGCATCTGGCACATCTTCAAGTTTTTCAGCACTGACATTTACTGCCTCAGAAGAACAAATACTGATTATAATGTCTTTAGTAACATCTTCAGACATTTCTTTAAGACTGCTCTGATTTACCAGCAAGTTCTCAGCTGTTTCTGTAACAATGACTGAGGTATCCCTTATTGAACTGCTTGTAGCAGCACCATTTCCAATTTCCCTTTCTTCAGCATGAATACTTTTGTCATCTATATTTACAGAGCTGAAGGAGCCATCGTTTTCTTCTCCCTGTGGGAGCTCATTATCTGAAGAACTCTCATACTCTTCAAAATTTACCGGTATCAAGGAACTAGTCTCTTTTTCTTTTATAACTAGGCTGGGGCTTTGAAAGTCCTCATTTTCAACAACTATGCTTGGCATGGGAACCTCACATTCTCTTCCTTTTTCAGGTGTCAGCACAGAAGAGCCCTCACCTCCTTCAGCACCTACTGCAGCGGACTCAGTTGTCTCCTGTTTGTCTAGGCTGGTCACAACCACTATGTATTCCTCGGTCGTGCTCGTGGAGATGAGGGCACCATCATTTATTTCTTCTGCTATTGTGAGAGTAAGTCTACTCTCATTCTGTGGGACTGTGCTGGTCATGACTACTTCGCATTCCTCAGTAGTACTCGTGGAGATCATGGACATGTCATTGATTTCCTCCACTGTCCTGACAGGGGGATGATCTTCGCTCTCCGGGGCTGCACTGGATACCGGTCCCTCACAATCTTCCCCTGAGCTGGTGGAGATTAAAGCACTCCCATCTTTTTCTTCTATTATCGTGGCAGGATGTTCATTTTCCCTTTCAACGACCTCACTAGATACAGGCCCCTCGCATTCTTCTGTTATACTTGTAGAGATGAGTGCACACTCATCTTTTTCATCTTTGCTGGTGGAAGCAAGATGCCTTTCGAGTTCTGAGGTTGCACTGGACATAGGTGCCTCATAATCTTCGGTAGCTACAGAGATCAGATTTTCATTTCTTTCTTCGGTTGTGGCAGCAGGGTGCTTGATCTCATAATTTTCAATAGTTGCACTGGACATAGGTGCATCAAACTCCTCCAGGATGCTGGTGGAAATCATAGCACACTCATCCTTTTCTGTTTTCCCAGCAGCAGGAAGCTGACTCGGATCTTCTATAACTGCACTGGGCATTGGTGCTTCAAATTCTTCAATTTCTATGGCAATCCCATTATTTTCTTTGATTCCTACTGTACTGCAATGACTTACATTACCGTCTACAACTGTACTTAGTAAAGGAATATGATAATCATCTGAAGTGCTGGTAGAAATCATCAAACCTTTACTACTGCTCTCGCTGCCAACAAAAATACTCTGGTTTTTCTTATCCTCGCTGGCCACAATGGAGAGATCATCATCTTTTTCACTTGCTGGAACAATGTGTTCAACTTCGTATTCTGGGACTGCTTCAGATACTAGAATCTCGTCACTTTCAATGACACCAGTGGAAATCGTGGCATCTTCATCTTTTTCTTCACCTGTGAGCTGACCATCATGATCATTTGCAGCTATACTGGTCATGGGACCATCATATTCTTCGGTATCCATAGGGATTAGCGCCATGTCAGCCTTTTCTGAAACTGCACTGGTCACACTGCTTTCAACAATCTCTTTTGCACTCGAGTAGATCATTCCATGTTTTGTTTCTTTCTCTGCACTAGTCATACTATCAACCCCACTTTCATTTGCATTTACAACAGCCATACCTGACTCAGCTTCTACATGCTCAACAACAGTACAGATCACCAAGTTTTCACCTTCAGCACTCAGACAAGTTGAGGTACCTTCAACCTCTTCCTCTATTCCGGTGCATATTAAAGTATTCCCAACTTCATTCCCTCTGCCTGTACTAGTAACAACACCCTCATCCTCTTCATCATCTTCTTTTGCACCTGTGCTGGTCACAACGCCTTCATCATCACATGGCCCAACAGCAATTAAGGTGATATTAGTGACTTCTTTGGCCACCGTGCTGTCCATTGTACTCTCTCCATTTTCTTCTGATTCAGAGCTTATTGGAAAGCCTTCACTGCTATCTTCAGATCCTGTACAACTTGCGGCCCCCTCTCCTTCTTCTGTAATTCCTGTGCTGGTGACTGCACTTTCCCCTTCTGTACCATCATTTACAGAATCTTCACCTTCTTGGTTGGCACTTACCCCGGCCGTGGCATCGTTATCTACTACTGTCACACCAGCACCAGTAACCATGCTCTCTTCCTGTGCCTCTCCATCAGTCACTGAACAAATGACAAAGTTATCATTTCTTCCTTCCAGTCCTGTACATGTCACAGTACCCTCAGTTTCTTTTTGGGGACCCATTCTGGTCATACTTCTCTGGAACTCCTCTACATCTTGACTATTTAGAGAGCCCTCTGTTACTTCTGTGCCTGCACTTGTTACAGCTCCATCACTTTCTACTTCACTTATACAAGTAACGGTACCTCTGACAACTCCTGAATTTCTGCTTGATGAACCAGAGCCTGCACTTGTAACAGCATCATCTTTTTCTTCGATCTCAGCACTATTTACATTATCCTCCATTTTCACTGTGTGAGCTCCGCCAGAGTCTTTATCTCTATCTTCTGCATCAGTGCATTCTCCACCTTCTCCTTCCTTGGTACTGGTGAGTAAAGTCTCACTTTCAGCAAATCCCTCAGTCACACCCCCACCTTCTTCAGCTGCCGCCACCACAGTACATTCGTTAGCTTCTGCCGAGAGAGGAGCGTGGTTCTCTGCAGCACATGGATCTGTTACGAAGCCTTCGTCTGCCTCGATGCTTGTACAGAACATGGAAGTCTCCCTTTCTTCTCTGCCTGTGGAAGTTGCTGTGGCATCGCCTGCCTTGATGGAATCTATGGTCACCGCTTCACCTTTCTCTTCTGTACTAGTGGCAATAGCAACTTTTTCCACTTTACTAATCCCTACTGCAATGGTTTCAGTTGTTTCTTTTCTTTGGTGTAGAGGAATGAATCCAGTACCTCCTGCACTGGTGCCTACCTCACTATTTTCATTCTTTCCTTCAACAACAGTTGTCACATTTTCAGCTTCTTTTCTGTTTGTGCTTGTATTTTCTGTAGCTTCCACACTTAGAGTACCTTTTTCTAGAGTTGGCTCTCTATCAAAATCAGCACATTCTTCTTTCTCTTCGGTATTTACAACAGCATTTGTATCTTGTTCAGAACTAGTGTCTAGAATTACACCATCATTTTCCTTATCAATTACTTTTGTCAAATCAAATTCTGTTGAATTAACACCCTCATTATTCATAATATTAGTTTCCAAGGTATCTTGAGACACTGAGCACTTTTCTTTTTCTAATTCACCACCATTGTTTTCTCTTGTTGGCTGACTTGTGAAAGAACTGTCCCCATGTTCCATGTGGCTGCTACTTAACTCAGTGGTTTCAAAGTGGACTATACATGAAGGGTTTGCTGCTTCACATTCCAAAATAGTTCTTTCCTCAGGTGAAAAACTTCTACTTAAATGATGACAGTCTTTTTCAGCTTCACCAGCTGTAGAAATTAAGCACTGTGAGGGGTCTGTTGCTATGGAATGTTTAAAGGTTGGTTCTCCTTCAGTGGAAGTACTGAGTAATGGAGTAAAAGTTTCCTCACTGGGTTTGGTTATGCTCGTAACATTCTTCTTTGTGTCAGCATTTTCTAAAAGGACATTTTGCAAAATTCCATGACTGATCTCAAGGTCTGTACCCACTTGATGTGCTGCTCCCTGAAGGGATGCTCTCTCTTCAGAATTCTGCTTGGATAAAAGGCCTGGAACATTCATTTTCTTAGCAAGGGTACTTTCATATTCAATATTCTTTTCAGAATTACTGCCAGATGTTGACTGATGTTCTGATTTAAAGGTGGAATCTACTGGTTTTATATCACTTGCAATAGTTCTTAATTCATCACTTGTAACGAGGGGCGAAGTTTTAAGTTTCACATTTTCAGATTCAACCTCTTGCCCTGGGGTAATACTGCTTTTGTCTTGGGTTTTAGAGACTTCAAGAACATTTATGAAGATCTGTTCTGCATCAACTTCCATTGGTTCTTGCTCAGGAATTACTAAGTTATCGGTACATTTTTTTGGTTTCTGAAGAGAGGGAATATTGTCTACTGACAACTTCTCCTCTCCTTTAGTGGACTCTTGTGATGACAAACTTCCTCTCCGATTTTCACAGAGCCTTCTAAATTTCTTTTCCATGACTAAACTATTGCATTTTGCCTTTTCGTGGTTATTTTCAATTTCTTTACCATCCTTCTCATCTGATTTGTTTTCTTCCTTTTTTTTAATTTCCTTACTACCATGCTTTGAGCTTTTACTTTTGTGCCCTTCTGATAATTTCCTCTCAAGCCTAGAACTGGAATCTTTATCACTTTTGTGTTTTTCTTTTGTCAATGCCCTTTCTCCCAAAGGTAACTTAATTCTGTGACTAGAATCTTTCAGTGAGCCATGTGTAGATAAGGATGTGCTTTCAAATTCAGATTCAGCACTAGTTTCTTCTAGAACTTTATCATCACTTTTGGGTTTACGTTGTTTATCAGTATCACTTTCTTCTAAGACTTTTTCTTTGTCAGGCTTTTGAGTAGCTTGTTTTGTGACATTTTCTTGTAATTCTGTTTCATTTGCTTTTGATGGCTTGTGATTTTTTGATTTAGGCTTTAACAAAAACCTATCTTCAACTAAGCTTTTTGTTCTTCTTCGCTCCTTGTGAATGATGTCTTCTGTTTTTAAATTACTATCTGAATTAGTTGATTCCACGTCACACTTATCTTCTGAATAATTTTCATTTTTTTTCTGAGGTGCATAATTGTGCTGTTTGGAACTTTGGGAGTCTTTCTGAACTTTAGAGTCACTTGACCTTCTTGACTTGTGTTCTGTTTTAACTTTTTCAGCTGAAATATGTCTATCTTTTTTGCTATTTTCTTTACGTACGGTTTCATCAGTTTTTATAGCATATTCAGAAACTGCTTTTCCATCTTTGCTAAATATTGCTATTTTTCGTTCATTCTTATGTTTACTTTTTTTGTCAGATTTATCCTCAGAAGTAAACTTTGGTTGTTGACTCTGCTTTTGAGAATTCTCATCTCCTTTCAAGACTTTCTCAGAAGCATGCAGTTCAGTCTCATCACCTGTTTTATGTACAATTTCTCCTTTATATTTATGTTTTGTGGACAATTTATCTTCTGACAGAGCTTTCTCTTTTTCAGCCTTTTCTCTGTTTGATCTCACTTCCTTCTTAGGAATATTTTTTAAATGCTGTGTTTCAGAATCATCTTTCTTCAGATGTTTTTCATTTTTTAATGTACTTTTTTGTTTCTGAGTTTCTTCAACATTCATCTCAGATTTTTCCAAATGTCTTTTAGCATCTCTCATGTCAGTGTCCTGCTGAGCTCCTTCCATTGGAAAGGAGGTAGATGTCCGTTTTTTCTGTTCCTTTTCCATTTTGGATTCACTTTTGTTTTCATCAACTGAATGTAATGATTCAGAAAGTCTCCGAGCAGGTTTGTTTGTGTCACTTTTGGTATAAATATGCTTCAGTTCCTTTGAAGAAGACACCTTTTCACAATGCTATAAAAGAAAAATATATCTATGAGATACATTTTAAAATGTCCTTTTTTTCATGTAACTACCGCTTCATTTAGGGAGTTGATATTTATGATTTTAGGTCATTAAACTAAAATAATATAATGATGATAGCTATTAATTCATATTGACTTAAAGACTCTATAGGTTTTAATTAGGAATTCCCAATTTAGAGAAGTGTTTTGATGTAGGAGACATCTTTAAAAACTGAATAATGCCAATAGTTCCTATCTTGATTGTAAGTTCAATTAAGATTTTATATGCATGTTTATGTATGTGTATAGACTCCTCTGTATACATGTGTTTATGACCACATACACACATATTATATCTATGCATCCATATACATATATACACATTACATGTAAATTTTACAAATTTTAAAGTACAATATAAATGTCAATTATAAATAAAATCCAAACTTATGTCATAATAGCCAACATTAATTAGGGTTTACTATGTGCTACTTTACAGCTAAGAATTCTCTACTTGCTTTCCTTGTCCCCAGGTGTTAGTAATCTTCTTTTATCTGAGGCAACCAATTAATCTAGCTCACAGTTTTCTTTTATTTACTTATCTTGGTATGTGTTACACAAAGATCTTGGTCAAGTCATTTAAATTTTTCTTAGGTTGTTTCCTCATCTGTAAAATGAGGGCCTTCCAGCTCCAGAACTATGGTCCTGTATTATTCCTCACCCATAGATTCCGCAAAAGGACATATGCTCAAGGACAGGAACTGTTCTGATTTTGATTTCCTAATTCTAGCACTGTCATCCATAGTGAGTTTTTTTTTTTTCATTTTTTTAGCAAATGCTTGATTCAAGAGATAGTAAAAAGCTTTAAAGGAAATTCATTTCAATATGATTTCAGTATAGATTAAAATGTAAACTAATTTCTTTTTTAAGTACCCAAAATTTGGGAGCAAGTTCAATGAGCTGATTTAAGATCTGTTTGTTTCATAGTCTTAATGTCTTTATGCAGAATTCTTTTCTCTCTCTCTCAAAATATTACTGCCTTTCTAACCCAGTTTTGGGAATAAAACAACATGGGGTGACATTCACATATTTGTTGGACAATGTTTCTTGTATTAAACAAAATATATGCATAAAAAAATTATCTATCCCCTTGCAAATTTTTTCCCCTTATTAACTCATTTGCTTTTACAAGCATTACTGGGCACATAATAGCTGTTCTAATAAACACTTGACAACTCATATTCTTAAAGGGTGCAACAAAAAGCAAATTTAATTCCTCATTCATTATAAAAACTTTGAAAATGATTTCATTTGAATAAATTTTAGTTCATAATTTTTGATCAAAGTACTACTTTCTTTAAGGCACTCAGAATTTGATTCAACAAAACAATATAGCAAACACAGTAACATTCACAGGAATTATCTTTATATAAAGAACCATATTTCAATTTTCTGGGCATGAATTAAATTTGCATCTTAATACATACAAGACACAAGAATAATGATCAAAATAAGACAGTAATTTTATTACAAACACAGCATTACAATATTTGCTAAAAAAAACAAAACAAAACAAAACAAAAACAACCCAGAAAACAGAATTTAAAAAAAAAAAAAAAAGGCAACAAAACCCAACATTAAAATGATGTATTCAACAGGGTTTCCTGAGGAAATAGCTTAATATAAAAAATTTTTTAAAGAGAAAAAATAATTTAAAAGGAGTGATTTACTGGTTTTTACCTCAAAGTTTTTCTAAAACAGGACATTAAAAAGAAGTCTTGAAAGGAGACATACCTCATTTGCTTTTAGTGCTTCTTTGGGGTCTTCTTCAGAATTCTTCTTTTTAGAATTATCATCTGTATGCCTAAGTTTTGAAATAATGATGTGAGAAATGACAATTAACGTAGTTTCAAATCAATTTATAGATAAGAATTCCTGAAAATCAATACAATCAAAAACTGAATTATACTAGATTGGTTATACCTAAAATAATGCCTCTATTTCAAGTATTGCTATGATGACAAAAGCATGACAAAATTAAAAAGCTCAGAAATGTAATTTCAAATTTTAGTTCACATTTTCAGCAAATTATTTAACCTTTTCCTCATCTGTAAAATGGGGATAAATTATGCCTGTCAAAGCTCTACTTTACAAGGTTGTTCAAGAAAATAAAATTAAACTAGACCAGTTATGCAGATTGGGAGAGGCTAGATAGTTAAGGTTAAATATACCAAATCACAGAACCTCAGTGCAGGAAGGGACCTCAGAAACAATCTAGTCTAACACTCATTTGAACAAAAATCTCTGCCACAAGATTAGCAAGTCATCACCCAGCCTTTTCTGAAGATTTCCATTACAGTTTGGTATCATTCTAATTTACAGGAAAATCTTCCTTATTTTGAACCTCAATTTGCCTCTCCCCATTGTTATAAATTCTGCCTTCTGAAGTTAAGTAGAATGATCAAATCTGTCTTCCATACAGCAACCCCTCAAATATCTGGAAGGCGTGGTTAAACGACAGGTCTGTCCTCAGGATTTTTTCTTCAGACAAAATGCTGAAATCATTTAGCTATCTTTATCTCTCAAGGCCTTTCCTCCTTCTGGCCGCCTTGCTCTGGATGCTCTTCAGCTTAGAAATGTCCTTTGTTATGGAAGGTCTTTTTTTAGTCTGTTATTTCTGACCATCCACTGATTTACAGTGAAGGTTACTAAATCCATAAATTACTTTCAGACAAACTGCCAATAAATGTATAAGACACTATATTAAAGCTCTAGTCTGTTAAGATCTCTTTGGATCCTGACAGTACCATTCAATGTATTAACTATTTTCAACTTTGTGGCATCTGAAAAAATATGCATGCCAAGCATGCTGTTTTAATAAAAATCAGTAAGATCAATATTTAAAAGCACAGAATCAAGGATATGCTTGGGGAATGCTACTACAGATCTTAAAAAACCCATACCCAAACCTAAGCTGCCCAATTATATGAAACCAATGCCTATTCTTTGGCTCTGGATATTCAGTAAATTCCTAATTAATATAATTGAACTTATCCACATTTCTGTCTTGTCCATGAGGATTTATTAGAGATTCTGTCAAATACTCTGCAAAATCTAGACTTTTATTTACAACATTGCTCTGATCTATGTTCTTGTTGGCTCTTTGTGATTACTACTTCCTTTTCTAGATGATTACTAAGCACCTCTTTAAAATGGTCTCGATTTTTGCCTGGAAGTAAAGTCAATTCCCTAGCAAATGCAGAATTCACCCTCTTTTCTTTTTTGAAAACCAGGGTACTTCCCTTTCTTTAGAGACTGTGACACATCTCAATCACTGTGAGTTTTCAAAGATTGCTGATGCTTCCTTCCAGGTGTCCCTGAAACACGGACTCTTAGAGACATTAACCAATAAAGAGCAAGACTGTCTCTTATTATCATTGCTCACTCAAATACAAGAATGCATCTGTGATCTCAACCCGACTGTTCCTTCAAAAGATGTAAACTGCAAACCATCAATGACTTTTCATCCAATTTGATACTTATCTATATCCTCCTATCACCAATGGGGGTATACACTAACTGGTCTTCCTCATTTTCTCCCTATTTATCTTAACCAGTCACTTTTCTTCTACTCTTTTTACTCCAAAGACTATTCCCCTTGGCAGAAAAAATAAATAAAAAGAATCAAACAATTCTGTATTTGTTATTCATATTTAATTTATAAAATTATCATTTATTTCCTTTATCACATCCCATTCACTCCATGCAGCAGTTTTCCCGATCCTCTAAGAACAAAACAAGTTTTAAGAAATCCAAAACTCTTTCACTGCTTTTATCACTTCTTATTAGTCTTATATAAGTTTTAGCACTTTAGAAATGACTTTTATAGGGCCATTCCATATTTTTCTCTTCAATTCATCTTCCACATTTGTCTTAAAACAAAGACAAAATAATAAAAATAAGTTGGCTGAATTTTCTGTGTATCCATAGTGGTCTGATTATATAATTCCCCTCTCCTTCTTCCTTATTTTGCCTTTGAGTCATAAGGAATTAACTCTTGAGACTTTTCCATCCCAACTCATTAGATCCTTAAAACCATCAACTCAGTCTTAATTTATTTTTAGCTAAATTCCAGTTTTATTATCCAATGAAACTAACATCATTACTCATTTTGGAGTCTGTTGGACAATAAAATATTCTAAAGATCAAAATGGTTTTCCAAACAGAATAGCCAAAGAAAGTCACAAAAGACTAACTATATGCTCCCGACTCTAACCCTAGATTCTTACTTTGTCTCAAAAATTGACTATCATATAATTTATTCAAAACAGCTAAATTATTAATTTTAAAACAAATTTTTTAAATGTTAAACTGTATAAGTGAATAACACTGATTATTAAAAACAGTGATTAAGGTGATCAATGCAATATGTTAAATTTGTCTAAGCCCAATTACAAAGTAAAGCTTTTTTCTTACTATTTCTTCTAACTGGGCTGTGATGGATATTGTAAACAAAGACCAAGAAGTAATAAGAGAATTGGATTCAAGGTTATTGGTTAAAAAAAAAAGGGGGGGGGGGGGAGGAAGAAATAATAGTAAAAAAGATAAGATTAAGGAAAGAAGCATTAATTTGATAGGAATACTGAACTTGAAGTCAAATGATTTAGGTTTAATTTTAGAGACTTAAGAGCCTGCAAGTCATATTTCTTAATTTTTTATCTAAAAGAAGAGACTAAATTACACTTGCTATCTTACAAAATTTTACAGTTTTGAAAATGCAATCTGTAGAGAGACCTAATACTACTAAGATCCTGGATCCTTTATTGAGAGAAGAATAAATGTAATAAATTATTATCAATAATCAGGAATACCAGAACTACTGGTACAATATGGACCCTATTTGTGGGCCACTAGCTTCTTCATAAATTTCGTTAGCAGTAGGCAAATTAAAGAGAAATCACATTGTGAATAAAAAATTAAAAAGTAGTTTTTTATCTATAACTCTGTAAGTCTATCTTCAATGAAATATGATGCAAGATGGAGAGGTACCATGGAAATACATGATAGTTATGAAGGAAAAATGAGTGTATTTTACATTAAAAAAAAAAAAAAGTACCTTGTATCTTTTTTTCGTTTTTTACTTAGAGCAACTTTTTTTTCTAAAACTTTTCTTTCTTTAAGTACTTCTTTAATTCTGGTAGTTTTGGATTCCACATTTTTTCCAGATGACTCATCCACGTCCATACAACTTTTGCCTAAAATAAACCAACATAAAACTTTAGTAAAGTTTTGAAAAATTCAAATATATTAATCTTCCATCAATGCTGTCTATTGAATCTAGAATTGATAAAAATGTCAACAATTATTATTTATAGAATCTTAAAGTGTTGAGGATCAAAAAGTCATGTAGTAGAAACTGCCATAACAATCTCAGGTTATATTATATTTTAAACAATAATAAAGAAAATCTTAACCTATTTTTTAATCAATTTGCTACATTTTCTAAAGCTAAATACATATTTCAACTCTTGAAATTAAGACTTTATAGTCTAGCTCAAAGAAATTAGACCAAAATGACAAATAACACACAAAGGTAATAGCAATTTGTTTAATAAAATGTTCATGGTTGTCTACTGTCACAATTTAGTTGTTTAACAAAACTTGACAATATTAATGAATACCAAATGTCTAGCTTTACTATTGTATATCTACCAAGTTCTTTTTTAATGATTAAAAAAATCACTTGGGAAAGGGGGGAGGAATAAAAACATGTTCAATAAAGAGGAAGGATCCTATAGGATGGTTTAGAAGTACCATTTGAATGAGATGCCAAGGCCAAAGACTTCATCACCCAGTGGCCAACTTGCCGCTGAGGAACTAGCCACACTTAACTAAGAGTTTGTGGCTAGGCTTGTATTTGAAGCCTTTCTAGCCTTAGGGGAATTTTTCATAGCCTATGCTTGATTAATCTTGCCTTTATGCATTAGAGATCTCAAACATCACGATTTTAAAAATTAACTTTAAAAATGCATGTATGCAGATCAGTAATCACAACTACCCACACATATACAAATGTTGATGTAGTTATAGACATAGATATGATTTAGACATACCCCCCCATTAATATCAATCTTAATGCTTCATTATGCTTTATCTTTAAGAGAAAAAAAATCTCAAAAGTGAATTATCTTCAATACCTTGGCTCTTGGTTTTTGAAGATTTGTTTTTTTCTGCAGCTTTCTGCTTGCGCTTTTCTTCAAGTCTCTCCCTGTTAACCTGTCTCCTTAAAAGTCTTTCTTCTTTCTCTCTGGCCTAAAATACAAAGCAGAATGTAGTATTCAGTTATCCTACCAACTTGTTACAAAAATGTAGAACAGCTGCTTGGGGCAGAATTTGTTAAGATCTTTATAGTGGAAAAAGTCTTGTGTTGTTATTAACATGTCATTTCATATATTCCAGTGATCGCTGTGGCTAAAGATATAATTTAAGAGCTGCTGAGACTGAAAAAATTTATTCATTACCTTTGACTCAATATGGTAGCATATATCTCTGTATTTACACAGGTTAGCTCCCAAATGATGAACATAGTTATTGTATCACTTGATTAGCCATCATGGTAGGACCTGGCTTTATAATACAGGATCACTGACACATGACAATGAACTATTAGAAGGGGTGAGAAGGGGGTTCCTTAAGATGGGATCTGTAAACTTATTTTTTTCAACATTTTAAGACTTATTTCAGCAGAATTAGTTTTCTTTGTAATCCTAAGTATTTTATTTTAAAAATTTAAAAACATTCTGAGAGGGATCCATGAAAGTTTACTAGACTGTCAATGGTGTCCATGACTTAAAACAAGGTTAAGGATTCTTATGTGAGAGGATGACAATTTCTGTGTATATATGATGTTACAAGTGTGAGTGATTGTGTGTACTGGTACCTGTGTGCATGTATATATCATCAGGCCTGCAGCTATTAGGAGAGAGTAAGACATGTTGATCTAAAGGTTTTCAACAACTCTTTTAAAAGTATGATTTAATTCAAAAGAGAAGTAATTTTTAAAATGCAATTTTCACTCAGTACAATCTATGAGAGATGATCATAAAATCTATTGTTTCAATAAACCATTTTGTCATGATTTTTCCACAAATGAATATTATATACAACTAAAGATCTCCAAAAATAGTTTGGCAACTATTCCTTTATTCACTGAACTTAAAATACAAAAGCAAAAGCCATAGGCCAGCCTTTTAGGTTGGGACCTCAAAATTTATAGGTAAGGTTTATTCAGTCCTGGAAGCAAAATATTAACCAAAAGAAGTAAATCAAATGCTTTATGAACTCAAGAACTCCCAGAAGAGTCACAAGGGGTAACTTTTGTCTAAACAATCAGCCACAGTGGCCTCTTATGATGATAGTATATTCCAAATGGTTCTGTTAACTTAATAAGAAGTAAATGCAGAATGTTATTAGCAATAGCTAGGCTCTACTAAATTCATTTCACAATGATTTAATGAAATTTTTATGTGTAATTCCCTACCATCACTTTTCCCCTTAGGGAACTACAAATCTGCAGAGAAAAACAGCTCTGAGAGCTTAAGGCAATAATGGAGCCAACCCCTAGGAACTTAAAAAGCACTTTACTTTAAAAATCAGATTATGGATTCTAATTAAAAGTCCTTTTACTTATAACATAAATGACAATATTATTCTATTTTAATATAGTGCTTTATAGTTTTTAAAACTCTTTCACATTTTCTTATATCATTTGGGTCTCAGTATAATCTTGTGACACAAAGCAGATGACAAAAATCTTGCATTAGGAATTAAGAATATTGTGCTGTGTTGGGCATTGTTATCTTTATTCTACAAGTGATTTAATATTGTTTTTCTTCTTAGTATTCTAAGAACTTAACACAGTACCTTGCACATAATAAATATGTCACTAAGGTCACAAAACTAATAAATGGCAAAGTTACTACATCTTCTGACTCTAGAGCTCATTCCACTATATCCTGCTGCTTCTCACTCTGGTTATATTTCTCATCCCTCCAATGATTCAAACAGGGGATTATCATTAACTGAAACAAGCACCAAGTTTTTCCCCCACCTACCTTTCCATCCATCACTTTATGACTGCTGTAGAAATTCTTTGTTCCAGCCAATCAAGTTTGCTAACTGTTTTGGAAATGTAGCTTATCGCTTGCCACCTGCACCTTGCTCGTATCATCTCTCCCAGCCTACTTCATCTCTCCAAATCCTAGTCATAACTCAGGACCCATGTAACTAAAACCCAGCCTCTCCTCCTCACAGGACTCTGAAGAGTTCCCTCCATCTTTGGGACTCTTACAAAAACTCTGGCTCACACACTCATCTGGTGAACAATCCCATCTTGTCTCATGCGATCTCATCTAGGATCCTGAAATCATTTTCCAGCCTGGTTTTAATGAACTTTCCATACGATCATCATTAGAACTTAAGCCCCTTGAGATCTTAGCCTTTGAGGCTAAGGACTGTTTCTTAGGCTCTGAGGGTTCACAAAATGCTTCCAACACAAAATTCCTGACTAGGTGGTAAATAAAGTCTGCCCTGGGATAAGAGGAGACACAGAGAAGGAGAGCAAACTCAGGCTTCTCATGGGTTTCTCACATCCAGGGCTTACGCTTTTTTCTCCCCACGTCCCATCCCACTTTGTTTTGTTTACTAGACCCACATCGGGGAAGACAAAGATGGACCGACGGGAGAATGGAGACTTACAACAGACTGCCGGCGCTGCTCCACGGTCAGCTCATCGTCGGAATCGCTGTAATACTTGGAGTAGAGGAAAGGTCGGTGTACGTAAGTATGTCGAACACTTTTTGCTTTTCCTTCGCCAGGCTCACTAACCTGAGGCTTGGTTGTATTTTTAATCTCTTTCTCCTCATCTAGAATACAATGAATAAAAAGTCAAAAGCATCTATAAATCAACAGGAAAACCAACAGCATACTGATGAATGACCACACTTGACTTCCACATGATTCTCTTTATATGTACCTCAAAAGTAAATACAGCATATGGACAGTCACAAAATATTTCCTTTACAATGAAACATAACCTGTTAAGCTCCCCAGCATCATCTGCTCATATGTGGTAGTCTCATGCACCTAAATGCTACCTTCTGTTCCAGTAATTGGGGGCCTTACTGAAATCCTACTTCATTGTAATTTTCTTGAAGGGGGACAGCAACTGTTCCCCTCTTCTCTGTGCTTCCCTGGGGCCTAGCACAGTGCCCCTAAGGGAAAAGGCATTCAATAAAGTCTGCTGAATGAAATAAACTCACCCAAGATCTTTCAATAAAGCATACTTCCGGTCACATAAACTTTTATGAGAGCCTACTCTTGTCTCACGTAGGTCTAAAACTAAAGTGTAACAAAAAGTTTAAATATACTAAAAATTACATTGCATTGATATAAAGATAGTGTTTTTCCTATGTTGAGAGGGAGGGAAGAGACCATTTGGGAAAAGAAGTTATTTCCTACTACTCAGTAATCTAAAATGCTTTTATTTCCAACGAAGACCACATTCCAGTGATCAGGGATTACTGTGAAAAGATGTGAAATTTTGTACAAGAAACACATTAAATAATGGAATATTATTCCATAAGGAATAACAAATGAAAATAAAGTCATTAGCTAAACTTTCTATTAACTATTAGTGTTATGCTTTCACAAGATTATCAGATTTCTTCTTATTCAGTCTCCTAAAGCACTCATGCTGGAGTGAAATTGTATAAAACCACAACATTTTTGTGTATATAGATTTCCTTTTAATAGACAAAAAAATGCAAAGGATTGAAAGAAAAATGAAAGAAGACTTTGGGAGGGTCTAGGTACATTTTACCTATTCTTCTGTTCCCTTGTTCGTTCTTACCTACAACTGTTCCCATTTTACTTCAACCCTTTCCCCTCATCCTTGTCTTTTTAAACATTTCCTTTGAACTTTTTCCTTTCTAGATCTCACATAAAGCAGAGATTATTACAAAAGGTGATACCAACTAATCAAGAATATTTAACATTTAGAAACATGTACATAAAAATGACAACTAGAATTCAATTTTATAAACATATGAACAACATACTAAATAAAACTTTGTAAGCTACCGAAAATTGTATATATAAAATGCTTATGTTTCTATGTGGCAAATTTTACCATCAGATGTAATCTCTCCTTCTTCAGTGCTATCTGAAGCTACAGCATCTTCACTTTCTTCTTCAAATGACGAGAGATCACTGGTATGGACAGAGCTAACGGTAATATCTGTAAGCCCATCCACATCTGAATCTACCAAGGAATAATCTTCAAAAAAAAAAAAAAAAAAGACAAAAAATAAACAAAGGAAATCTTAGCATTAGGAAATTGTCAAAACCATTCATATATAAAAATTTTAAAAATCCACACCTCTTGAAACTGTAATTAAGGAAATCTAGCCTTTTAATTTCAAAGAAAATAAAATTAATAGAAGCATTTGTTCCAAAATCTCAACAATGGTACGTAAATCAATTTGTAAAGACAATAAAACTTTGTGAATTTAAAATGTAGCTTTAAAAAAACTTCCCAACAAACTAGAATTAGTTATGTAATAGCTCGAAGAGGATTCAGTTGGGATTTGCACTCAATGAATGAATGCATTTGAATAAACAGATATAAGCTTATTCACAAACAGGAAAATTAGGGTAGAAAAGAAATATATGCTATTTTAGCTGGGAAAAAAAGGGCACTTTGATTTTTAGAATCTATGTATCCCAGCACCTTCCACAAATCTAAAGTTTATCAAAAAGCAAAGCAAAGTAATTACTCCCATCTTTTGGACACAATTTTTATACCTTCTTTTGTCCCATCAAACGTCTTAAGTTTGTTCTTCTCTGAAGGCAGCTGTTTTGCACATTCTGCTTCTTTGTCTTTTACTTGCTTTTCATCCTTTGTTTTTTGTAAATCTTCATTTCTTTTAGAATGGTCATATTTCTTATCAGTTTTGTCTTTCTTCTCTTTTTTTCTTTCACTCTTTTCATTGCTATCTGGTTTTTTTTCCCCTTTGTCTATTGGTTTAGGTTTTTGGTCACTGCTTTCTTGTAGGACATCTTTGTTTGGTAGAAGCAAACTATTATTGTCCTTTGTGAGATTTTTAATTTCTTCAACTGGGCTAGGGAGATCATTTGAGTCTTCTGACTTTGAGACTGTTTCGAATCCTTCAATGAATGGGTCAGACAGGCATTTGTCTTTATCTGTTAGGTCATCTGTGCTTCTCTCTCGATCAAGGCCAGCATCCAGGCTTGCCTGAGACAGGAGTCTTTTTGATGTTCTTTCACTGGTCTTGGGATTTGTAGTTTCTGTTGATGCCCTGGCAGCATTTGCTTCTTGATTAAGAGAACTTATAGTTTCCAAAATGGACATGGCATCATTAGCCACATTAGCACTGGATCCAGCAGTAGGAACACCTTAAAGTGAAGGAAGTTTAATAATGAATTTATACGTAGAACAGCTCTACTTAACTGTGAACTATAGAATGATTTATAAATGTGGGCTATCAAGAGCTACAAAACAATATGATCTATAACCCATGGCATGTACTAGACACTTGATAAACTGCTTAAAAATCAATTGATTCCTATGCAGATCTATTACATTACTATTTGTATCTTTATTTTCTTGGGAACAGACACTTTAGTAAATTGAGTTTTGACTACATGGTACCTAGAACTCTTCAGAAGAAAGGCATAACATGTGATACAACTGGCTTCTTTTTATTGTGCTAATGTGGTGTCAGAAGTCTTAAATTCATCTACTAGCCTGGAAACTGGCTCTCATGAGGCTAATTAACAGACAAACCTCTCTTTGTTACTTGACCTCTCAGAAACTACTAGGTCCTTGCTGTCCAACACAGAGATAAACAGACAAGCCAATTCTCCCAGGACCACAAAAGACACAAGGTGGAAAATTCACTCCCCTCCAAAGGAGCAGAGCAGATAAGCTCACAACAGGGGAAGAAAAGGTCTAGTCAAACAATAAAAGCTCCAGCAAATAAAGAGATTTGTAGTTAGAAAGTTCAATCTGATTAAAAAGGCATTTATGGTGTCAACCCTCAGAACTACTACTCTGAGAAAAAAAGCCCAACAGGATTGGAAGAGTGGCTAGTTTTAAAAGTTATCAGTAAGGCTCTTTCTTGATATAATAAGCGGCTTTGCAGAGGGATAACTAGATAAGAAAGGCTATTTGTCAGGTCATTTGACCACCTCCTTTCTACAGAGCTGCCTCTCTGCTTGCATCTCGGGAGCTCAGAGGTACAGGTGGCTCCTGGGCACTATCATTATGTATTTCTCTCAAGAGCCACATGAAGCCAAGAAAGTTTTATGTAATTTCCCCCCCCAGTCCTCTCACTAAAGGGGAAAGGGGCACTCGAGCCCCTTCCAATCATGTGGTGCTTGGGGAAACGTCTCTTGCTTTTTATGCTCAGAAGACATTAGGTCCGAGGGGGTCTGCTCTTCAGTGCATCCAGCCTCGCTCCCTGACGCCCTCCCAGGCAGCTCTTCCTGCTCGGAAGTCGCTCCATCCACCCGTCCCTCTGTCCAGACCATCGTCCCTCACGCACGAGATGTCGTGTCATCACCCTCTTGGCTTCCTGCCCAAACCAGATAAAACCCCACCTTCTACAGGAAGGCTTTCACAATCCTCAAGTCTGGCCGTTTCCCCTTTGTTGATTATTTCCACTTCATCCCATATCTAGCTTGTTTCTGTTTTCTACCTCATGGGCAAGCTTCCCTCAGGGAGCACCTGAAGGGGAGGGGCTTCTCTTATGCCATGCTCTCTGCTGAGTGTAGAACACTGAACACTTAAGTGCTTGGATGCCTGCTGACACTGGACCCCCCACACCACACCACACACACGTACATGTGCTTAAGTGCCCATTGATACTGGACCTCCCACAACCCCACCACACATACATGTACATGTGCTTAAGTGCCCATTGATACTGGACCTCCCCCCACCACATACATGTACACGTGCTTAAATGCCCGCTGACACTGGACTTCCCCCCACCACACATACATGTATATGTGCTTAAGTGCTTGCTGACACTGGACCTCCCCCCACCACACACACATGTACACGTGCTTGGATGTCCGCTAACTGGCTATGGCCACCTCCAGATCACTTCCCCCTTCTTCCTTCATGAGAACAGTCATTCTCTGACCAAACTCCTAGAAAAGCTGACACCAACAGTTGCTTCTGGTTTCTCTCACTCACTCCTGAAACCCTTTAAAACAGGGCTTCTGACTTAACTCAAACAGCTCTTTCCACAGTTACCGATGCCCTCTTACCTGCCAAGCGTGCTGGTTCTTTTTCAGTCCCGACCCCTCCTGACCCCTCAGAGTGGGAACTGGCCACCCTGATCTCCGGCTCCCTCTTCCCGTCACAGCCCTGTTGTGTCTCCTACGTGAACTGCCACCTCTCTGACGATGACTCCCCAGGGCTCTCTCCAGCCCCGTCACTTTCCTCATTCCTTTTTTCCTTCCAAAGTGAAGGTCTCAGAGACACCTCAGAGCCAGCCTTTCCCCCACACTGTATGTTTCCGCACGCCCCTCCATCTCTCACTGGGCCCAGCCACTGCATGGTCAGTTTTAATTGTGCGTGAAACACGGACTCTCTGTCATCTAGCTCTCCCTCCTTAGATCAGAGGGCACCATTAGCTAGCACCTAAGACTCCCACAAAGCCTTCTTACCTAGTCTCCATGATTCTAATCTCTCTCCACATCAGTCCAACTCTGACACAGCTGCTAATGTGATTTTCCTTAAATGCGGGGGATCATGTTCTTCCTCTACTCAATAAAACTAGTGGCTTCCAAAGCCCCCCACAGCGGGCCGAATCCGGTCCCTGTCCTCCCACAAGCCCCTGCTCACCCCCCGCCCGGCACGCAGCACCCCTTCATCCTAGAGCGTTGGATCTGTTTTCTCCATGTGTATGCGTGTGCACCAGTAACTCTTCCCCAACTGATTCAGCTCCATATTTGCCCTCAACTTCACCATTCGCCAGGATCCCCCTTCAGATTCAATCCAGAGCAAACGCGCGCTCGGGACGCGGACACGCACCTTGCAGAACGACGGAAGAATCTGGCTTTTCATCATCTGGGGCCGCGCTGGCGCTCGTCTCCTCTTTGTGATTTAATGTGGCCAGAAACTCATGAACAGCCTTTTCCACCTGAGGTCGGAACGTGTGGTTGATTTTTGGATCCACAACCTGAGAGATGATGCGGTCAATGCCGGACTCCAACATTCCTGACCTGAAAGGGGAAAATTGAGACAGAGAAGAAAAGAAATTTACTTTTAGCTGACCGTATTTTTTTTTTTCACCTAAGCTCTTTCAAAGTCAGACCCTTTCTGGGGAAGGAGGAAGGAGGATGGCAGGGCAAGAAAAGAAGCTTACATTATACCCTCTGCACCCCCACACATCCTTTAACTATCACATAGGTATAAACACTCTTTGCTGAGCACAAGTTAATTTTCTCCCTTCAGCCCAGGCAGGATTCTGGGGCACTAATAAGGAAAGCAAAATATTTCATGGCATTTATAAGGGGCCTCCAGCACAACAAATTGTCCCTCCCATTGCCCAGAATATCTGAGTATCACTTGTGGAATGAAGAGGACATATTTAAAGCACAAATCTTAAAATTGTTTTTTGAAAAGTAAATGAATGATAATTCTAGAATCCAAGAAAATTCAATATAATTGATTCTTGGATGACCGACTAACCCTAGCGAGAGACTAATAGCAAATGGTCACTAAAAATCAATATTTAAGTCTAAAATAACCTGATAATTATTTATAGTTAAATTTTATGATTTCCAAAGAAAGTGAATTCATACAAAAATATCTACTTCAATCAGGACTCTAGACAAAAGGAAAATAAAATTTAAGGCATCTAGATTTCTTTTTATTGTTCTCTTTAAAAATAAGCAGTTGATAATTGTTACTTTTTAGAAAGCAAGCAACTAGATTTATGTATTTTAAACTAGGTCATTTTATGAAATGGCATGATAAAAAATTAGCCACAAAATATCTTTCCCCATAAATCTGGAGTAGTTTCCCACAGGACAGCCAGCCTTAGTTGGGAAAGATTCCACAAAAGGCACACATGGAGGACGACCCAAGGAGAAAAGCACCTACAGAAGGACATGTGTCGGGGCTAAGCCAATGAGGCCCACAAGGAAGGGGCAACTTGCCCCAAATGCTACAGGGCAGCATACTGAGTGAGAGATTTAAAAAGCCAAAGGAAAACAGACAACAATGAAAAAGTAGTAGCTCTCTTGGCTATTTAGAGTTCAGTTCTGTCTGGAGGCAGGCAATGAACTAGATGATCGTTCGAAGCACCTCCCAGCCCCGTGATTCTATGATTATAGCTATGTGGGCCACAAGGAAGAAAAAAGAGCTAACATACCACAAAGTAGGTTATATGCTTCTTAAAGGGACTAAAATAAAGGTGCAAATTCTGCAAAAGTAAGCTCTATGTTAAAAACACACATAAAGGAAAGACAGTATATTGAAAAGCAGATGCTATCTAAAAGGAATTGAATCCTGATTCAAAGCACAAGTTGAACAAATATTTTTAAAGGTATGGAAATAAAATCTTCTCTCCTCCAAATTTTATCTCTTTAGTTTCTCTCTCTGACGTTTAAGGAAAAAAAAAAAAAAGAACCTTTCTCTCCTTTATTTCCTCAGATTATACTTTTATTTGTAAAATAACAATAAAAAGTGGTGAAGGTCACACAGCTGCTGGAGTAGGCTACTGAGTAGGACACAAGCTTGGCTTTAGAATTGGAACATACAGCCCCAAGACCACGAGGAAGATTTAAAAGGAGTTACTATAACCCTGGAAGCTCAGAAACCACTATAGTCTGGTGTGGTCACCCCAATCCTAGAGCTAGGTCTACGGCTGCATTAATTCTGCAGGCTCATTGTTCAGAAACACTTAACATCTTTAGACTATATCATGAATGAGCAGATAAGCTGGAAGAAGTAATTTTTCTGAGTAAGCTGCCTAGCTATAATCAAACTAATATTTTCCAGTATGTCTGACAAATCATTTGAAATTTTGATATATACTGATTTCTTTTTTTTTTTTTTTTAAATAACTTTTTATTGATAGAACTCATGCCAGGGTAATTTTTTACAACATTATTCCTTACATTCACTTCTGTTCCGATTTTTCCCCTCCCTCCCTCCACCCCCTCCCCCAGATGGCAAGCAATCCTTTACATGTTGAATAGGTTACAGTGGTATATACTGATTTCTTAAACAACTTCTCTTAAATACTCCTAAACTGTATCTGGCTAATGAGACTGTGATAAAGTAGGTCATATTTTCACAACACCAATTGAAGGTTTACAAAACACTCTTCCCACACCCATCTCTCTCTGAGATAGGACAGATAAGACTTCTAAGTGACAGGTGAAGGAATTAAGGCAGAGAAGGGCCAAATGATTTGGCCATGTTAAAAAAAAAGGTGTAAAACTTAACAGAATCTAGTTAACACAAGAAAGTTATTATTTTTTTTAAGCAACTCCTTCTGCACAGTTTTCCTTCTTGATTTTCACTTCCCAATTGAATTTTACTTCTACAACCTCCAACAGAATCTTTTTTTTTTGGGGGGGGGGGGAAAGAAATAGGCAAAACGAACCATAAAACATAAAACTATCTGCCAACATATGCCCAATTCCACACTTCCAATCCACTACTTCTCTGCTGAGGCAGAAGTGAGTAATTTCATTGTCAGTCTTCTAGAATGAGAATTCTTGTGTTTTTCAATGTAAGTTTCTTTGAAATTTTAAACAACTGAAGTAACTGTGGAAGTTGTTCTTTTGGCTGTACTCGACTCTATATCCATTCATAAAACTTAAAAACTTATAAAATTCTTCCTATTACTTCTATGGTGAAAAACATTATATTTGTTTTATAATGTATTCAACCATTCCCCAAATGAGGGGCATCCACAAATATTACAAAGGTGATGCTATGTATTTGTAAACATGAGATCTTTGACTTTCTAAACAAATCAAAGAACTATAAATAACTAAAAGTTATCCCTTCCAGACACCAATACTCAGGTACCTGAAATAATTGTCTCTCTTGTACTACACATACAGTTAGGTTGTTTCTTTAGGGATGCTGACTTTATAATGTTGCTGAGTAGCCTTTTCCAATGTTTACTCTTTCTCAGGAAGTTTTATCTTAATACCTAACCACAAATTCTCAATTTAAACATATTCTTCTCTGGTCTTAGGAGGTAGATAACTTCCACAATCATGCTTTGCTCAACAATCATTAAGTCATCCCACTATCATTTGTTTAAAAACAAAAGCAAAAAACTTCCTTGAACATTAAATTCTAAGATTCAAATATAGCCCTCAAAATAATTTTTTTGCATGTTTTCTGGACACTTAGGTTTTTCAAAACCCTTTTGGCTAAGACCAAAGTGCTTGTGACGTTTCACTTGAGAACAGAGGCCCTCTAAGTAAGATGTGCTCCAACGTACCAAGACACTGTGATTTTTTAAGTGCAGGGTTCCCTCTATCAAGGAAGATCACAACTGTGCTCTAAGTCAGGAGGTAGTTCTTTAAATTTCAAAGTTAAGAGACATAATAGCTACTAAGTATTAGAAGGGAGATCTAGAACTTTCTCTACTATGCCATGCTGTCTCTTTAACATGTCTGCCAAGCAAAATGAAATACATGTGCCCTAAGTCCTGTAGGCATTTGGCTTAATTATTTTTGAGGAATGTACTTTGTAAAGGAGTTGGTAAAAGTCTTCTGTGAAAAAACAAAATGTAATCAATATACTTTTTCTTAAATAAAAATGCCTTAGGATATCTTCCAAGTCCTTCCTTCCTTCCTTCCTTCTTTTTCTAGTGGTGGTCATAAGTCAGAAAAGGGAATGAGGCTTCCCTTTCATTTTAAATGGTTAAGAGCATGAAACACCATATAGATATTTTCTTAAACTACCGCTCCATGAGGTAAAAATAGAGTAAAAGAATGGTATACTATCAGCTTTGGAATGAAATCTCTGAATAATACACATTTCAGAATAAGATAAAGATTAGAAATCTTATGAAGATATTTGAACATGTTTCTGCCAGGAAAAAACTCCTAAAAGATTTACCTTCTTCCTCTCAATCTGAGCCTCCAAAGAGTTAGGTGGCTGTGTAGAGGGGTTTAATAGGCTCTTCTACCTCAGAGTTTTGAAATAAGCCACTTGTCTTTTTACTCCCAAGATACTATAATGTGTATTAGAGTTAGCTGTGTCTATTGCTCCTCTTTAGCAGAATGCAAGCTTTTTGAATAGGATCACCAATTTCATTTGTTTCTCTGGTTATTTGGCAGTGCCTTGCATGTGACTGGTATAGCTATTTCATCAAATCCAACTCTATGTGACCCCATGGATATTGTCCAGATACTGGAGTAGTTTGCCATTTCCTTCTCCAGTGTGTCCCCATTTGATAGTAGGTACTTAATGAATGATTGCCAAATTAAATAAAAATATTTAAATTAAAAATAAATAAATAAAAAAGTAACCAAATGAATTATAGTTAATTATCAGGCTGAGCCCCTTGCGAGCAGGAACTTGCCTTATACTCTGTGTCCCCCGTGTTTAGCACAAATCCTGCACATAGTAGGCTCTTACTTAGTAGTTGACTGACTTACTGAAAAGTTATTTCCCCCATTAAGGTGACTTCCCTCTGCTAGTTATGCCAGTGGGTCTATAGAAAAAAAGCAGACTGTTCCAGTTTAGGGAAAGAATGTTCAAAGTGAATGTAGAACACTGCTAAAATTATGCTGTCATATGACATTAGCTTATAGAACTTGATAAAATGCTAACATTCTTGGATAAACAAACTTTTCCAAGCAGTGTAACTACATAAAATAGGCTGTGACATTTTAAATCGGCACGTGAACTAATTTTTTTTAAACAATTTAAACACTTACTTGAGGACTTGCTGTCTAATATTGTTTCTTAACTGGTTCTTATTGAGGTGGGGACTCCAAGTATGAGTTGCTAAATGATTGGAAACAAAGTTGTCCACACGCTGTCTCAGATTCTGATAGGCAGGCTAGAAAGAAAACCGTAAATGGTACACGATATTAAAACCAATGTTATCAGAAATTCAAACCTTTTTTTACAGAAAATAATTTCCAAGGCCATATTATTAATAATGTAGCAATTTCCCAGGAAAATTTTACCCTTCAATCAGAGCAATTCATGTAGTTAGCACATACTTAGTGAACCACTTCCTTATAAAATGGAAGATATTATAAGGGATAAGAAACGAATGGCCCCAACATTGGAATTTATAACAGACTGTAGGAGAAGACACATATACAAATTTTAGAGGACTCGGGCAGAGTGTTACAAATACCAAAGACAGGTACAAACTGCAGCCAGAAAGGGAAAGATCATGCGTGGTTGGGGGTTTAGAGAGGACTTCATGGAAGAGAAGGCATTGTGATTGAGTCTTTAAGGATGGGTAGGAATTAGGCATTGAGGGAGAGCATTCCAGGCAAAGAGAAAAGCAGAAACAGTGGCAGGAGAAAAGAACAACAGGGCACATATTCAGGGATGTGACTAACTCAGAGAAAAGCCTGGAAAAAGAAGTTAAGACCAGATCTGGAGAGCTTAGAATGTCATATTAAAGGGTTTGAATTTTATTCCAAACTATGCTCCCTCTCCCCAATTCTAAAGATTACTTTTCTATTTTTTTTTAACTGAAAAGCAAGAAAAAAGCAGCTGCTGTCTTTTTGAGCAGGGAAACGACAGGATCCTAGCTTTGTTTTTGTACAACTAATGGAAGTGTTGGGTGGTGAATGATGGGCTGGGATGGGAGCCCAGAGAGCTCCCCCAAGTGCAGGGTGGACCCTGGCAAATGCCTAACAGGCCCCCAGAATCAGGCCGCGGGTCCCACACAGCACAGTACGGGGCAGGCCGGATGTGGGGAGCGGACGAGAGGCTGGAACACGGAGAACAGAAAGGAAGGGGGTCGGGAGCAGCGCGGCTCCTCAGCAGGGGACACCTCCCATTGACAGCTCCCATCCCAACCCCACCGACATCGTGTCGGACCCACTTCCAGGAGGTGGCCGAGGCCGGAGAGTCCGGCCCCCCAAGCGCTCCCGCCCCAACCCCTGAGGGTCCCACTCCGTGGCACCTGTCCCCTATCCTAACCCCTCCACTCCCCCGACAATGCCGGGCCCTGCTTCTCGGCGCTTTCATGACACGGCCCCCAGCTCCCTCTCCCCGGCGCTGCGTTCGGGTCGGCCCCAGCGGGTCACCAGGTAGTTTGGGCGGGAGCCTTTCCGGGCCCTGTCCGGCCCAGGGTATCAAAAGCGCTACCACCCGGAGGACCACGAAAGGCTCACCAGCAAGGTAGTCCGGTACAACCGGGACAGCCCCCGCCCCCCACCCAGTCACCAACAATTCTGGCCAGAGAGGACAAAGGGGCCGGCAAACTTTCTCTCGGGCCGAGCTCCCCGCACCCGGCGCACAAAGGCAGGCGAGCCTCGGGCCGCCGGCCCTCCCGCCTCCGAGCTACGCTTTAAAGCCCGGGCCGCCCGGCCCCTCCCCCCCCCCCCCCCCGCCGGCCCCGCGCCCCCGCCCCTCCCCCCGCCGGCCGCCCAGCTCCCCCCGGGCCCGCACCTTGGTGTCCACGTCGGCCAGGCAGTCCCTGCGAAACTGGTCGAAGAGCCCCTGACTCTTGAGGTGATTGACAATCATGGCCACGAGCTGAGGGTCTCCCGCGCCGCTGCCGCTGCCGCCCCCTCCGCCTCCGCCGCCAGTAGCTTTTCCACCGCCTCCTCCGCCTCCGCCGGCTGCAGCCCCGCTCCCGCTTCCCGGGCCCGGACCGCTTCCCGCTCCGCTCGCGGCCCCCGGGCCCGGGCCGGGCGGCGGCGGCGGCTGCGGTTGCGGAGGAGGAGGCGGCGGCGCCGGCGGCTGCTGGGGCTGCGAGTTACTGGCCATGGCGACGGGGGCCGGGCTCCCCCCTCACCTCCCCCTCCCCTCACCTCACTCCCAGCCCGGCTCGGCCCGGCCCGGGATGGGAGGACGTAGAGCCCGAGGACAGTCGGCGGGGAAGCCGACGGGCGAGGCCCGCTTGGGGTCCTTTTGAAGAAACTCCCACTCCCACTGCCGCCGCCGCTACCGCCGCCGCCGCTACCGCCGCCGCCGCTGCCACCACCGCCACAGCCGCCGCCAACGGGATGTTGTTACTAAAGCAGCGGCCCCAGCACGACCCCGGAAGTGAAAGGGAACGCGGGGAAAGGGGGGGCGGGGGCAGCGACGGTGGCTGGGAAGGGACCCTCCCCCGTCTCGCCCCGCCCCGCGTTGGCGCTGCTCGGCCGCCATCGCTGTAGGCCAATGCGCCGAGGGGCGTGGCCGGGAAACGGCAGCTCCGGAGAAGGCGGATGGTGCTCGTGACTTCCGGGTTTGGTCTCTGGGTGCGGTTGGGCCTGCCCTCAGGGAGCTGACATCGGTGGGACGGGAAGGAGGCGGTGCCTCGAGGACGGCACGCCCCTCGTTGGCGTTAATAAACGCTTCCCTTCCCGAAGAGGCCGAGGCGAGGGCAGCCGGGGGTGGGGGCGGGGACCACCGGGCGAAGAGAAGGATTCTGGGATTCGAGCGGAACCCTTCCTGCTCCATTTGGCGGGAACCGGTTGGCCTGGGGATTGGGGGCGGGGTGATGAGCTTTAAGTCCCAGCTTGGGGGCTGCGGAGCGAGTGCTGGGGCGGGCTAGACCCGTCCCTTCAATGGGATGGGAAACCAAGTCAGAGCTTCCCAGAAGTAAGAGTACGGGCCTGGAGTGGGGAGGGGGCCCTCGGTGCACCCCGCAGGCCTGTAGTCTGAATGACTGATGTAAAGTGCTCCTGACTTTGGGAAACGAGTACAGTCATTGCCCCCATTTTCTAGAAGAGGAAACAAGTTTCTAGGTCTCTGGGATAAGATTCAGGGGCCAGGACTTCGGCCTGTTGGTGCCCCCAGCGGATGGAGAGCGGAGTCCAGGACTTGGCAGCCGATGCCAGGGAGAGCGGAGGGAGAGAAGAAACGGGTGGCAGGGGGGTGGTTGTGTCCCTTTCTGAGACCACAATGTTGAAGCGCTCTTCCCAAAATGGTGGAGCGATGAGAAAATAGTGCGCTCCCCCACCCCCGTCTCTGCCGGGGTGCGCCAGAAAATGACGCAAACACGAACACCTACAGGAGCAGCTCAGAAATGTTCATCGGCCTCTAGCGCGCAGTTTTTGTGTTGGGTTTGTCCGCCGACCATGCGGAGGCTTGACCCAGCCCCCTTTTTAACGGTCTTGTTCTCTGTGCAGTTTATTAATGCTCCTTTTAAAAGTGGCTCACTGTTCCCATGTCACCCGGCCTCTATGAACAAATTTAATAAAACCAGTAAGATTTGTGTTGGTCACATCAGTAGAAAGAAACGAGTCTTTTTCTTTGGGCATCTCCAGCACTGGACCTGTCACGTGTCAACAGACACCTGCTGTATGCGCTGTGCCCGGTCCCGGGGGGAGGCGAGGACCCAAAATGACATGGCCGTTACTGGAATTTGCATTCTGATTTCTGAGGTGACAGGAACAGAGATGTTTGGTGTGAGTGTGAAATTAACAGATGCAGATACAAGTAAAATATGGAGACAGTCCTCAGCTGCGGAGGCAGCTGCCCGCCCTGGCTTTGGGCACAGGAGAACCAAAGAGGCAGGTAGGTGCACAGGTCCCTACCCCCGAGTGGTGTTGGGTATGCGTGGCAATGGACACGAAGGTCCAACTGCACCAGTAGTGTCGGGCGCAAAGGCCCTGCGGCGCCGGTAGGGTCGGGCGCAAAGGCCCTGCCGCGCCGGTAGGGTGGGGCGCAAAGGTCCTGCGGCACCCAGTAGGGTCGGGCGCAAAGGCCCTGCCGCGCCGGTAGGGTCGGGCGCAAAGGCCCTGCCGCGCCGGTAGGGTCGGGCGCAAAGGTCCTGCGGCACCCAGTAGGGTCGGGCGCAAAGGCCCTGCCGCGCCGGTAGGGTCGGGCGCAAAGGTCCTGCGGCACCCAGTAGGGTTGGGCGCAAAGGCCCTGTGGCACCCAGTAGGGTCGGGTGCAAAGGCCCTGCCGCGCCGGTAGGGTCGGGCGCAAAGGCCCTGCGGCACCCAGTAGGGTCGGGTGCAAAGGCCCTGCCGCGCCGGTAGGGTCGGGCGCAAAGGCCCTGCCGCGCTGGTAGGGTCGGGCGCAAAGGTCCTGCGGCACCCAGTAGGGTCGGGCGCAAAGGCCCCGGTAGGGTCGGGCGCAAAGGCCCCCCACATCCGAGTAGTGTTGGGTGTGAGAGGCAGGGGGCCCCACCGCCAGTAGTGTTGAGTGCAAGGGACCCCTGCAGGGCCAGTGGGGTTGAGTGCAAAGTTCCCCCTCACACACACATCTGAGTAGTGTTGGGTATAAAGGCCTGGCCCGGGCCAGTAGCGTTAGATGCAGAGACCCCCTGCAGAGCCAGCGGTGTCAGGTGCAAAAGCCCCCGCATCAGCACAGAGTTGGGGGTGAGGGACAGAGGGGCAGGGTCTGCTTTGCAAAGTATGGGAGAGGAAGCCTTTGGGGTCAGTGTGTGAGGGGCTTTCAGAGCCAGAGGGACACCTTATTCTGGAGGGTGGGTTGGAAGCTGTTTGTGGGTGATTGGGATCATGGAGCTGGGGGAACTTCCCAGGTTTGTCCCCGGGGCTGTGGGGCAGGGATGCTGCGGGACAGCCTGGGCAGTCTCACCACGTTTGTCCCTTTCTTCCCTCCGGGGTTTCCCTCCCCAACTTGTCTGGTTTTTCTCCCCTTTTGGGTGGGACAGGGGGGCACTGGGGTTTGTAAGGGCAAAGCAAACTCCCTTGGCTTCTCCATACTGGGCTATCTTCCAGGAAGTCCTTGAGCTACCACACTGTTAATGAAAGATTTAAAAATCTTCTGAAAAGTGCAAACTGTTTCCCAGAAGAATAACCGATTGAGCATATTCCTAGTTTCTGTTCAAGCTCCTCAGTGTTCCTGAAGGAGCACACTCTGAAAGGGGAATTCATGAACTAGGCACGAGCTGGCACTCCTCCCCGCCATGCTCTGCAGCCCCATTTCTCCATCCCGATACATTAGCCTCTGAGCGGGTACTGAGATTTTCTGCTCTCTGAAAAAACGGCCTAGTGGTATGCCGGTACAAGCAGTAGCACGATGTATCGGAAGGCATATTTTGACTTTGAGTCAGAAGCCAGGGTTAAATCGGGGAGACTCCTGACGTTGTCCCAGGCGGCCTTTCCTCTGGGCTCCTGCCTGGCCCAGCAGGTGGCTGAGTAGGTGCCGTCAAGAAGACCCGAGTTCAAGTTCAATCTCAGACACTTCCTAGCTGTAGGACCCTGGACAAATCATTCCATCCTGTTTGCTTCAGTTTTCTCACCTGTCAAATGGCCCCCATCTTCTAGGTTGTTGTGAGGCTCACAGTACTATTTGTAAAGTGCCAGGAATATAGTGAGGGCTATATAAGTGTCTGCTACTATTCTTGGAAAGCTCACACATCTCGGAGCTCCAGTTTCCTTCTCTGTAAAAGAGAAACAACAATTCTACTACTTCGTGGGGTCAGGAGCCAAGCCAGCCCTGAAGTTCTCCTGATGGGTTTTCTGATCCTTGCTCCTGGGCAGCATGGCCCTTTTCATCCCGGTTTGCTTTTAAGGTCGGCTTGCCCCATTTTCGGGGCTCTCCCAGATCTCTGCAGAGATTCATCCTGAGGATGGAAGCAGCGCCATTTTTTTTTTCTCCAATTACTGCCCATTTAAAGCTAGCTTGTTTATGTAGTGTGGGAATAAGGGATGGTAGGAACCCCAAAATAAAGCACATCCTTAAAAAACCTCAGCTCTAATGAAGCTATTCTACAGGAAGAGAGTCTTAGAAAAAAAGATTCTTTACATCCGAGCGATCAAACTCAGAAATGGATCCCTGTGGGCAGCAGTGACTTAGAAAACCTTAAATTCCTATTATCTGTGTGGTGTTTTTTGTTAGTTGGTTCAGCATTTAAACATTAAGTGCAGGCCTTCATTCAGGGAGCTGGAGTTAAAATCCTTGTTTAGACACTTATTAACTGAGATGTTGGGCCTCAGTGTCCTCATCTGTAAAGTGGGGATGGGAATAGTACTTCCCTCTCAGGGTTGTGAGGATCCACTGAGGTTTTAACTGCAAAGTGCTCAGCGCAGTATCAGGCACATGGGAAGTGCTGCAGAAATGTTAGCGATGAGATTGTTTTATTGCTATTTCCCTTACGTTTTCCCCTGGTCCAGACAGAAGTTTTGCTGGTTCTAGCAGCCCAGGCCCTCTGCATTTTGCCTCTTTTGAAAGGCAAACACTTTCATGTGAATGTGAAGGGATACTGGGATTACTCCCAGAGGAAACTTGCCTGAAAATGGCAAAATTACTCGTAAAAGTAAAGGCCTCGACTTATACAGAAGCTTAAAAAGTCCTGGAGTCAGTCACGAAACGAGTAGGTATCAACTTGTCCAACTAGAGAAGCATTATTTTAATTCCACTGCGTTAACACCTCGGGGTAGGACTAAATCGAACATACAGAGCCCCCCTTACGGCGCCCATCGCCGCCCGCCTTGTCCGGAGGGCAGAGGTCGCGTGTGTACTTTTATTTCTCTAGAGCTGCTGTCAGGTGCACAATGAAGGACTGTAGAAGGAACGAGCGGGTGAAAAAGCGAAACGCAGGTTGGTCAGTGGCCGAGGGCCCCCCAAACCCGCGGCCCCGGGGCAGCTGCGCGCGCTCGGGGTCCCTTGGACGGGCCTCCTGCCCGCGGGGCCTGCGGCGCCTTCTCCAGCACAGGGGAATATCCCCCCAAAGCGGGTGTTTCCGCCCCGTCACAGGGACTCCTCTGGGTGCAGGGCACTGGGTCCGGCAGCAGGAGGCGGACGGCGCTCTTGCTTTCCTTCACAGGTCCGATGCTTTTTGGGCAGCACAATAACTGAATAGACATATATTGTCTTTAACATTTTCTTTAACACATTTAACACATGTTGGTCAACCTGCCACCTGGGGGAGGGGGTGGGGGAAGGAGGGGAAAAGTTGGAACAAAAGGTCTGGCGATTGTCAATGCTGTGAAATTACCCGTGCGCACAACGTGTAAATAAAGAGCCATAAAAAAGAAGGAGCAGAGTGACGGGCAGCCCGTTCGCAGCCGTGTTTGAGGGTCCCGGAGCCGGCGGGGGGAGAAGCGGCGGGGAGCGCTTGCTTAGTCAGGAAAGTCAGACTTGGGGTCTTGGTCCCTGCGGACGAGACGCCAGAAGGGCGCCCGCGGCCGTGGGAAAGCCGGACCGCCCCAACTCTCAAACTCAAGCGCCCCTGACCTTGAGGTGCCTCCGGAGGCAGACCCCCAACCTTTGCCTCCCGGGAAATCCCCCGGCCTGGGAATCCAAAAGCAAAAATCTCGTGGGCAGGGACCTTGGGGATAAGGAGAAACTGTCCTGGGCTGGGTGCCCGCCCGCCCTCCGCTGCCCGGGCTAAGTTGTTACTGGTGTGCGGGGGAGGGGGGAGTCTCCTCCCTGGAGGAAGCCACAGCGCCCCCTGCTGGGATGAGGGGGAGCCCCCTCGGCAGGAGGGCCCGCGCCCATGGAGAAGCTCCTCCCCCACGGGGCGTAGCGAGCTCGGAGCCTCCATTCCGCTCCTCACAGACAGTTTGGCACGCTTCGCTTCCAAGATGTCGCCCTTTTGCTCTCTGAAGCCGGAAGGGCTTATTCGTTGACAAGTGCGAACACCGTCTAAACAGTATCGAGCTGTCAGTTAGAATAACTTCTTCGTGAATCCCCGTAGGGAATAAAGTCCCGGCCGGAACATCTTCGGTATTCTATAAAACCTACACGGATCGGCCGGCTGTCTCTGTCTCTCCGTCTCTAGAGGGCCTCTTATGCATTTACAGGCCCCCTCCCAGCCTGTGCTTCTGGGGACTCACGTCCGGGTCGTTTGGACACTGGTCAGCCCGACGGGCTCCGGCCTTCGCTTCCGCTTGGGAACCCCGCCCCCCCCCCCCCCCACGGGCTGAGGAGTCCGGGCTCTGGGCAGCCCTTCCTCGGGTTATCGGGTGTTATTTCCTGAGGAGAGAACTGACCTCCCACATGCTCAGGCCGTCCCTGCTCCGGGCAGCGGAGATTCTCTCGGCTTTCCTCCCAGAATTCCAGGCGCGGGGAGTGGGCACGGGAGGGCAGAGGGGCAGGAACCTGCCGCCCACTTTTCTCTGACCCAAAGAAGTGAATCACATTTGGGAGAGCCAGCCATATTCCCTTTAATTCCGATGAGATTTCCACTGTTGCTCCGGGACGACAATTCAATTAATTTAAACAAATAGTACGTTAAGTCCCAGGATGTGTAAGTGCTGTACTAGATGCTAGGATCCAAAGGTTTTAAAAAGAGCCGCTCTCCTCACAGAGATTTCATTCTCTCACAGAGATAAATGTAACACAAAGCGAAGTGGGACAGTCTAGAAAATCTCCGCCCTGGAGCACGTCTGACAAGGGCTGTGGGGATAGCAACTACTCCAGAGCGCTGGACTTAGGATTCTGGGTGTTTGCAGGAGAATGCCTTTGCCTTTCTCTCACGTTGTTCTCGAGTTTCTTGTCATTTAGCATCCACAAGAAATGGAGCTCCAAGGGAGACTGTGAATCACCTGGTCCCGCTCCTTCTGACAGGAGCAAACCGAGGCAGACAGGGCCTTGCCCAGGGTCACTGGCTGGTTTTGGACTCTGGAAGGAGTCCTTGTGATCCAGCCCGCCGGCACCAGCCACCTTCAGGTCCCTCACAGCTCAGGACCATGTGGCCCCTGTGACCCCTGGGATAAAAAATTAACCCTACCCTGGCCCCCAAGGCTTCATGGGACGGCATCCCCCTTGGGTGCTGTGGTCCTCCCCACTGGCCTCCGTCCCTCCCAGGAGGTCCTCCTGTGGTCCTCCCCACGGGCCTCCGTCCCTCCCAGGAGGTCCTCCTGTGGTCCTCCCCACGGGCCTCCGTCCCTCCCAGGAGGTCCTCCTGTGGTCCTCCCCACGGGCCTCCGTCCCTCCCAGGAGGTCCTCCTGTGGTCCTCCCCACTGGCCTCCGTCCCTCCCAGGAGGTCCTCCTGTGGTCCTCCCCACTGGCCTCCGTCCCTCCCAGGAGGTCCTCCTGTGGTCCTCCCCACTGGCCTCCGTCCCTCCCAGGAGGTCCTCCTGTGGTCCTCCCCACGGGCCTCCGTCCCTCCCAGGAGGTCCTCCCCTGGACTTGGCCCGGCTGCCCTTCTCTGCCTCATCTTTAATTTTCTCTGGGTTCCATGGATGACTTTCTCTTTTTGCTGTTTGCATTTCTTTTTGTGGGTGTGACACAATCAGGGTTAAGTGACCGGCCCAGGGCCCCACAGCCTGAGGCCGGGTGGGACTCAGCCCCTCTGTGCAGCCTCTGTCAGAGCCTCTGTCCGGCCAGGCCGGAGCGAGCTCCTCGCAAGGAAGCGCCAGCTTCGCTCTCGCAGGTCCAGCCGCTGCCTCCGCAGCAAGGCGGAGCTTTGTAGAGGCCGTCAGGCCCAGGGCCGCGCCTCCTTCAGGACTCTCCCTGTGGCGCCAAAGGTGGGAAGTGCGGGTTAAACGACAGGTTAACACGGGCAGAAGAGGCGCCGCCGCTCTTAGAGATTGTGGGGGGGTCACTCCTGTTCCTTCTGACCCTCTGCCGAGCTCCCAGCGATCCTTGGGCGCCTATGAAGCGCCTGCCGCGGGCTCCGCCTTCGGTGTTAGGCGCGTGGTGGGGGGGGGGGGGGGGGGGGGAGAGGAAGGGGGCGAACAAAAGGAAAAGGAGGGAAAGTAAAGCTCTGGGGCGGAGAGATCGTTCCTTCCTCACAATTCCCGACGGACAGATGTGGAAGAGGCAGCTGCAGAAGCCCCGCTTGGAGGCAGCGAGGCGGCCCAGTGGGGAGACTCTGCTCCAGGAAGATCCGAGTTAAAATCTGGCCTCAAACCCCGGAGAAGTCAGACAACTGTCTCCTTCCTCAATTTCTTCATCTGTGAAATGGGTTTGATAATAGTCCCTGCCTCCCAGGTGAGATGAGAGTGAAATGAGGTTAAAACCCTTAAAGTGCTTTGCACAAAACTCAGGGGTTCCCCAAAAAGCTGGCCACCATCATCATCATCAGGGAATGGTCAGTGACTCCGTCTCCAAGGGTTTCCTGGGGGTTGGGGGACAGAAATGAGAAGAACGAAGCAGTCCCTGCCTTCAAGGAGCTTCCGCTCTAAGCCGGCAGGCGTCGGGTACGTGAGGCTGCGGAGCATGAAGACAAAGGCGTTAGCGAGGGCGGGTGGGGGGATGGGGCTGGCTAAAGCAGCCGCGAGGAGGGGCCTCCCCGCCAGGGGGCGCTCTTTGCAAACACGCGGAGAGAGGAGGTAGAGGCCCGTGTGGAAGGTCAAGCGAGGGCCCCGGGGGGAGGGGCTGGACGAGGCTGGGGGGGTTTGGGAGGGGGGGCAGGCTGTTACAGGCTGTGCCGGCAAACAGGCGCTGGTGTTTTCTCCTGGAGGCCCCGGGCCCTGCTGGTGTCTGTGGGATGGGAGGATGCTGGGCCAGAGTCGCATTGGTGTGTGCAATGGATGGGCTGGGAGGCCGTGGGCGGGGGCGCCGGGGACTGCAGCCATGGTGACCGTGAGAGGCTCTGAGAGTGGGGCGGAGGGAAGGTCCAAGTGGCCGAGACTCTCCCCCAATCGTGGGCTCATGCTGGTCGTCTGGGAAGGAGATGACTCCGGGACCTCGGAGCTGAAAGGTCACAGGCGCAGTCGGGCCGTAGGACCGGGCTCGGGAAGAGCCCGGGGACGCGTCTCTCAGCCAATGACCCCCTAGACATGGAAATCCCACCCCCGGAGCTGGTGCGGCTCTTCCCGGGGACACCGGAGAGGGAGGGGCCCGCCTGGCAGGGGGTGAGGAGCAGCGGAGCAGGGAGACCTGAGCCCCGGGGGCCAAGGAGACCCCGGAGGGGAGACTGTGTCCTGTGAAAGAGCAGCAGCAGTGTGGGATGCAACCCCAGCATCCGAGAGGCCTTTGTCCCTGCGGGGAGGGGGGCTTCTGCTGAGTGTGAGGCGGGGCCGGACCTGGAAGTCCATCCTCTGCTTGGCGGCCACGGCCATTCTCCCAGGGGTGGGGCCGCCCTTGCCCGCCAGACCCCCACGGCTCCCTCTTCCTTCGGGAGGAAACGCGGGCAGTGGCGTCCCTCGGGGACCACTTTTCCTCAGCTCCCCCAGTTCCTCGGAGATATCGCCATCATGGCTCCCTCCCCACCTAGACCCTTTCTCTCCCCGGGGTTTCCTCTACTTTCAAGTCTCAGCTCACAGCCCGACTTCCGCTCCCCTTCCAGGATCGTCTTTTACGTGTTCTCTTCCCTCGTTAGACTCCGGGTCCCTCGAGATCAGGGCCCAGCTTTGTACCCCAGCTTAGCACAGGGCTCGGTGCCGCCCACTGGGCCGGAGCAGAGCCGGCCGGTCCCAGACTGCAGGGTGAGGAGGGGGCCGCAGGGGGGAGCCCGGCCGGCCCACAGTGTGCGGAGGCCTTGCCATGGCAACGAGCATTTCTGGGGATGCGGGGGCTCTCCCTTGTGGGAACAGTCTCTGTCTCTACTTTTGGGGGTCATGGACACCCGTGGGGGGCACAGAACAGGAACAAGGATTCGGAATGTTTGATGGAGGGTCCTAGGAACCGAGGGGGGCTGAAGCCCCCAGTGAACCCCTGGGCTGCTCCAAGCCATGTCCTGCGTCAGCCCTCGGAGGATCAGAACACAGCGGGCCCACAGGGCCGGGCTCTGAGAAACCTCCAGAACCTTTGGAGGTGCTTCGTGAGTCTGTGAAGCTGGCTGAGCCGCAGCTCCTCGGGGACCAACCTGACCCCCAACGGCGTCCGCTCTGGGGTCTGCCTCCTCCCCTCCCCGGCCGCCGGGGGTGCTCCTTTCCCAGCCCCTCTCACCCCGGATCCCTCCCCTCCGCACTCTTGTGGACCCTGCCCGGGGTCCTGACATTGGCTGACCTCCCTCCCGCCCTCAGGCCTGAGGAGCAGTGTCCCCGCCCTCCATCCCCATGAGGGTGGCCGGCTTTCTTCTGCTCCTTCTCCACGTCCCTTTTGTGACCCTGACTGAAGCTACAGGGCCCGAGTCCTGGGGCCGGGACAGGGCTGGGGGATGCAGAGCCGGTCCTGCCGCCTGGCCCGACCCTGCTCGGCCGGCCAGCCCCGCCTCCCTCGGGGCCCCGCCTCCCTCGGGCCCCGCCTCCCTCGGGCCCCGCCTCCCTCGGGCCCCGCCTCCCTCGGGCCCCGCCTCCCTCGGGCCCCGCCTCCCTCGGGGCCCCGCCTCCCTCGGGGCCCCGCCTCCCTCGGGGCCCCGCCCCGTGGCTCCCTCGGCCATCAGTGCAATGGGCAAGATGGCGCCCGAGCCCTCTCCGGCCCCTGCTTCCCAGACCACGGGGCTCTCACCGGCTGCCCGGGCCGGGAGATGCACGTCCGGCCGTTCCGGGGCTGGGCCAAGCGGCCGGCCTGGAGCAGCAGGGGGGGCTTTCTGGGAGGACCCGCCAGGAGCCCGGGGGACCCTTTGTGGGCACGAGGCGGTCTGGGCTGCCAGGACTAGTGGGAAGGGGCCTCGAAGGCCCTGCGAGGAACCCCGGGTCTCCCAGCTCTTGGCCCCTAGGAGGGGGTCCCTGGAAGACCACGGGCCCCCTCGAGCAGACCTGCTCCCTCGGGCATCTCGGAGGCGGCTCGGGTCGGCCGCTACTTCTCCGAGTCAGGGCCTTGTCTCCTAACACGGCGGCCTGGCTCCCCGGGGATCAGGGCCCCCTTCGGGCCGCTTCTGAAGCACTGCCCGCAGCGGGGAGGAGGGGCCTTCCTGGGGCTCCACCCTTGAGCCGGCTCCTGCTCCTGAGTGGGTCACGGAACCACTAGGACCCAGCCCGCGAGTGCCGGCGGCTCTCCCAGAACCGGGGTTCCAGGCCTGCCCTGGTCTTCCATGATAATCCAGCATAGCCTGGCAGGGCTCCTCCCGCTCCCACCTGTCCCCCGGGGCTCTCCTTATTCCGGGCCTGGTCCCTCAGTCTGTACGGCCGGACACTTAGCTGGGGTCAGGCCCCAGTGGCTTCTGGGTCGCTCCAAGGAGGGCGTCTCCCAGCATCCTCAGCCAGGTCGGGGACCCTCTCGCCAGCCACGGTCTCCTCATCCGAGCCCTCCTCCTCTTCCTCCTTCCCAGGTCTACTTTAACAAACCCAATAGTCTAAAAATATGCAAATTGATTCTGTTTCTTAGCATTTTAAAAAACAATTGCATTTTTGTATCATTTTTCTCGTGGGGAGCTTTTGCTCCCCTTGTGTGGAAAGCCCCCCTTGTCCCTGATTATCAGCTCAGCTTCGCAGTGTTTGGGGTTTTAGCTCTTTGCTTTAGCCCACTAGGCCCTTGCTCTTCCTCCTTGTGGCCAGCAGGCCTCCACGGCTCAGAGGCAGAGTCCTTAGCTGGCCGTCTTTCTCTGGGACATTTGAAAAAAGTTAGTGTCCGGCACCGAAGCTCCAAACGTTAGCTACTATATGCCAGGAGGTTTCAAACGTGAGATTTTCCTCCGGTAGTGATCTGGAACGCCCATGAACAAGTCCTTTGTTGTCTTCAGATCCCCAGGAGATCGTATAGATCTCTTTTCATCTAGGATTTTGAGGCTTATTTTCTGTTCCGGGAAACGACATCGGGAAAAGTGGGATAAATACTGAGTGGGGAGACAAGTCTGTTCCAGCCGGCCTCCGACCCAACGTGCTCCAGGCCCCTCTGGGCCAAAGGAGGTTCTCTCTGGTTCGATTTTCAACAGTTCACTTTTGGGAGATAATTTAGACATCGAATATGACCCTGAACTGGCCATCGCGCTTTTCCACGGGGAAAAGAACAACAGAGGCTTTGTTTTGGCAGCTACCTTTGGAGCACTTCCCTGCTTGACACAATCGTTTAAACATTCTCCAATGAGAACTATAACGTGCACACTCATACACACAGATATACACACTCACATACACACACATATCACATACACACATACATGCACACACATCACAACACATATACACACTCACAGCCACACATGCATACACACATATACATACCACACACACATACACAATTACACACAGAGATACACACATATACACACCACACACATACACACATCACACACATACACACACATCACACACACATTACAACACACTCACACACATACACACACATATACACACATCACACATACATACACACATTACACACACTCACACATATACACACATTACACACATCACACACGGATACACACATATACACACCACACACATACACACATACATACACACATTACACACGCAGATACACACATATACATACCACACACATTACACATACACACATATACACAATTACACACAGACACACACATATACACACCGCACACATTACACACACACTCACACACATATACACACATCACACACACATTACACACATACACACACATTACACACGCAGATACACACATATACATACCACACACACACATACACAATTACACACACAGAGATACACACATATACACACCACACACATTACACACACATACACACACATACACACCACACAGATACACACATCACACACACAATACACACACACAGATACACACATCACACACATCACACCCACACACGCTTCAGTCATTTGAATTGGGAAACCTAGTTGATACATTTCGGCTGGCGGCCAGGAGAGCGCCACACGCCGGCCGGGAGCGGGGCTTTCACGCGGGTAAATCCCCGCCCCTTCCCGCTGCCGCTCTTCATGCGGACAGCAGATGGCAGTCTTGTCCTTCTTTTCCCTTCGCGCGCCCGCCGGACCCTCCTCCCGCCAGCCAAGTTTAGGGACAGAAAAGGCCGGGCCCCTCCCCCGATCCCTTTCCGCGCCGCGAGCGCGTTTTCTGAGCTCACCCTCGTGCTTTTCTCACCTCCCGCGTCTCCGGGCGCGCCGAGGAGATTCAGGAACGGATGGGTTGCGTCCGCCGGCGCGAGCCGGG